>NW_012121820.1:7840882-7854904 GCF_000951035.1 Colobus angolensis palliatus | reverse complement strand
AAAAAAAAAAAAAGAAAAGAAAATTGCTCTCTAGAAAGGTTATACAACAGTGCTTGAGAATGCCTCATTCATGACCTGATTTCATTCTCAGATCCAGAGATAGCTTACACTCACCGTATGTCCTTTACACTGCCCACCTCACAGGCTGGTTGTAAAGTACCTAAACTATTTTAACTGGCTTTCAGTTGGTTGATACTGAATACCAGTATTCATCTCCAGTTTTTACGTTTTTGTTTTAAATTAAACTCATCTGATCATTTAATCTGGCCCGAAGACTTCCTCTTAAAACTCTTGAGGTTTCTAATCGAGTCCATTCACACTCTTGTTGGTTTGATGTTAACAACAGAGGCATTTAACCTTGCTAAATATGAAATGGCAGTACATTCCCATAATTGTCTCTCACAAGAGAAGTACTGGGTTCAGGTTCTAGAATTTTCCTATACCCCAGAGATAACTGACAGTTTTTCTAGGCATTACTTGACTAGGCATTTTCTAGAGATGACTATTTTTATGAGGACATTCCCAAGTGCCTCCCGGGTGTGTTTGGGACCTCATCGCCTGTCTTCTCATGTATTCAGGCTCAAACTCTCCCCGTACTCAGCAGAGAAACCTTCTCCCTTCCCTTTTCACAGCCGATTGGGGTTGCTGGCATCCTGGGGCCCTTGTCAAGTCTCACTCCTCTCCATTCCACAGATGTTTCTTTTAGACTGGACAGTCAGAATTCAATTAGGACTTTCTGCTATCTTAATACATTTTCTGGCCTACCCTGGCCTATTCACTTCAGACACAGGCATTCTTTTTTCCTTCTAAAGAAGTAACATATGTATATTATAAAAATCAAAAGGATATAGATAAGCCAAGAGAAGAAAACAGTCACCCACAATATCACCTGTTACTTCAGTGTATATCCCTAGAATTCTTTTGTCTCTGTGTTTGCTTGTGCTGTGTTACATAAATAAGCTCACACTATACCAAACTATTTTACAACCTCCTTCCTTCACTTTGAGGTATATCATGAATACCTTTACCTGTCAAAACTATATTCTCTTACATCATCTTTATTGTGATTTTTTAATATTTGCCTAGCATTTCATGGTGTGGATATGCCATAATTTATTTAAGCTACACTTAGACATTTGGATTATTCTTTGATGTTTTGCACTATTTATACATCAATCTTTTGGGCACCTCCAGGATTATATCCTTCAGAGGGGGAATAAAGGGAGGAGGTCTAGCCTGAAATGTAAATCTAAATCTGGCCGATCCCAACCTTGCTCATAATCACTTTTCCTTTCTGTATGAGGATAAAAGCTTGTTTTGTATTCAGTTTCCTTCAGGTTGATGCCCATTAACAGGACTCTGACCTTGTCCTCTGTTGTGCTCCCCTAGTTCTTCCAGAAGGCAGCATTGAACGTGCGAGACAATGTTGGGGAAGAGGTGGACACAGAGCAGCTGATCCAGGAAGCCTGTCGGAGCTGCCTGGAGCAGGTGAGACCAAGGGGGACAAGAGATGCAGGCACAAGTTTTAGCTCTTGAGCCTCTGATAAGAAATGTGATCTTAAGCTGGGCGTGGTGGCTCACATGTGTAATCCCAGCATTTTGGGAGGCCACGGTGGGCAGATCACTCAAGGCCAGGAGTTTGAGACCAGCTTAGGCAACATGGCGAAACCCCATCTCTACAAACAATACGAAAATTAGCTGGGCATGCTGGCGCACGCCTATAATCCTAGCTGCTTGGGAGCCATAGGCACAAGAATTGCTTGAACCCGGGAGACGGAGGTTGCAGTGAGCCGAGATGGCACCACTACACTCCAGCCTGGGTGACAGAGCAAGACTCTGTCTCAAAAAAAAAGAAATGTGATCTTACCATTAGTGGTATCTTGGGGAATGCCCAACAAGCCACATATCTGGATAGGTTGAGGCTGTTGCTCACAGGGAAGGGAAGTAGCTGCTATATGTCAGGTACCAGGATAAATGCATTATTTCTTTTATGTCTCAGAAGAAACCATGTACAGAAGATATCTTTTAATTACTATTTTATAGATGAAGAAATTGTGGCTTAGCAAACTCATAGAAGCAGAGAGTAGAGTAGCAGTAGCTGGAGGGGAGAAGTGGGGGGATGTTAATCAAAGGGTACAAACTTTTAGTTATAAAACAAACAAGTTCTGGGCAATCTGACGTAGAGCATGATGACTATAGTTTATCTCTATTGTTTACTTCAAATTTGCTAAGACCATAGATCTTAAATGTCCACACACGCAAAATGGTAGCGGTGGATGTGTTGATTGATTTCACTGTGGTAATCATTTCACTATGTATATGTATGTCATTTCACCACATTGTACACCTTGAATATATACCATTTCTGTTTATCAATTATGCATCAATAGAGCTAGAAAAAAATTTTTAAAGGCAAAGCAAAAAAACAAAAAAAATGGCTTAAGACACACAATAATTAGAATAGCTAAGATCGGCCGGGCGCGGTGGCTCAAGCCTGTAATCCTAGCACTTTGGGAGGCTGAGACGGGCGGATCACGAGGTCAGGAGATCGAGACCATCCTGGCAAACACGGTGAAACCCCGTCTCTACGAAAAAAATACAAAAAAACTAGCTGGGCGAGGTGGCGGGCACCTGTAGTCCCAGCTACTCGGGAGGCTGAGACAGGAGAATGGCGTAAACCCGGGAGGCAGAGCTTGCAGTGAGCTGAGATCCGGCCATTGCACTCCAGCCTGGGCAACAGAGCGAGACTCCATCTCAAAAAAAAAAAAAAAGAATAGCTAAGATCGGTCTCACCTCTGCAGGTACTTGGTGGATCAAGTTATCATGGCCCCATTTGGTATCATGGGGATGAGCACCCTGCTGCCTCCCTGCCTCTCTGGTGTGGTCAGGAGGCATGACATCAGGTCTATAAGTGACTGTTCCCAAGATAGAGAACCTGTTTACATGTGTCAGCTGCTGTTACTAGTAGGAATTGTTGCCATCACCCTTTTATAGGGAGACATCAGGAAAGGTCACCAACAGTTGCTGGCTCACTTTCTCACATCCCATTCATTCTGTTCACTTTGTTTTCGCTTCAGTCCCCCAGTCCCCACTACTTCACTGGAACCCCTCTTGTCAGGGTCACTAGTAACCTCTGTGTTGTCAAACCCTCTGGTCCCTGACTGTCCTCAACTTACTCAGCTTCTCAGTGACATTTGTCACAGTGGATCATTTCATGTTTCTTGGAACACTCCTCTGTTGGCTCGAGTGCCTTGACTTTGCTCCAACTTCATTGCCTACTCTTCTCCCTCACCCCCTGCCTCTAACTGTTGGTGCCTTCCCAAGTTCAGTCCTCAAACCCCTTCTCTTTCATGACTCACTGTTTTCATAGCTGTTTTTATCTAGTCCTGTGGCTTGGAAGCCAATTCAGCTGTTCATAATTCACAGAGTTATATCTCAGTCCAGAGCTACATTCACCGTTACCCAGTTCCAATCCACTCTTCTCACAGCAGCCAGACTTATCTCTGTAAAGATGAATTAGATCATGTCACTCCCCGTTTTAAAAACCCTTCAGTGACTTTCCTGTTGCAGGGAGAATAAAGTCTTAATGCCTTACCATGACCCACAGAGCTCACCCTGGACCAGCTTCTGCCTGCTTCTTTAACTGCATTTCATCTCACCTCTCTTATTGACTATCCTCTGGCCGTTCTGAACTCCTTTCTGCTCCTCCAGCACAAGCTCGGGCCATTTCATTTGCTGTTATTAGTACCTGGAGTGCTCTACCCTTAACTCTATAAAGCTGGCTCCTTCTTTCCTTCAGATCTTAGTTTAAATATCAGAGAGGTCTTCCTCTCGCACTCCTACCTCTGCTAAAATCTTGAGCTTTACAAGAGTTGAGGCCTGGCCGAGCGCGGTGGCTCACACCTGTAATCCCAGCACTTTGGGAAGCCGAGGAGGGCAGATCACGAGGTCAGGAGATCGAGACCATCCTGGCTAACATGGTGAAACCCCATCTCTACCAAAAATACAAAAAATTAGCCGGGCGTTGTGGCGGGCGCCTGTCGTCCCAGCTACTCGGGAGGCTGAGGCAGGAGAATGGCGTGAACCCGGGAGGCGGAGGTTGCAGTGAGTTGAGATCGGGCCACTGCACTCCAGCCTGGGCGACAGAGTGAGACTCCATCTCAAAAAAAAAAAAAAAGAGTTGAGGCCTAATCTTGTTCACCACTGTATTCCCAGCCCTGGAATATGACTGTTAGTATGTGTACAGAGTTTGCTGAATTATTAAATTAATGAAGGAACAAACAAACGATAAATGAACAAACAAGCTTCCTGGTCTAATAGAACTTAACAGCCTACTTAAGCAGACAGGTGTGAATTAGATTACCACACAAATGTATGAGACTTGTTCACCCTTCGCTGAAAAGGGACAAAGTTTGGAGAAGAACCTGAATCCAATTATGGATTAGCAGCTTTGAGCCATCCAAGCATAGACATGGGGCAGACTATTTGGTATACAAGTCTAGAGCTCAAAGGATAACCTTTTGTCTACAGCTGAATTATGGACTTGTGGTTTATAGATATTAATTGAAGCTGTGAGAATAGGTGAGAGCAGATAGAATATGTAATGAGAGAGGGTAGAGGGAAAAGAACCAGATTGAGGAGGAAAAACCAGCAAAGAAAGCTAAGATAAAGAGTGGCCAGAGAAGCAGGAGGAACACAGGAGTGACCACAGGAGCCTGTAGAAAAGAGTGTTTCCAGAAGAGGGAGCCCTCAGCACTGTCAAATGCCTCTGGCAGAGGTCGGGTGAACCCAATTCTCCACCTGCTACAAGGTTCCTGCTCATGCACCGTCTCCCCTCTGCCCGTTCCATCCTTTTCTTCCTCAGATGAGCCAGTTGTTCCCACCTTCAAGCTTCTGCACTCCTCCCTGCTGCTGAAACACTTCTCCCCGGCTTTTTTTACAGCCTCCTTCACATCTCAACTCAGAGGCCACCTTCTGAGCAAGGCCTTCCCTGGCCATTCCCTCAAAGTAGCCCTCCCCTTCTGGTGTTCTGTGTCACATCTGCCTGGGTTTTTTTTCTTTTTTTCACACAGCATCTATCATGATCCACAGTTACCTTGTTTGTTTCTGTGCTTATTATCTAGATCACCCACAAACTATAAGCTCCACAAGAGCTTGTCCTAGTTACTGCTGTGTCCACAGCACTTAGGTCCTAGGTACTCAATATTTGTTAAAAGAAAAACAGCAGGCCAGGCGCACTGGCTCACGCCTGTAATCCCAGCACTTTGGGAGGCTGAGGCGGGCAGATCACGAGGTCAGAAGTTTGAGACCAGCCTGGCCAACATGATAAAACCCCATCTCTACTAAAAATACAAAAAAAGAAAAAAATTAGCTGGGTGTGGTGGCATGCCTGTAATTTACTCCCAGCTACCCCGGAGGCTGAGGCAGGAGAATTGGTTGAACCTGGGAGGTAGAGATTGCAGTGAGCCAAGATCGCACCACTGCACTCCAGCCTGGTCGACAGAGCAAGACTCCATCTCAAAAAAGAAAAAAGAAAAACAGCAGCTGACTGAGGAATATGTGTTATGCTAATGTATTTAGTTTGAAAAAGCATATAGTATGTATTTACATGGGAAAAGCAAGGAAGAATTTACATTGAAATATTAAAAGTAGTTTATGTAATGAGATTCCAGGTTTTTCTTATTTTGCTTTTTTACATTTTTAAATTTTTTCAGCTATGATAATTCAAGTTTTTTTAAAAAATAGGTATTTATTTCTATGCATATAAATATATACATATGTGGCCGGGCGCGGTGGCTCATGCCTGTAATTGCAGAACTTTGGGAGGCCAAGGCAGGTGGATCACCTGAGGTCAAGAGTTCGAGACCAGCCTGTCCAACAGGGTGAAATCCCGTCTTTTCTAAAAATACAAAAATTAGCTGGGTATGGTGGCACACCCCTGTAGTCCCAGCTACTTTGGAGGCTGAGGCATTAGAATCACTTGAACCTAGGAGATAGAGGTTGCAGTGAGCCAAGATGGTGCTGCTGCACTCCAGCCTAGGCAACAGTGAGACTCTGTCTCCAAAAATTAAAAAAAAAAAGGAAGTAGGTGGGGTGTGCTTACCCATCAAAATAGTGACTGGTAACACTTGGTCTTTTTCCCTTCAGGCTAAACTGCTATTTTCAGATGGAGAAAAAGTAATACCCAGATTGACCCATGAGCTTCCAGGAATAAAGGTCAGAGTCACTGTGTTCTGGGGTATTGGAGGGGGAGGTCCTTCAGGCTGGGAGGTAAATGAAATATGTGGGCCCCAGGAGGTTTCATGTGCTTTCCATTTGTAGGACCAGGTCCAAACAGCATCATGCTGGATGGGCTTCTTTGGCCTGGGTCAGAGCGGGGCTGGAGAGCAATAGTCCAGGGCTGTGTCTTCTGCAACTCCAGAGGACCTGCAGCTCCCAGGCACTGGCCTTCCACTGACTCCCTTCGCTTTTCTTTTAGCGTGGCCGGCAGGCAGAAGAAGAATGTGCCCATCGAGGAAGCCCCCTTCCTAAAAAGGTAAACCATTTCCTTGTTTTATTTTCTGGCTGAAAAAAGGCTCGTCAGGCCAGTTGTGGTAGCTCACACCTGTAATCCCAACACTTTGGGAGGCCAAGCCGGGAGGATCACTTGAGCTCAGGAGTTTTGAGACCAGTCTGGGTAACATAGTGAGACCCTGTCTCTACAATTAAAAAAAAAAAAAATTAGCCTGGCATGCTGGCACGTTTCTGTTGTCCTAGCTACATGAGAGGCTGCAGTGGGAGGATCACTTGAGCCCAGGAGTTCAAGGCTGTGGCGAGTTATGACCATGCCACTGCACTCCAGGCTGAGTAACAGAGTAAGACCCTGTCTCTCAAAAAAGGCTCTTCACTCCATGAGGTACTGGGCTTCCTCAAAGCCCTTTTGAGCCTTCCTAGGCACGAGAGGCAGTTTTTCTCCCTGTCCCCATCAAATGTCATTGGATCTCTTTGGAAAACCATCTCTACCAAGTGACCCCGGACCTGCCAGTGGGGCATGACCACAGGGTCAGACCTCTGACAGCTGTTTTTTTGTGGCAGAGGAAAGGACGGCCTCCTGGACACATCCTGTCAAGCGACCGGGCAGCCGCCGGCATGGTGTGAGTAGGAACCAACAGTGTGGTGATAGCGTAGGGGAGCAGACGGAGAGAGGGGCCCTGAAGGAAAAGAGGCCAGGGTTCTGTGCCTGTCAAAATCAGATCCATTAGCTTAAGTCATCGTGGAGGGAGGGGGGTTACCCTGGTTTGAGGGGTGAGGAAGGAGGGTAGTGAGGAGGAAATTGTTTTACCCCCTGAACAGTTTGGCCCAGCTTGATTGAACACCAGAGGTTTGTCATTGTTAGTATATATTGAATGCTTATGACTGGTCTAAATATGTTACATACTTTACCTTTTAATCTTTATAGCCACCCTCTAAAGAAGGTATCATTAATTTTTCAGATAAAGAACAGACTCAGAATTACTTGCCTAATGTCATATAGTTACCATTACCTCTAAGTTGGTCATTTTCATATATATATATATATATATTTTTTTTTTTTAAGACTTAATTTTTTTTTTTTTTTTGAGACGGAGTCTCGCTCTGTCGCCCGGACTGGAGTGCAGTGGCCGGATCTCAGCTCACTGCAAGCTCCGCCTCCCCCTGCCTCAGCCTCCCGAGTAGCTGGGACTACAGGTGCCCGCCACCTCGCCTGGCTAGTTTTTTGTATATTTTTAGTAGAGACGGGGTTTCACCGTGTTAGCCAGGATGATCTCGATCTCCTGACCTCATGATCAGCCCGTCTCGGCCTCCCAAAGTGCTGGGATTACAGGCTTGAGCCACCGCGCCCGGCAAGACTTAATTTTTTTTTTAGGGCAGTTTTAGGTTCACAGCAAAATTGAGAGGAAGGTCCAGACTTATCCCATATATTCCCTGCCCCTACACATGCACAGCCTCCCCCATTATCAACATCAGGCACCAGAGTGGTACATTTGTTACATTTGATGAGCCTGCTTTGACTCGTCTTGATCCTCAGAGTGCATAGTTTCCATGAGGGTTCACTCTTGGTGTTGTACCTTAACTTAGAGAAATGCATAGTGACAGGCATCCACCATTCTAGTATCACACTGCATGCTTTCAGTGCCCTAAAAATCCTCTGTGCTCTGCCTATTCATCCTTCCTTCCCCCCTCAACCCAGCCCCACTTTTTAAAAAAATTCTGAAGCAGCAGAATCTTTTTTAAACAAAATGTTACATGGAAGCCCAGTATTTAAATCAAATAAAGCCACACTGGTCTGGGTCAGGGGCGTGGGGTTAGTTTGAAACAATGGGCTTAGTAGATGGGATAGTATTAACTGTCATACCTTAGATGTGTCTCCTACATGAAGCAGTTCTATTCCTCACAAACACAAGATAGGTAGGGCAGTTGCTGTTTTTGTCTCTTTTGACAGATAAGAAAACTGCCACTTAGAGGTTCTTGGAGTTGCTCATGCCACTATGTAAGAGCAGAGCTAGTGCTAGAATGGCTTCTAGTCCAGTGCTTTTTTTCTGTTTGTTCCTCCTCTAATGTGTCACCACGAAGGAGGATACCCAGGCTAAAGTGAGAGTGTGTGAGGAACTCCTACCACCACCAGCAAGCCGGTATTCAGTTCTAGGTCTCACCTTGGAGAATTCACCTTTATTCTCTCCTTCCAAGCAGATGGAAACCAAAATCCTGTGAACCAATTCGCCGGGAAGGCCCTAAGGTATGATTATATGAGCATGGCAGAGACCACTATCCCAGGAGATAGTACCACTATCTCTGGGAGCCACCATGGCGGAAAGGGGCAGGGGGCGAAGGATGCATGCCCACCATTCCAGAGCCATCTTCCCCCTCTCCGCCTCCAGCCACACTGGCCTCAGAGAGTATCCTGTGTAGGAATTGGAGGTAGAGGCAAAACAAAGAGAAGGCTTGAGTCTTTGCTGAAGCTTTCTCCTTGTAGGAGCTGGTGGTCACTAATACTGATTCAGTACTTAGTATGTAACAGGCAGTGCCCTAAATCTTTTGTGTAGACTATCTCATTTAATCTTTATAACAAACTTGTGAGATCGATTCTGTGAACCATTCTATAAATGAGGGGTTTCCTTTTCTGCCAACTTCCCTGTGGGCATAAATTACTTTATTCAGTTGTCTTATACACTTAATGCACTTAAGACTTGCCCAAAGTCACGTAACTCGTAAGTGATCGAGCCAAGTCTCAAACCCAAGACCCCCTGACACCAGAGTCTGTGCTCTCAACCATTAGCCTCTGTTGCCTCCCTTTCTCTCCTGAGTTCTTCCTCAGCGGTGACTTATATAAATGGATGTTCCCCAGAATTCTCTCCTTGGCCCACTTCTCCATCTAAAGTAACTCTCTGGATAATGGAAATCATATACTCTTATGGTTTCAGGGACCACCATGTTCTAAAACTCCCATACCTCTTTGTCCATCCCACGCCTCACTTTCTACTTTAAAACATATATCCTACTATCTGGTTGACCACTCTGCTGGAAGTTCCATAGGCATTTCAGACTCAGCATATCCAAACATAAAATCAGAATCTTTCCTCACAGCCTTTCTTTACATTCTTTATCTTAATCATCTTTGCCTCCTCCTCTTCCTCACCTCCCTACATCCAGTCAAGTCCTGGACAATTCTCCCTCTTAAATATGTTGCAGTTCCTATTTCTTCTCTGCATCCTTACTGCTGCCCTAGCTCAGGCCCTTAGCATCTTTCCAACTGCTTTATCACAGCGGCCTCCAAACTGCTGTCCCTGCCTGTAGTCTTGCTTCTTCAAATCCATCATCCACATTGCTAGAAGACTAAGCTATCTTTAAAGTAAATCTGACTCTCCCTGTTTAGAGGCCTTCAGCGATTCCCCATTGCCTACAGAAGAAATAAAATGCAGTCCCCTGAACATAACCTCCTAGGACCTCCTACTCCTCTGTGTTTCTCCCTCCAGCCCCATCAGTTGCCACTCCCTAATTTGTACTCTGTTAGCAGCACAGAATTACTAGTAGTTTCTCCAGCATGCCAGGCTGCCTCTCACCTGTCTTTGTTCATGCTGCGCCCTGTCTGGAATGCCCTTGTTCCTCACCCGCTTTACCCCAACTTGTGCTCACCCTTTCAGAATTAACTTGGGAAATGCCTCTCTAAGGAAGCCTTCCTGGCTGTACCCTCCCCTCGGCAGCCCTCAGACCCTGCACTCACCTGTGTCATTGCCTCATCGCATAATGATGTAATTATCTGTACACATGTCGGTGGCATCCTAGAAAACAGAGACTGTGTCTTATTCACCTCTTTATCCCCAGTATCTAGCACAGACAGGGCCTATTATATTGTGAGTACTCAGTGTCTTGGGTAAACGGTTGATTAAATAATAGACAAGGGTAAGGGTTAGAAAAGGGCAGGGGGAGGAGTATTTCTGTCCTACCCACCAGATTAAACTTCACCCTCACCATGGTGCTTCTCTGTTTTTTGCACAGTGGGACCCAGCTCGCCTGAATGAATCTACCACCTTTGTGTTGGGATCTCGAGCCAACAAGTAAGTTTAAGAGCTTTGGCACTGATGGAGCAAACAACTCAGGAGTTCACTAGTAGGACTACACTTTCTGGAATCTTTACCATTTGGCTTTTACTTTTCAGGGCGCTGGGGATGGGGGGCACCAGAGGAAGAATCTACATCAAGCACCCACACCTCTTTAAGGTAGGTGAGTGCTGAGAGGAAAGCAGGCCATTGTATTGGGAGTATACTGGGAACTCCACTCAGCACAGAGAAGCTTAGAACAAACACTGATCTTGGAGTCGGGACATCTGGATTCTAGTTGCACCTCTGCAATTTACCTTTACTTTTCATGATTTACTCAGCACCTCTGTGCCTCAGTAATAACAGCTACTTTGCCTGCAAGTTTATTGGGTGCCAAACACAGTTTTAAATACTACACTTATATTTTCTTAAAAAATAAGTATTGCCATCTTTATTTCACAAATTTGAAACAATCAGAGGTTGAGAAAGGCTGAGTGACTTGACCACAGTTATTCAGCTAGAAGTGGTGAGTCAGGATTCAAATCCAGGTCTGTCCTCACCAAAGCCTGAGCTCTTAACCACTAACATATTTGGTTGTCTGTAAATCAGAGTTTGGGCCAGGCGTGTGAGCTCACACCTGTAATCCCAGCACTTTGGGAGGCCAAGGCGGGAGGATCACCTGAAGTCGGGAGTTCGAGACCAGCCTGACCAACATGGAGAAACCCTGTCTCTACTAAAAATACAAAATTAGCTGGGCATGGTGGCTCATGCCTGTAATTCCAGCTACTTGGGAGGCTGAGGCAGCAGAATCACTTGAACCCAGGAGGCGGAAGTTGTAGTGAGCCAAGATTGCGCTGCCCTCACATTTGCATTTTAAAATAACTCCGGGGCCAGGCACAGTGGCTCACACCTGTAATCCCAGCACTTTGGGAGGCCAAGGCAGGCAGATCACCTGAAGTCGGGAATTCAAGACAGCCTGACAAACATGGAAAAACCCCGTCTCTACTAAAAATACAAAAATTAGCTGGGCATGGTGATACGTGCCTATTATCCCAGCTATTCGGGAGGCTGAGGCAGGAGAATCGCTTGAACCCAGAAGGCAGAGGTTGCGGTGAGCCAAGATCGCAGCATTGCACTCTAGCCTGGACGACAAGAGCAAAACTCCATCTCAAAAAAAGAAAAATAGAGTTTGGAGTGAGGTAGGGTCCTATGCCTTTTCAAAGAGGGTACTCCTCTTCTGAGAGCAGCTATGTTTTGGTTTGAGGGAATAATGGAGGAAATCATAAACTCACTCACCCTCTTAAATGATTTTGTATTTTATCAGTCACAGGAGCATCAAAGTAGATTAGAAGAATAGCAGTGCATATGTGTTCCACGCATGGTTTTTTGTATGTAAAGCTTGGCACGCCTTGCCAGAACTGCACAGACCCTGTGGAGTCCCAGAATCACAGGCTTTCTCTGCCACATTTTGTGCAAGTTTTCAAGTTCTTTGAAAGGCATACCTGCTCACACTTCTTCTCCATTCTGACATCCTCAAGTCCCAACACCTAAACCATTTTTCCAGTGGCTCTTTCTTTGTTTTCCTCTCTTAATGTTGTCACTCTTGCTATTCCCATTACCTGGATGGCCTTCCTCTCCCACCCTTATCTGCCTGACTATTCTTTAAGCTCCACCTCCTCCAAGAAGCTTTGTTTGTATCATCCCCAAAATCAATACACCCTTGGACCTACTTTAAATTCCCACTTCAGTGTCGTTAAAAGTATGTCTTCAGGCCTGGTTCCATTACTTTACTAGCTGCATGAACTTGAACAAATGGCTCCATATTTCTTTTTTCTTTTTTTTAACTAGCTCAAGTCTGGGAATTGATCCACATTTCTGAGTCTGTTTTTGTCCTGTATAAAATGAGAATAGTGATAGACCAACCTCTTTTTTTTTTTTTTTTCTGAAATGGAGTCTTGCTGTGTCACATAGGCTGGAGTGCAGTGGTGTGATCTCAGCTCACTGCAGCCTCCACCTCCCAGATTCAAGCAGTTCTCTGACTCAGCCTCCCGAGTAGCTGGGATTACAAGTGCCCACCACCACGCCCGGCTAATTTTTGTATTTTTAGTAGAGATGGGGTTTCACCATGTTGGCCAGGCTGGTCTCAAACTCCTGACCTCATGATCCACCCTCCTCGGCCTCCCAAAGTGCTGCGTTACAGGCGTGAGCCACCGTGCCCAGCCCTAGACCAACCTTTTAAGGTTAACTAACAGAGAGTGTAGTAAAGCACTCAGCATAATGCCTGGCACATAGTAAGGGCTCAATAAATGTTAACCATTATTATCATAGTTTCCCAATTCTAAAATCCACCATTTGTAATAAACTCCGAACCCACACTGTTTTGTTTTTTTTTTTTTCTGAGACAGAGTCTTGCTCTGCCGCCCAGGCTGGAGTGCAGTGGTGGGTTCTCAGCTCACTGCAAGCTCCGCCTCCCGGGTTTACGCCATTCTCCTGCCTCAGCCTCCGGAGTAGCTGGGACTACAGGCGCCTGCCTCGTCACCTGGCTAGTTTTTTGTATTTTTTAGTACAGACGGGGTTTCACCGTATTAGCCAGGATGGTCTCGATCTCCTGACCTCGTGATCCGCCCGTCTCGGCCTCCCAAAGTGCTGGGATTACAGGCTTGAGCCACCGCGCCCGGCCTCGAACCCACACTCTTATTACGAGTGGTTATTACCTCTCATTTTAATCTTTCCAGTCCAATAACTGGAGGGAAAATTTTTTGTTGTTTCACTTTACAATTCTTTTTTTTTTTTTTAATGGAACAGTCTCCCTCTGTCACCCAGGCCGGAGTGCTGCAGCACGATCTCGGTGCACTGCAACCTCCGTCTCCCAGGTTCAAGCAATTCTTCTGACTCAGCCTTCCGAGTAGCTGGGATTACAGGCACCCGCCACCACGCCCAGCTAATTTTTATGTTTTTAGTAGAAACGAGTTTTCACCGTGTTAGCCAGGCTGGTCCCAAACTCCTGACCTCGTGATCCACAGCCTCAGCCTCCCAAAGTGCTGGGATTACAGACATGAGCCACTGCACCTGGCCCAACTTTACAATTCTCTATTAGTGATTATAAATATCTTTTCAGTCATTTAGAATCTATTTGTATTTCTTCTATAAGCTGCCTGTTATATCTTTTGCCCATTTTTCTGTCCTTCAGAAGCCATTATTCAGATTCTTTCCTTTTTTAAATGTTTTGATTATAGAAATAATATATAAACCCACTCCTGTTGTAAAAAGATTCAGACAATACACAGGAGGTAATAGAGAGCAAAACACAGTTTCTTGGCCAGGTGCAGTGATGCCTGTAATCCCAGCACTTTGGGAGCCCAAGGCGGGCGGGTCACCTGAGGTCAGGAGTTCAAGACCAGCCTGGCCAACATGGCAAAACCACATCTCTACTAAAAGTACAAAAATTGGGCCGGGCGCGGTGGCT
>NW_012121820.1:7817829-7839559 GCF_000951035.1 Colobus angolensis palliatus | reverse complement strand
CGAGACTCTGTCTTAATAAATAAATAAACAACCTGGCGCAGTGGCTCACACCTGTAATCCCAACACTTTGGGAGGCCAAGGCGGGCAGATAATCTGAGGTTGGGAGTTCAAGACTAGCCTGAACAACATGGAGAAACCCCGTCTCTACTAAAAATACAAAATTAGCCAGGTGTGGTGGCGCATGCCTGTTGTCTCAGCTACTTGGGAGGCTGAGGCAGAAGAATCGCTTGAACCCGGGAGGCGGAGGTTGTGGTGAACTGAGATCATTCCATTGTACTCCAGCCTGGGCAACAAGAGTGAAACTCCGTCTCAATAAAGAAATAAACAAACAAACCTTATTTGTAACTCCAAAACTGAGTTCTTAACCATGATGCTATTATGCATCTGACAGTACATGAGGTGTCCTGATTCTGGTTTTATTATGGTCACTGTAATAATTACAGGTGTTATAAGCTACCTCAGTTCATTTTTTAAAAGAGGAAGCTCTAAAGTAATAGTTATCAGTCCCACCAGTTGCCCAGGGTGCTTTGTTTTGAGAAGGGAGTGAGGATTGGGAGTGTACTAAGTCTCTGGGAATTGGGTCCCATGGTCTGCCCTCTGGGTTTGGCTCAGCTTTCTCTGAAGAGATTAGTGAGCCCTCTAAGTCCACCACGCTAGGAGACAAGAACTTTTGGTAAGAGCTGCTCAAGGGCCAAGAGTATGCTCTGGGACCAAATGAGAAGAGCCCCTTACCCGAGGCTAATTCTCTTATAACTTCATCCCTTACAGTATGCAGCTGACCCCCAGGACAAGCACTGGCTGGCTGAGCAGCATCACATGCGGGCAACAGGGGGCAAGATGGTAAGCAGTATTCATTTGTACCACTGCCAGCGACCCACCCCACTTAGAAACCAGGATTTTGGCTGTAGGTGACAGCTTACCTCCAAATCTGACTCCCAAAGCCTGACCAGTGTGTGAGAAGAGAGACTTATAGGCCCATTTCTTCATGCGGAAGAGCAAATTGTAATCTTCAGGTTCCCTTCCCTATCCCCTAGATCTCCCTTCCGCCCCCTCACACTTTCTCCTCATGCCTCCAAGATCACATATTTGGATATTAGCTGTCCATGGGAATAGCAGGTATAAGACACACAATACAACTTTTCCCCACTACTGCACCCATTGATAGACTTCACTCATTGATCACTCTTCCACCAGACACAGCTATAGAATCTTTTCTCAAACCAGTACTTGAGGCCACACCCCTTGGCAGTAGGAGTTAGCAATGAAATGTGTTTGCACACCTGGCAGCGCCTTCCAGATTTACCTCTACTTAAAGAGTTCTCAGATCATATGAAACAGCAACCTTAGGAAAATCATCATTGCATGTGTTCAAAAACTAGTGTTGAGGGCTTTGTCCATCACACACAATGTCCCCCACCTGAGGACTCACTCACTCCCACCACAGGTACTGCTCCTTTTAGAATCTAAGTGTTTTACAAACTGATACACCATCTCCTTTCTGGCAGTGAGAGCTACCTTTTATTTTATTGTACTACTCCATGCCTATGCTTTACTTCAAAAAAGATTTAAGCTCCATGTACATAAAATACAACATAACATAAATAAGAAATAGATGGTAGGGGGTGGGGGCAGGACCTAAAATTAAGCCACCAGTAAAACTAGTTCTTTAAAAAAAAAAAAAAAAGTTTTTTATATTGCTGACCTGGGAGACCTGTGCACTTCTACAGATGCTGGCAAATTCAGCTCTAGGCCCCACTCACGGACACCTGATCTGTTATGGTTCATAGTGCCCATAAGATGTAGACAAATTACTCAAAGGATACACAGTTATTCCTGACCCTAACATTAAAAAGTCTCTCACAGAAGACTTTCTCATGTGATGAACAATTATCTCTTCCTATATGTTAAGTTCACAAAAGGGCCCTCACCCACTGTAGACCGAGGCATTGTGACAAAGCATTTCTACAGGCCCCAGTACGATACAGGCCAGTTACTAGACAGCAGGGCAGTTTATCATGTTTTCCATTTTGCCACAAATTCAAAACCAAGTTATCTTTGTCCTCAGAGGGAGCACATGGTTTCCTCTTCCTCATTTCCTATTTCCATGTATATTTTGCTGGCTTTCTTGCCATTTTGTTATAACCCACCTTGGGTCCTTTTGTACACTTGATCTTAACCAAAAGGTGTAGGAGTAATGGTGGATCCCTTTTTTTTTCTTTATTTTCTTTTTTTTATTTTTACTTTTCACCACATCATTCAAGAGAGAAATGGGTCCTTTTTTAAAAGAGGAGGCTATAAATAAGTCACCAGTCCCTACTCTCCCATCCATAAAGCATCTACTTTAGTAAAAGATTGTCTCAAGGAACCATTCCCATCTCTCCCCACTTACTCTTCCCTACTAAATTGTAAACCGCTTCCCCCCTCTTCCACCTAGTAGCAGGCCTTACATTAAGCAGATATTTAATGAAGTGTTACTGAGTTGGAGTGACATGAATCGCAATGATCCCTCTCCCTTGCTCCTGCCTCAGGCCTACCTCCTCATCGAGGAGGACATCCGGGACCTTGCGGCCAGTGATGACTACAGGTAAAACCAGTGGGTCTCCTGCCCCTTCTCCTCTCCCTGCCTCAAAGTAGGCCCTAGAATGAGGCAGGGCCTATGTCCTCACTTTCCCCAACTTCCCTCTTCAATGTCTGTTCCAGAGGATGCCTGGACCTGAAGCTAGAAGAATTGAAATCCTTTGTCCTACCCTCCTGGATGGTGGAGAAGATGAGAAAATATATGGAGACACTACGGACAGAGAATGAGCATCGTGCTGTTGAAGCACCTCCACAGACCTGAGGCCAGGTCCCCTGGCCACACTTGGCAGCCTTCCTCCAAAGCCCTCTTCACACGGCTGAGGCCACCGCTGGGACTGCTCCTAGATGGATCTCAGCGGCATTAAGCTGTGCCTGAGCGAGTTTGTAGTGACTCACTGCACAGCACCCCCAGACTGGCATGTGGTTCTATATTTGTAAAGTTATTGGGATAAGAAACAATTAAACAGTTTGTAATTAACACAGATGGTGAACCTGTACCTTGCGGGAACTGACAGAACATCAAGGGCTCTAGAAGTGGATGTAGAAAAAAAGGACAAGATAACCCTCACCCATAACAGTATAGAGCCAGGCTTGATGAGACCAAGCTGGGAGCACCATGTACCTTGCCCGTCTTCCCTTTCCCCATTTGTAGTTTCTTTACCCAGCTAAGTTAAGGACATGGCAGAATGTGGCGGAGTTTGATGACGGATCATATGAAAAATAGAGTTGGCTTTTATTGCTCCCATTTTACAGGTTAAGGTACTAAAGGACCTGTCCCAAGGTCACACACTACCCATTGGAGAGGTAGGATATACAGGATATGAACCTGTGTTATTGGGGTTGTTTGTTTGAAGACAGTCTTGCTCTGTTGCCTAGGCTAGAGTGCAGCCTCTGACTCAAGCGATTCTCCCGCCTCAGCCTCAGCCTCAGCCTCTCCAGTAGCTGGGACTACAGGTTCGTGCCACCTCACCAGCCTTTTTTTTTTTTTTTTTTTTTTCCCTTAAGTAGAGACAGGCCTCCCTATATTGTTGCTCAGGCTGGTCTCGAACTCCTGGATTCAAGCGATCCTCCTGCCTGAGCCTTCCAAAGTGTTTGGGATTACAGACGGGAGCCACAGCGCCGGGCCTGAACCAATGCTGTCTTTTTTTTTTTTTTTTTCTGTCGTCTCTGCGGAGATGTGAACCTGTTTTCTAATAGGGAGCCTGCTGCTCTAGCCATCAGCCTTTAGTTTTTCCCCTCGCTGGGATTTTCAGATACTTAGGACCCAGCAAAGATGCCCCTGCGATTATAATTGTGAGGAGGAGCTGAGGTTTCCGGTTTGAGGGAAGGGTACCAGTGCCGCAGGATTGGAGGCACTCCCCGAGGGAGATCGGATCAAGGCTGGGTGTGCCGGGTGTTCCCAAGCGGAGTAAGGCGTGTAGCCTTAAGGAGGGGGTTCATCCCACATGGACGTTTTCTTGGCCCTTTAATGGTTAGCGTTTTCCAAAGGCCACCAATCCGCTACGGATTCGTTAGTTAATGGCATCCCGTCTACCAATCGGCTGTCAGAAGCGGGATCCTGACGCCCAATAGTGGTGCGCCGGTGGGTAGGTCTAGCAGTGGAGCAGCGACAGAGCGCTCCGGCGCGTCCCATTGGCTGGATTAAACCCAAGCGAGTCACTGATTGGTCGACGCCCCCAGAGGGTTACAATTCAAACGCGGGCGGGCGGGCCCGCAGCCCTGCAGTTGCAGTCGTGTTCTCCTAGTTCCTGTCTCTCTGCCAACGCCGCCCGGACGCCGCCCGGATGGCTTCCCAAAACCGCGACCCAGCAGCCACAAGCGTCACCGCCTCCCGTAAAGGAGCCGAGCAGAGCGGGGGCGCCGCCCGGGGTCCCGTGGGCAAAAGGTGGGTGACGCGGCGTACCATTCGCTGGGCCTGCCATGCCCTAGGCATTGGGACCCAGAGCAAAGATTTCTAGGACCACCCCCGTCCCACCTCCTGGAGCGGGAGATAAGCGGGTGCAGAGGAACACGCCAGGAGCTCGGGGCCTGGCATTCCCCTGGGCATGGGTGCTGAGGGCGGAGACTTCCTAGACTCCCACCTCCTTGCGCGGGTGAGATTTGAGAGATAGGGGACACGCCAGGAGCTCAGACCGTTCTTTGAGACTCTCCCGAAGGAGGATGGGAGGGGAGGGGAGGAGAGGGGCGCTGCCAGGCTCCTTCCCGGGTGGGCCTAGATGAAGACGCGCAAGGACCCTCGTGACTTGGCGGAGACAGGGAAAGGGAGAAGTTGACTCGGGCAAGGAAGAGATGCCAAAGCTTGGGGAATTAAGAACATGCCAGAATCATCCCGAGGGAGTCTGGAATTAGGGAGGGTGAGGACTCGCTAGGATCGTCCTGTGGATCTGGTGAGTGTACCCTGAGCTGAGCCTGACCTTGACGAAGTGGGGAGCCTCCATGACGGCTCCCCCTGAGAGATTCAGATGGGAGAAGATACACCATCTGGAGCCCTGGCCCATCCAGACTCCCAGATAACCCCGAATGCTCTTTTTGCAGGCTACAGCAGGAGCTGATGACCCTCATGGTGAGTGACTAAGTACCCGGAATCCCAGCCTTCCACCCAATTTTCAGTAGCCTCCTTTCCTCTGTCAGCTTTTTTGCTAGACATAGGGGTAAAATATAAATGTAATTTGCTCCCTCCTGGGAAGAAGTTCATACACGCCACCTACACCATTTCTTCCAGCAGTCCCTCCTCCCAGTTCCATCCCCCCACATGAAGTTATCTCTGAAACACTTCCCTGAAGTCATACAAGACCCTCCCTGTCCAGTGTGTCCCTACTTCCTGGCCCCAACCAAGCTTTATCCACACCCAACTCCCCACCCTTCTTGGTATTTCTAGCCTATGAATTTGGTTGCTTTATTTTGGATCAGAGTGTGATGAGATTAAGGGGAGGCCGGGCGCAGTGGCTCATGCCTTATAATCCCAACACTTTGGGAGGCTAAGGTGGGTGGATCACTGGAGGTCAGGAGTTCGAGGCCAGCCTGGCCAGCATTGCAAAACCCCCTCTCTACTAAAAATATAAAAATTAGCCAGGCATGGTGGTACATGCCTGTAATTCCAGCTACTCGGGCGGCTGAGGCATGAGAATCGTTTGAACCGTGGTGACAGAAGATGCAGTGAGCCAAGCGCACTACTATTCTCCAGCCTGGGCCACAGAGCGAGTGTGTGTGTGTCTGTAGAGATGGGGTAACCCCATCTATATCTCATATATATGTGTGTATATACATATATATATATATGAGATATGCATCTCACCCACTGACTTTTGCTGTGCCCGAAAGTGTACTCCACATTCCAGCAAATGTGTTTCCTCCCCAGATGTCTGGCGATAAAGGGATTTCTGCCTTCCCTGAATCAGACAACCTTTTCAAATGGGTAGGGACCATCCATGGAGCAGCTGGAACAGTAAGTGTAGGGCTGGGATGGGTGAGTGAGTCTGGGGAAAGGTGGGAGGTGAGATCCCAGTGAGGGCTCTGCTTCAAACCTTTGGTAGAGCAAGACACTCCACCTGTGACTGTTCACATTCTCTGAGCCATGTGGCCTTGTTCTTTCCCTCTGCGCAGTTAGAGGGTGGGTTTAAAGCAGAGCTGTCTATCTTAGATGTGTTTAGGGGGCCAGACAGCAAGGAAATGGATGAAGTGAGGACTTTGGCCAATAGGAGAGCACAGATCTCAAGAAGGCAGCTTCCCATTGCTGCAGATCAGGTTTAAGATGAGTCAGGAGTCCAAATCTGTGCCAAATCTCCTAATTTTTACATATTAGCAACTAATATTCTAATTGAAATAAAGCACAGAATGCCAATTTTCAATCCTTAGACCAAAGAATCACTGATGTCTCCATCAGATAAGAGGAAAGCACCAGGCTAGGCATGGTGGCTCACACCTGTAATCCCAGCACTTTGGGAGGCTGAGGCAGGCAGATCACATGAACCCAGGAGTTCAAGACTGGCCTGGGCAACGTGGTGAAACCCTGTCTCTAAAATAAAAATTAAAATAAAAAAACTTGTAAAAGGCAGTGGGGAGCATCAGAACCAGCTCAACAGTGTATCTACTGTCTGCTCCCAGAGAAACTCAAGGTTCTAGCATGCCCCTTGTGTGGGGCTTGGGTTGGGATATGAGGCTGCTGCTAGAGCTTACTCTGCGTGTATTTCTCCAAATACCAGGTATATGAAGACCTGAGGTATAAGCTCTCACTAGAGTTCCCCAGTGGCTACCCTTACAATGCGCCCACGGTGAAATTCCTCACACCCTGCTACCACCCCAACGTGGACACCCAGGGTAACATATGCCTGGACATCCTGAAGGACAAGTGGTCTGCCCTATATGACGTCAGGACCATTCTGCTCTCCATCCAGAGCCTTCTAGGAGGTGACTTTAGAGACCACCCCCTCCCTTCCATGCAACTTGGGAACCTGTTGGGAGTTCCCGGGGTCAGCCCCTTCTATCCCCTTGACCTCTTTCTCTCCACCCACAGAACCCAACATTGATAGTCCCTTGAACACGCATGCTGCCGAGCTCTGGAAAAACCCCACAGGTGAGTCCTCAGTCCTTGAGCCCAGGGTGATCCCTCCCCCAACCTTCAAAGGCTCCCTCTAACAAAAGGAGCCCAGTGAGTTGGGACCGGGTTGGTTGGGGCAGGGTGGAGTATTGGCAGCAACCCACTTCTGCTTCTGCCCCAGTGCTCCTATTTGCTATAAAATAGCAATTATTTTATAGCGGAATAAAAATTTTTGGCTATAAATAATTTTGGGAAATTATCGGGGAGGCCAAGGCAGGAGGATAGCTTGAGGCCAGGAATTCGAGGTTACAGTGGACTATGATCACAGCACTGCTCTCCACCCCAGACAACAGAGTGAGACCCTGTCTCAAAAAGGGGGAAGGTGGGATTAACCTCTTCCATATTAATGCAGGTTAAGAGGTTGCTTAGTAGAGTGCCTTGCCTGTGCCCGCCAGTCTCGCTGGAAGCAAGCCCTTCCAGGAGAGCTGCCTGGATGGGCAGTGCAGGGAGAATGCCGGGCTGGGAAACCAGCCCCTCCTTCTCCACCTCCTCCCACCTTTGCATTCCTGGTCAAACTGCCTCTTGCCCACCTTAATTAACTCATCCTGGGCCAGGCACAGTGGCTCATGCCTGTAATCCCAGCATTTGGGGAGACCGAGGCAGGTGGATCACATGAGGTCAGGAGTTTGAGACCAGCCTGGCCAACATGGTGAAACCCCCGTCTCTACTAAAAATACAAAAAAATTAACCAGGTATGGTGGTGGGCACCTGTAGTCCCAGCTACTCTGGAGGCTGAGGCAGGAGAATCACTTGAATCTAGGAAGCAGAGGTTGCAGTGAGCAGACATCGTGCTACTGCACTCCAGCTTGGTCAACAGAGTGAGTCTCCATCTCAAAAACAGTAATAATAAATAGTAAAGATGAACTCACCCTGTCTCCATCACTCACTGAGACCCGCCTGTTCTCTTCCAGCTTTTAAGAAGTACCTGCAAGAAACCTACTCAAAGCAGGTCACCAGCCAGGAGCCCTGACCCAGGCTGCCCAGCCTGTCCTTGTGTTGTCTTGTTAATTTTTCCTTAGATGGTCTGTCCTTTTTGTGATTTCTGTATAGGACTCTGTATCTTGAGCTGTGGTATTATTTTTGTTTTGTTTTTGTCTTTTAAATTAAGCCTCGGTTGAACCCTTGTGATGTATATTAAATAAATGCATTTTGGTCCTTTTTTAGACAAGTTGTTGCCTTGTAGTTACACTAGGGTTGGAGGTACTCAGGGTAGGCAGAGGTGGAACTTAAGGATGTGGGGCCAAGCCGGGCGCGGTGGCTCAAGCCTGTAATCCCAGCACTTTGGGAGGCCGAGACGGGCGGATCACGAGGTCAGGAGATCGAGACCATCCTGGCTAACACGGTGAAACCCCGTCTCTACTAAAAAGGGCGAGGTGGCGGGCGCCTGTAGTCCCAGCTACTCTGCACTCCAGCCCCGGTGACGGACCGAGACTCCGTCTCAAAAAAAAAAGGATGTGGGGCCAAGCAGTGAGGTGACAAAGATTTATTCCCTTGTACCTTATTTTATGACTCTGCATCTGTTTCTTCATCTATAAAATGAGTGTCACAATAATACTTCCTGTCTATGGAGTCGGTGATGTGTACCAGCAATGTTAGTGAATGTTGGAGCTCCCTCAGCTGTGTTGCAGATGAGGCTGAGCCAGACCTTAGGCTGAAACCTCCTATAGCTGTAGAAGGAACAAGCGTGTGTGTTGGGGAGGGTCCCACCACACAGCCGCCCCATGTTCTGTCCTGAAGAATGCTCAGGTCACCCTAAGCAGGTCCAGGGCCTAGGGAGACAGCCAGGAAAAAGCCCCTTCCCTTGCAGGACTCTCAGGTCTGAGCTCTGGTCTCCAGACTCTAGCCCAGGTCCCCTGTGGAGCTCCACCTCCAAGGGGGCACAGTCACCTCCTGCTGTATATCCCCCAGCAAGCCCCCAGCCTCTTGGGCTGCCTCTTTTCCCTGGCCTGATGAAGTCTCCAGCCTCTGAGCCCCTAGGAGGAAACCCCTGTTGACCAGCTGGGTCCCCGCAAGGGTCGGCAGGTGGAAGAGTAGGTTGAAGTGATAGCCCCTTCTCCCCACCCCCCGCAAAGCCCTTCAGGAAGATATCCACGGTGGATAAGCAGCACCCAGATGTGCTCCAACCTTGCACCCAACTCCTTCAGGTCTGTTAGCTGGTTGGTTGTGCAAGCCTGAAGCGGGGAGGGGTTGGGATTGGAAGTTAGTTCCCTTCATGTCTACGGTTGTGCTCTTAGGTCTCTCCTCTTGGGTTTTTTCTTAATCTAACATGCATACAAATATACTTGGGATCTTGTAAAATTAAAATATTTTCGGTAGGTGTGAAGTGGAGCCTAAGATCCAGTCTGTTTATTTATTTTGGTTTCTAAATAGTTTCCAAGTGATGTCATTGCTGTGGTCTAGTTAAGAACAAAATTTAGAGCAATGTTCTTAGAATGGGGTCCTAGGCCGGGCGTGGTGGCTCAAACCTGTAATCCCAGCACTTTGGGAGGCCGAGACGGGCGGATCACGAGGTCAGGAGATCGAGACCATCCTGGCTAACACGGTGAAACCCCGTCTCTACTAAAAAATACAAAAAGCTAGCCGGGCGAGGTGGCGGGCGTCTGTAGTCCCAGCTACTCGGGAGGCTGAGGCAGGAGAATGGCGTAAACCCGGGAGGCAGAGCTTGCAGTGAGCTGAGATCCGGCCACAGCACTCCAGCCTGGGCAACAGAGCGAGACTCCGTCTCAAAAAAAAAAAAAACAAAGAATGGGGTCCTTCCAGCAGCACCAGCATCACCTGGAACTTGTTAGGCAATTTCTTGACCCCAAACTGCCCTCCAGGTTCTGAAGGTCTCCCAGGGCTGAAAATCACTAGGTTAGCAGATACTGGAGAAAACCAGAGCTCAGAGCCTGGCACTAAATTAGTCAACAAATGCTGGCCAGGGCCGGGTGTGGTGGCTCACTGCCTGTAATGCTAGCACTTTGGGAGGCGGAGGCAGGAGGATTGCTTGAACTTAAGAATTCAAGACCAGCCTGGGCAACACAGTGAGACCCCCGTCTCTAATAATAAATTTTAAAAGAAAAATAAATGCTGGCCGGGCTTGGTGGTTCACATCAGCAATCTCAAGATTCTGGGAGGCCAAGGTTGGAGGATCACTTGGGGCCAGAAATTCAATGTTATAGTAAGCTGTGATTGTACCACTGCACTCCAGCCTAAGCAGCAGAGTAAGACCTTATCTCTGAAAGAAATGTTTCAAATGCTAACTGTGGTGGATGTGTTTTTGTCTGCCATGTGGTCCTTGGTCATGGTGTTTGGTACCCTAGATGGCCACATGGCCTGCCTTAGGCCAGTCCCAGGTCTAAACTGTAGTTCAGATTCAATTGGTGTTCTCTGAAATTAATCACTGGGAGAGAATAAAGTTATTTTACTAATGGAGTTGCTAAAAGAGAAGGGAATTGGTCTCAGCTGCTGGAGGAGCCCGCTGCAGACAGAAGAAAACCAAGCAGAGACAAACAGCTGGGAGCTGGAGAGATGACATTAACTGAGACTCTGGCCTCCAGTTCATGCTTTGCCATCCCAGTTCGATGAACCAACAAATCCCTCTTCGGTTTAAGTCCGTTTTGTTTAGATTTCTGGCACTTGCAACAAAAAAAAGCCTGGTCAGGAAGTATTTGAATTTCTGATTATTATGATTCCCATTTTATTGAATTCCTGCAAGATAAAGGCCCTCTGCTTGGGGGACTGGGGAATAAGTGCCATACAGCCCAGTGATTAAGAGCTCAGACCAGTCTGGGCATGGTGGCTCATGCCTGTAATCCCAGCACTTTGGGAGGCCGCAGTGGGTGGATCACCTGAGGTCAGGAGTTTGAGACCAGCCTGGCCAAAATGATGAAACCCTGTTTCTACTAAAAATACAAAAAATTGGCCAGGCATGGTGGCGAGTGCCTGTAATCCCAGCTACTCAGGAGTCTGAGGCAGGAGAATCGCTTGAACCTGGGAGGCGGAGATTGCAGTGAGCCAAATCACCCATTGCACTCCAGTCGGCAACGAGAGCAAGACTCCATCTCAAAAAGAAAAAAAGGCTCAGACCAGGTAAGCAGAACTGTTTCAGGATCCTGGCTCCGCCTCCATTTGCCCGTAAACATGTAAGCAGTTACATTTAACCTCTCCGTAAAATGAATATACTAGCACCTACCTCATAAGACAGTGGAAGGACCTTAGAACAATGCCTGGTAGATAGTAAGCACTCAATAAAGGTTGGGTGTTGAACTCACATATACCCATGAAAGTTCACAGGTGGAGCACCCAATAGAATAGGAGGGTCAAGGAAAGGTTTTTGGAGAAGGGAATTGAGACCTGAGGGAGATGCACATTCCTTGGATAGCAAGTTCAGGAGTATGTAAGGAGAGGAATACACAGCTGGGAGTGGTGGCTCATGCTTATAATCCCAGCACTTTGCGAGTCCCAGGCAGGAGGATTAGCTGAGCTCAGGAGTTCAAGACCACCCTGGCCAACATGGTGAAACCCCGTCTCTATTAAAAACATAAAAATTAGCCGGGCATGTGGCTCCTGTAGTCCCAACTACTCGGGAGGCTGAGGTGAGACAATTGCTTGAACTTGGGAGGCGGGGGTTGCGGTGAGCTGAGATCACGCCACTGCTCTCCAGCCTGGCTGACAAACGCAAAACTCAAACCTCTGTCTCAAAAAAAAAAAAAAGAAGAAGAATACAGGATGGGGAAGTCGCATAGACGTCAGGTCATGATAGGCTGGAAGGCCATATTAAGATACTTGGGCTAGCCTGGGTAACAAAGTGAGACCCCATCTCTACAAAAAGTAACTAGGGGCTGAGGGGGAGGATCCCTTGCGCCTAGGAGTTCAAGGCCTCAGTGAGCTATGATTATGCCCCTGCGCTTCAGCCTGTGTGACAGGGAGATTCAGCTTCTTAAAAAAAAAACTTGGACTTTATCATGAGGCAAGAGTAAGCTAATGAAGCCTTAAGCAGGGCAGCGACATGATCAGATTTGTTTTTATGTATTTTTTGAGATGGAGTTTCACTCTTGTTGCCCAAGCTGGAGTGCAATGGTGCAATCTCTGTTCACCGCAACCTCTGGCTCCTGGGTTCAAGTGATTCTCCTGCCTCAGCCTCCCAAGTAGCTGGAATTACAGGCATGCGCTACCACGCCCAGCTAATTTTGTATTTTTAGCAGAGACGGGGTTTCTCCATGTTGGTCAGGCTGGTCTCAAACTCCCAACCTCAGGTGATCCACCCGCTTTGGCCTCCCAAAGTGCTGGGATTACAGGCATGAGCCACCACGCCCGGCCTATGTTATTTTTTAAGACAGAGTCTCACTGTGTCACCCAGGCTGGAGTGTAGTGGCGCAATCTTGGCTCACCGCAACCTCCGCCTCTTGGGTTCCAGCAATTCTCCTGCCTCAGCCTCCCAAGTAGCTAAGATTACAGGCATATGTCTGGCTAATTTTTATATTTTTAGGAGAGAGGAGGTTTTTTCATGTTGGCCAGGCTGGTCTCAAACTCCTGACCTTAAGTGATCCGCCTGCCTCGGCCTCCCAAAGTGCTGGGATTACAGGTGTGAGCCACGGCACCCGGCCTCCGTCTCTATTTTAAAATATGTATATAATTCAAAAAAAAAAAAAAGAGAGATTCAGGTAGAACCAATAACAGGTAGATAGCATCGGAGTTAAGAGCCTTGCTCCTGTGCACACCACATAGTGCATGGCGATACTACCTAGGTTATTATCTGGGTGCCTGTGTACTTCACCTCCCTAGGCCTTAGTTTTCCTACTGTAAAGTGGAGATAACAACATCTGCCTCTAGGGATGTTATGTGAGTGAATGAGACAATGTCCATAAGGCACAGTATACAGTAGGCACTCAGTAAATAGTAATGTTTATCAAACCCCAGAACTGATCCTGGCTGGAAATAAAAACAGAAAAACATGAATAGGACAAAAGAGGAAGAAGAGAAAAAGACAGATGGAGAGAAAGAACTAAAGCAATGAGCAAGGTGACAATAGAGGCTGGGCGTGGTGGCTCATGCCTATAACCTCAACATTTTGGGAGGCCAAGGTGAGAGGATTCTTTGAGCTCAGGAGTTTGAGACCAGCCTGGGTAACATAGTGAGACCACATCTCTGCTAAAAATAACAAAAACTAGTGGGGGGTCACCCATTTGTAGTCCCAGCTACTCGGGAGGCTGAGACAGGAGGATTGCTTGAGCCCAGGAGGTCAAGGCTGCAGTGAGCTGTGATCACCTACTGCATTCCAGCCTGGGCAACAGAGCGAGACCCCGTCTCATTTAAAAAACAAAACAGGGCTAGGCGAGTTGGCTCACGCCTGTAATCCCAGCACTTTGGGAGGCCAAGGAGGGCGGATCACGAGGTCAGGAGATCAAGACCATCCTGGCTAACACGGTGAAACCCCGACTCTACTAAAAATAGAAAAAAAATTAGTCGGGCATGGTGGCAGGTGCCTGTAGTCCCAGTTACTCAGGAGGCTGAGGCAGGAGAATGGCGTGAACCCGGGAGGCGAAGCTTGTAGTGAGCCGAGATCGCACCACTGCACTCCGGCCTGGGTGACAGAGCGAGACTCCATCTCAAAAAAAAAAAAAAAAACAGAAGGCCAGGCATGGTGGCTCATGTCTGTAATCCCAGCACTTTGGGAGGCTGCGGCAGGCAGATCACCTGAGGTCAGGAGTTCAAGACCAGCCTGGCCAACATGGCGAAACCTGGTCTCTACTAAAAATACACAAATTAGCCAGGCATGGTGGTGGGCGCCTGTAATCCCAGCTACTCAGGAGGCTGAGGCAGGAGAATGGCTTGAACCCGGGAGGCGGAGGTTGCAGTGAGCCAAGATTGTGCCACTGCACTCCAGCCTGGGTGACAAGAGCAAAACTCTGTTAAAAATAAAAAATAAAAAAAAATGCTTGGCCGGGCGCGGTGGCTCAAGCCTGTAATCCCAGCACTTTGGGAGGCCGAGACAGGCGGATCACGAGGTCAGGAGATCGAGACCATCCTGGCTAACACAGTGAAACCCCGTCTCTACTAAAAAATACAAAAAAAACTAGCCGGGCAAGGTGGCGGGCACCTGTAGTCCCAGCTACTCGGGAGGCTGAGGCAGGAGAATGGCGTGAACTCCAGCCCGGGCGACAGAGCAAGACTCCGTCTCAAAAAAAAAAAAAAAAAATGCTTGCTATGTGCCAGGCACTGCTATAAGCACTTTGCACACACTAACTTCTTCTCACAACCCTGTGTGTACTATCATTATCCCCATTTTACAGGTAAGAAAACTGAGGCACAGAGTAGTTTAGTTTGTCACAGGCAGTGAGCACTCACACTCAGGCATTCTGTCTCTAAAGCTAAACTACCCCCTACACTTAATTAGCTGTGATCTGATACCTGTTGTATACAAATCACTATGGCAGCAAATAGCCAGTGAGGGGAGGGTTCGCGGGAAGTGATGGTATCTGAGCTGGCTCTTGTAGGTTGAAGAATCTGCCAGCTTATAAGGAGGACAAGGGCATTCCAGGGAGGGCAAACAACATGTGCAAAGTACCAAGGGCTTGAAAATGTACTCCAGGTCCGTATCAGGAATAAATTGCCCAGTGTGGCTGTGGAAAGAAAGAGAGGGAGGGAGGGAAAGAATCTGGATCTCATTCTAGAAGCAGTGAGGAGCACCGAACTACTTTCAATAGGGCAGTGGCCAGGTCAGATATTTTAGCTCGCTGGTGCTGATGGCCCTCTGCAGAGTGCACTGGCTGAGACCGGGTGGAGGCAGAGATCTGGGGTCAACTGATGAGATCAGAATCTCCTTAGTGGGTGCCTCCACCCTCCCCTACCACCACCAGTACAAAGCGAGGATTAAGCACTTGGAAGAAAAGAGGAAGTAAAAGGTCAAGCAGAAACAATGCTACCTGGCATGGATGGGCACCTACTCCCCCTCTCCCCAGCTAGGGAGCCTGCAGAAGGTGGCAGCTATGACAACATCTAAGATGCCAACATTCCAGAAAAGAAGGACGGTGGGGAAGTGAGGGAGCTTCCCAGCTTCCCAGGGTTCTAGCCTCTCCCACCCCCTCACCCTACCTGCAGTCCCGGGACCCCTCCGCAGTCTGCCGGCTCACCCTGACTCAACTCCAAGCCCCTGCAGCCTCCTGGAGCCATCACTGCCCGTCCGTCAAGCTGCACACACCCAGAGCCAGCTGTCGGGAGCCAGCCTTGAACCTGCAGACCCCGCCTCGAGCTCCGGGGCCCAGCTGCCTTCCGCATCCTGCTGCTCCCACATCCCGCAGCTCCGACAGCCTCTCCCGGGATCCCTGAGGGTGCTCCGGGTGGTGCCAGCCGGGATGGCGCTCTGGACCGCAACCCTTGAGACCCACTGTTCTCAGCTTTCCCCCCATTCAGGCCACGAGTTTTGGAACATTTGCTTTTATTCCTTCCAGACAAAGACCCACAAGGGGCCGTGCCTCCCTGGTGGGGACCCGGCAGGGCGGAGTCTCCCACACCCTAGGGACACGCGATCTTGGTGGAGGCGACTGACCACTCCTTACTGCACGCCCTCCATCATCTTCAGGAACTCTGCGGGAAAGGAGAGAGAGAGGGTCAGGGGTCCCACTGGGGACGCAGAGGCCAGGCCAGGGCTCCAGCCACACAGAAGGGATGACTTTTTTTTGTTTTTGTTGAGACAGAGTCTCGCTCTGTCGCCAAGGTCACCAAGGTCTGTCGCCCAGGCTAGAGTGCAGTGGCACAATCATAGCTCATTGCAGCCTCGATCTCCTGGGCTCAAGCAATCCTCCCACCTCAGCCCCTGGAGCAACTGGGACCACAGGCACATACCACCATGCCCGCCTTTTTGTTTTATTTTTTGTAAAGACAGGGTCTCACTATGTTGCCCAGGCTGGTCTCGAACTCCTGGCCTCAAGCAATCCTCCCGCCTCATCCTCCCAAAGTTCCAGGATTTTACAGTCCTGAGCCACCACGCCCCCCTGCCTGGTCATTAATTGATAAACTGCACAGAGTCGTGGAGTGCTTCTATACCCGCCCCCAGGAGACTAGGGGAGCTTTTGAAGTTATGCCCAGCCCAGCCCACAAGGCCAAGGACACTGCACGGGAGCCAGGCACCAATGCTCGCCGTCCCCTGTGGCTCCCACCCACTCTTCCCAAGCTCCCGTGGCCCTCCCTCACCGTCGAAGTCAATGCGGCCGTCATTGTTCTTGTCGCCATCTTTCATCAGAGATTCGATCTCCTCGTCCGTCACGTGCTCCCCAGAGGCCCTGAAGATCTCAGCCAGCTCCTCCGGGTCGATGTAGCCATCTGCATTCCTACAAGTCCAAGGGTCAGGGCAGGGCTCAGGGCCAGGGCGAGCTGCCCTGGCCACCACACTGACGCCCCGCTTCTGCACCCCCAACCCGGGGAACCCTCCAGCGCTGCCGGCAGGCTCTGACTGCTCAGCCCCTCCCTCGGCTCCCAGGCCCCCAGCGCACTTGTCGAAGATGCGGAAGCACTCGGCCAGCTCCTCCTCGCTCTTCCCCTTCGCGTCCTCTTTCATCTGGCGCACCATCATGACCAAGAACTCCTCGAAGTCGATGGTGCCGCTGCCTGCGGGGAGCAGGTGATGGACTGAGCCTGAGCCCAGCCGCTGCCGCCTTTCCCCACCATCCCCTGCCTCCGAGGGACACCCACTCACCGTCCTCATCCACCTCCTCGATGATGGCGTCCAGCTCCTCCTTGGTGGGTGTCTGGCCCAGCATCCTCATCACCGTGCCCAACTCCTTGACGCTGATGTCCCCACCACCATCAGCATCAAACATGTCAAAGGCAGCCTTGAACTCTGCACGGGAGGGCGGAGGGCAGAGGGCAGAGGTGAGGCCAGCTGGACTGTCAGCCTCACATCTACGCCCCCAACTCTGCCCAGAGGCCAACATGTCCCCAGCATACATCCACCCAGCCCCCAGCCTGCTGCGCCTCACTCACCAGCGATCATCTCCTCGCTGAGGTAGGACCTGGCCTCAGCCTGCTGGTCCGTCTGCAGGAGACACAGAGAAAATCTAAGCTGACGAGGCAGCCCCAGGGCAGTTGCTCACCTCAACCCCATTCTTCCCAACCCTCACTGTCTCAGCGCTTCTTGGTCCTCCAAAAGAACAACTTCAAACTTGCCACATAATTGTGTGCGCGCACAGCACCCAATCACAGTTTTGTTTTGTCTTGCTCTGTCACACAGGCTGGAGTGCAGTAGTGTGATTATAGCTCACTGCAGCCTCAACCTCCTAGGCTCAAGCAGTCGTCCCGCCTCAGCCTCCTGAGTAGCTGGGACTATAGTGTACACCATGCCTGACTAATTTTTTAAAGTTTTTGTAGAGACAGAGTCCCGCTATATTACACAGGCTTGTTTTGAACTTCTGGGCTCGAGTGATCCTCCACCTCGGCCTCCCAAAGTGCTAGGACTACAGGCTTGAGTCACTGTGCCCAGCTTCTGACCCTAGTTTTTGTTTTTGTTTGTTTTTTGTTTTTGTGACAGAGTCTCACCCTGTCGCCCAGGGTGGAGTACAATGGCGTGATCTCGGCTCACTGCAACCTCCACCTCCTGGGTTCAAGCGATTCTCCTCCCTCAGCCTCCCAAGTAGCTGGGATTATAGGCATGTACCTTGGCCGGGCGCGGTGGCTCACGCCTGTAATCCCAGCACTTTGGGAGGCTGAGGTGGGCGGATCACAAGGTCAGGAGATCAAGAGCATCCTGGCTAACACGGTGAAAACCCGTATCTACTAAAAATACAAAAAATTAGCCCGGCGCGGTGGCGGGCGCCTGTGGTCCCAGCTACTCAGGAGGAGGCGGAGCTTGCAGTGAGCCGAGATCGCGCCACTGCACTCCAGCCTGGGCGACAGAGCAAGACTCCGTCTCAAAAAAAATCAAAAAACATACAGGCATGTGCCAACACGCCCAGCTAATTTTTGTATTTTTAATAGAGACGGGGTTTCACCATGTTGGCCAGGTTGGTCTTGAACTCCTGACGTCAGGTGATCCACCCACCTTGGCTTCCCAAAATGTTGGGATTACAGGCGTGAGCCACCATGCCTGGCCTGACCCCAGTTTTTTGTTTGTTTTGTTTTGTTTTTGAGACGGAGTTTTGCTCTTGTTGCCCAGGCTGCAGTGCAATGGCACAATTTCAGCTCACCACAACTGCAACCCCCGCCTCCCAGGTTCAAGAGATTCTTCTCCCTCAGCCTCCCAAGTAGCTGGGATTACAGGCATGCACAACAATGCCCAGCTAATTTTGTATTTTTAGTAGAGATGGGGTTTCTCCATGTTGGTCAGGCTGGTCTTGAACTCCCGACCTTAAGTGATCTGCCCGCCTCGGCTTCCCAAAGTGATGGGATTACAGGCGTGAGCCACCACACGTGGCCTGTGACCCCAGTTTTGAGAAAAAGAGAGGAGACAACAAATTAAGTCCAAGGCCTTCTCACTTGTCAATTGAAGGCCAAGTCAGGAACCCCCCAGTGACCTTAGGCAAGTCACTTAGCATGCATTCATCTTTTCTCTGTAGCTTTTCAGGGATGAGATGTCAGGGGTGTGAAAGGGTTTTGTAAAGGCTAGCACCATTCCAGCACTATTTTCCAGTTTTCTATAGCTCCTAGTGGTGCCGGGTACTTTAATAGTTGCTCAATAAAATGTTTGTTATCAAATAAATAATAATGCAACACAAAGTTATTGAGTCCTTGCTGCATGTCAGGCCGCAGATCAAGCGCTGGGACCACCAAGAAGAGACAGAGGACACATCATCCCGCCCCCCCTCAGACAACTGGCAGAGTCGGAGACTGTAAGCTTCCTCCTTAGGATTCAGTCATTGGAGAAAAGGCCCCTCATGTTGGGCCGAATGTGATGGAGGCCTTGACATGAAAGTGAGATATCTGCAGGGGGTTCCAGGTCATAGCCAAGCCAGGCCATCTGGGTCAGAGGCTTTGGATTGAGGCTGGCAGTGAGGACAGGGTGAGGCTTCCAAGGAGCTCCTCAGCCGGCTGGCTGCCGGCCCTCCTCCTTCTCCCCCTCCTTCCTCTCCTCCTCTTTCCCTGTGCCAGGAGGGCAGGCTATTTTTAGCCAGGCATGGGCAACAGCAGCTGGCCTCCGGGATCTAGTTACTCCTTGAAGTGAAGTGGGCAAGGGGATCTCAGACGAAAACAACAGCTCCAAATCAGAACCCCTCTCTAGGAGAGCGGAGTCTCTCTAACTCTGGTCTGTCATCTTCTGCCCCTTCCCATCATCCTCAGGGCTCCCAGAGCCCTGCATCTGAGCAGGCCCCACACCCTGCCGACCTCCTGTCTTCTGGAGGAGGCTTTCTTCTCTCCATGACGATAGGAGGGTTTGGCCAGGCTTCTGGCTCACCCCTGCCACTGGCCTGCTGGGTGACTCACTCTGACCCCTCAGAGTCCCCACTGTGTGAAGGAAACAAGCTAAGAGCTCTTCACAGGTCTACGAATGACACTGCTGGAAGTTTCTGAAGGTGAGTAGGCAGTCAGCAAGCCTTGAGGATCAATCTCTGGAATATCCCAGCCCTCCCTTTTCAAGAAAAGTCAAAGGCCTTCCTCTAAGACACCTGGGTTCCAGGAACCTCCATGCTCCAACCTCAAACATCCCAGTTACTGCCCCACATAGCACTCAGGTCTGGCCTGAAAGAGGTCCAGAGTGCTCCCGCAAGTAAAGGTACAAAGTCCCCTCTGGTCCTTACCATGGTTGCTGGTGACCTTACCATGGTTGCTGGTGACCGGTACTCCTCTGCTGCAGGTCGCCTCCTTTGCACTCTGCCACCCAAAGATGCCCTGGCCTGCTCTAGCCCCCGGGATTTGTAGGGGCACCCTCCCCTCCCACCTCCCTGGTCCCCAGCACTGGAGACCCTGCCCAATCAGATCCTGGGGTCGGCGAGCCCCACCCCTCCCACAGTCTGAACCCATTACCTAATTTAGCCAAGGGCCCTTGCAGAGAAATTTAAGCCTCCAAGCAGGTGGCAGGCCTTGACGTCCTAGATTCTTGTGAGGAAGTCCCGCCCTGTTCCACCGCCTTGGAGTCCCCCTGACTGAGGAAGCACACTGGCTCCAAGATGGTAAGGACAATCAGAGTAGTAAAGAGTGATGCAGCATGGTAAAATGGGGAGAGTACAAGCCTTGAAGTCCAAAACCCAAGATCCAAGGCCAGCCTCTGCGAGCTGTGTGACCTTGGGCAGGGAGCAGTGCCTCTCTGAGTCATTTCTTCATCTGTGGGAAGACCTGTCTGTGGGGTCTCCCTCACAGAGAGAACATGGTAAATGGGAACCCGGGTATAAGTCACTTAGCTTGTGCTGGGTACACAGTGTTGATGCTTGGCAAGAGGAATGTCCTGTCTTTGAACCATGGTAAGGGGCAGGGGATAGAAGGAGGCGAAAGTGACAGCTAGGCCACTGTTTACTGAACCCCCACAATGTGCCACACACTGTGCTAAGCATTTTAACATGATCTCATCTAGTGCTCCTCCTATGAGATAGCAACTATTATTATCTCCATTTGACTGCAGAGATTTGTAAATCATAAAGGTCTATACTCACTCTGTCACCAAGGCTGATGTGCAGTGGTACTATTATAGCTCACTGCAGCCTCGATCTCCTGGGCTCAAGTGATCCTCCCACCTCAGCCTCCCAAGTAGCTGGGACTAGCAGTGCACCACCACCCCTGGCTTTTTTGTTTTTCCTTTTTTGTACTGTTTGTAGAGATGGGGTTTCACCATGTTGCCCAGGCTGGTCTCGAACTCCTAGGCTCAAGGGATCCTTGAATCCTTGGCCTCCTGAAGTGCTAGAATTACAGTCATGAGGCACCATACCCACCCATGTTGATGATTCTTATTATTAATCCCGACTGGAGGGAAGCTGGGACAGACAGTCCTTGGGGGACCTGTCTAGATGGAAAAATGTATGGAGGGATGGAGGAGAGGAGAATGTGCATACGGAGGAGAAATAATCATTGAAAGCAAAGATCCTTCTCTCAAAGTTACCTTCTCCATGGAAAGGGTGTTTGGATTCACTTTTTTGGGGGTAAGGAGTAGGCAAGGGAAGGTTATTTAAGTGGTAAAGGGGCAGCTGGCCCCTTCCTAGAGCTGAGTGAAGAAATCTGGTCATCTGGGGAGTAAAGGGGTGGGCAAAGCAAGTCCAGAGGGAACCCACCCCAAGAATCCACAAGGTAAAGGCGGGGCACTGGGGAGTAGGCAAGACTTGTGGACAGTGACTACGTGGACAGAAAGAGCACCAAGTCAACCGATAGCAGGCTCTGGGGCCAGGAAATGGGGGTTGGACACCAAGGAATGAAGATGGACAGTGGCAACTGGGCTGCCCCCTTCCCCTATATATAGACATTCCCAAGGAAAGCTCAGCAGGGCTGGGCCAAGCTAAATAAGGCCTCCCCCAGGCAGGCAGAGTGCCAAAGCGTGAGACCCATGGGATTCCAATTTAGTTTTTGGTTTTTTTTTTTCTTTTGAGACAGAGTCTCACTCTGTCACCCAGGCTGGAGTGCAGTGGCGCAATCTCGGCTCACTGCAACCTCCGCCTCCTG
>NW_012121820.1:7816484-7817346 GCF_000951035.1 Colobus angolensis palliatus | reverse complement strand
AAAAAAAAAAAAAAGTTTCATCATGTTGGCTAGGCTGGTCTTGAACTCCTGACCTCAGCCTCCTAAAGTGCTGGCATTACAGGCGTGAGCCACCGAGCCCAGCCTTTGGTATCTTGTTTATTCAGGGGAATAGATAACTCCCAAATTGCTTATGTGGCCAAGCAAGTTCCCAATGGCACTTCTAATCTCCCTCCTCCTCCCCTCAACATCGTGTTGCTGTCTGCTCTGATCAGACTTTAAAATATTGCTCTAGGCTGGGCGTGGTGGCTCATGCCTGTAATCCCAGCATTTTGGGAGGTCCAGGCTGGTGGATCACGAGGTCAGGAGTTTGAGACCATCCTGGCCAGCATGGTGAAACCCTGTCTGTACTAAAAATACAAAAAATTGCTGCCAGGCGTGGTGGTGGGCACCTGTAGTCCCAGCTACTCAGGAGGCTGAGTTAGCAGGTGAAGGTTGCAGTGAGCCACTGCAGTCATGCCACTGCACTCCAGCCTGGGTGACAGAGGGAGACTGCATCTCAAGAAAAAAAAAAGACTGCTCTAAACACCAACTTTTATGAACCTTCAGGCCTTTGCACATGCTGTTTTTTTTCTGCCAGAAACTCCCATCTTTCCTCTTCATCTGTCTACTTCCCCTATCATCTTTCTCAGCTCTAACGTGACTTCCTTGGGGATCCTTCCTCCCCTTATGTCCAGACCAGGGAGTCCAAGGTGATCTCCAGTAGTTTCCTCAATCACAGCACTGAGCACGCCTTATGATCACAACCCATTCTGTGTTCTACAGATCATCACATTTCCCAGTGCTTAGCACTTGCCACGTAGCAGGAGTTCAACAGATATTATATTCTACATAAGAATAACTG
>NW_012121820.1:7804426-7812334 GCF_000951035.1 Colobus angolensis palliatus | reverse complement strand
AATCCCAGCACTTTGGGAGGCCGAGGCAGGCGGATCATGTGAGGTCAGGAGTTCGAGACCAGCCTGGCCAACATGGTGAAACCCCATCTCTACTAAAAACACAAAAATTAGCTGGGTGTGGTGGCACACACCTGTAATTCCAGCTACTCAGGAGGCTGAGGCAGGAAAATCGCTTGAACCCAGGAGAAGGAGGTTGCAGTGAGCCGAGAGTGTGCCACTGGACTCTAGCCTGGGTGACAGAGTGAGACTCTGTCTCAAAAAAATAAATAAATACATAAAGATAAGTTAAAAAGGAAGAAGAAAGAAGCAGAAGGAGGAAGAAGGAAGCAAAAAGAAGAAGAAATAATAATAGTGGAGAATGCGCAACCTTGAGATCTGCTAGTTCTGACTGTTTGTATGACCTAGCATAAGCCTTTCCCCTCACTAAGCCTCAGGCTACCTATCTGTAAAACGGAGATGATAGGCCAGATTTCTGAGTGGCCCTCCAGCTTTAACAACTCATGGTTTCGTGAAGACCAGCTTTGTGCCCAGACATGTAAGGCATATACCAAAGGACAAGTTATTTTTTAACCAATGGTTGGTGAATGATTGAGTGTTGAATCAATAAATGAAGTATGTCTTTTTTGTCCCAATATCTTGCCCATAAGCCGAATGAAGAATAATTCGAGGTTTGAAATTGTGCAAACTGGCCAAGCACAGTGGCTCATGCCTATAATCCCAGCACTTTGGGAGGCAGAGGTGGGTGGATCACTTGAGGCCAGGTGTTCGAGACTAGCCTGGCCAATATGGTGAAACCCCATCTCTACTAAAAATACAAAAATTAGCCAGGCGTGGTGGCGCATGCTTGTAGTCCCAGCTACTCCGGAGGCTGAGGCAGGAGAATTGCTTGAACCTGGGAGGCAGAGGTTACAGTGAGCCGAGACCGCATCACTGTACTCCGGCCTGGGCGACAGAGCAATACTCTGTCTCCCTCCCTAAAAAGTAAATACATAAATAAATAAATAAAATTGCACAAACTTAGGCTTAAAATCCATCCCAGGCCCTCGCTGTGTGTGGTGGCTCACTCCTGTAATCCCAGCAGTTTGGCAGTCTGAGGCGGCGGGCGGATCACGGTCAAGAGATCAAGATCATCCTGGCCAACACGGTGAAACCCCGTCTCTACTAAAAATACAAAATTAGCCAGGCATGGTGGTGGATGCCTGTAGTCCCAGCTACTTGGGAGGCTGAGGCAGGAGAATCGTTTGAACCCAGGAGGTGGAGGTTGCAGTGAGCCAAGATTGCGCCATTGCACTCCAGCCTGGGCAACAAGAGCAAAAACTCAAAAAAAAAAAAAAAAAAATTCCCAACCCCTCTATTTCCCAGATGTGGATCTTGGGGAAGTCACTTTACCTCAGTTTCTTCATCTTGAAAATGGACCATTAATGTCCAGTTACAGCCTCTTCCCCAGGACACTGTGAGGGAGGGATGTGACAGTCAAGTGCCTAGAGTGGGATGTAGAAAGTGGATCCTCAGAAAATAAGAACCCTAGCCTTTCTGCTCACATGGAAAGGCAGGGAGCTGAAATACTTTCTGCTTATTCTAAGGCATTTTCCCCTACCCCTCTGTCCTGTGCCACTCAGAGAGGGCAGGAGCTACTTTGGAGAGATTTTGATTTTATTTGTTGTATAACTATCAAAATCTGCCCTAACAACTGATATCTAGGCTTTGTGACAGGAAGCCACAATAACTTTCGCTTGACCTGCAGCTGCCCTGAGGATAAAAGATAAAACAAAGCTGGGGAGGCGTTGAGATTATCAGGCCTGCTGCACGGGAAAAGGGCAGTATGCAGCAGGGGACCTGGGCTCCAGGCTCCATACTCAGAGACCTCTGAGGGAGGCAGAGGCAGGCAGATCACTTGAGCCCAGGAATTCGAGACCAGCCTGGGCAATGTGGCCAAATCCCATCTCTACAAAAAATACAAAATTAGCTGGGTGTGGTGGCGAATGCCTGTAGTCCTAGCTACTGGGGAGGCTGAGGTGGGAGGGATGACCTGAACCCAGGGAGACGGAGGTTGCACTAAGCCAAGATGCTGCCATTGCACTCCAGCCTAGGCGACAGAGTGAGACTCCATCTCAAAAGAAAAAGAAAGAAAGAAGGAAAGAGAGAGAGAGAGAGAGAGAGAGAGAGAGAGAGAGAAACCTCTGGCAAGCTGTGTGGTTTAGCCAAGTAGCTCACCCTCTCTGGTCCTCAGTTTCCCTGTTTGCCTACTTCCCATGTATGAGGTTCAAATCAGATTGTGCAATCCTGCGAACACTGTAGGAACAATAATCATTATGTAAGTGATCACTTCATCAGCCCTTGCTCTATGCCAGGCACTGGACGAGGATTTTTTTTTTTTTTTTTTGAGACGGAGTCTCGCTCTGTGGCCCAGGCTGGAGTGCAGTGGCCGGATCTTAGCTCACTGCAAGTTCCGCCTCCCGGGTTTACGCCATTCTCCTGCCTCAGCCTCCCGAGTAGCTGGGACTACAGGCGCCCGCCACCTCGCCCGGCTAGTTTTTTGTATTTTTTAGTAGAGACGGGGTTTCACCGTGTTAGCTAGGATGGTCTCGATCTCCTGACCTCGTGATCCGCCCGTCTCGGCCTCCCAAAGTGCTAGGATTACAGGCTTGAGCCACCGCGCCCGGCCTGGACGAGGATTCTTACAAGAGCTGCAAAGTTAGTTTTAGCAGTACTGTTCCTGTTTTACATATGAAAAAATCTAGGCTCAGCGAGGTCACATTCCAACCCAAATCACACATCTTCTCCTGGCCTTCGTTTTCTTTCGGGAGACATGGCCTCCCTAATATCGCATAATTACTTTGTGAAGTTAAAGAGCGTTGGGTGGAAATTAGTGGGGCAGATTGGAGATGACGTGGGTGGGGTGGGAGGATTCCAGGAGGGTACGCGCCTGGCCGGACTGGGATGATTTTGCGGCAGGCCTGGGACTCCCTCAGGCTGACCCAGGCTTCCCAAGTCCCTCCTAGAGCCAAGGGCCCGGGATTCTCGGGCGGCTTGGGCGAGCGGGCGGGGCAGGAGGCGGGGCGGCAGCAGGAAGCGGCCCGAGCGGCGCTCGGAGCGGCCTGAGCCCAGCGGAGCCCTGCAGACCCCGGCCGGCCTCCATGGGCTGCGGGGGGCTGCACCCGGACCGTTGGGGCGCGGCACGCCCCTGAATGCACCGTGGGACGCAGGAGGTAGAGGCGCACCAGGCGGCGCAAGAGACGTCGGGAGGGTCCCGAGCCCCTCCGGGCAGGAACGCAGTCCTAGGCTAAGTGGGTTGCGGGGAAAGCGAAGCGAGCTGGGTCCCCTGGTTCGCAGGACCTCGGACTGCCAGGGGGTGGGGCCTCCGCGCGCCCCTCCTCTCCGGTCCGGGCCCCGCCCCTCCTCCTCCTGAGCTGGGCTGGGGTCCTCCTCCTCCTCCTCCTCCTCCTCCTCCTCCTCCTCCTCCTCCTCCTCCTCCTCCTCCTCCTCCTCCTCCTCCTCCTCCTCCTCCTCCTCCGGGACCTGGGACACAGCGTCGCGCGCTCCCCCCAGGGTGCCATGGCCTCCCGGCTCCTGCACCGGCTGCGGCACGCCTTGGCAGGCGACGGCCCCGGGGAGGCGGCGGCCAGCCCAGAGGCCGAGCAGTTTCCGGAGAGCTCGGAGCTGGAGGACGACGACGCCGAGGGCCTGTCCTCCCGACTCAGCGGCACCCTCAGCTTCACCAGCGCCGAGGACGACGAGGACGACGAGGACGAGGACGAGGACGACGCGGAGGCTGGCCCTGACCCGCTGCCCCTCGGGGATGGGACGTCAGGAGAAGACGCAGGCGAGTGCCGGAGGACGGAGGCGGGAACCCTGGGGCTGGATTAGGCCTCCATCCCTGCTGCGTTCCCAGAGCATCCAGGGTGCTGAGTTGATCCAGCTGAAACTCCCACACTTCTTAAAGAGCCTGGGCCACCTCTTGGTTGTGTGACCTTGAGAGAGTCTTAACCCCGCTCTGAGCCAAGTTTTCCCTTGTGTAAAGTGGGAGAACTCACTCTCATCTCAGAATTGGCTGCGGGCATTAAATGTACAGGGCTTGGGATCCGAATGGAAATGATGTATTAGCGATATTTTGAGGGTGGAGCTGTTAATTTAGCCCCTACTGTCTGCCAGGCACGGTGTTTGGCTTCTCGGTGCCTCTCTGCCCCTCAGTTTCCATTTCTGTAAAATGGGGGTAAATCCTGCCTAACATTGGGAAGATGAGTGAGGCCACGGCAGTGATTGATGTCGACCCTGGCCCTAGGCCCATTGATACGACTGGTCATGTGTCTGCAGAACGGAGCCCCCCACCTGATGGGCAGCGGGGCAGTCAGCTCCTGGCGCGGCAGCTGCAGGATTTCTGGAAGAAGTCCCGGAACACCCTGACACCCCAGCGGCTGCTCTTCGAAGTGACCAGCGCTAACGTTGTCAAGGACCCGCCCTCCAAGTACGTGGTGAGTGAGGGTCCAGAACCCCTGGGCTGTGAGTCTAGAAGTATGGCTATGAGCAAGTAGGGAAGACCCCAACTTCCTGAGGGGTCTATGCAGTTATAAATGGCTACCTCGTTTACAAATGGGGAAACTGAGGTCAGAAAGGGGATGTAACTTGAGCAGATTCTCACACAAATGACTTAGTTTCCTTGAGACTGAGTGAAGTGGGGATTAAGGACCTTCCTCTTATCCTGGTTTTGAGACTAAGAGAACTGGTGTGTGCACTTCCCTACCTAGCCCACAAGGTTTTTGCAAATTGTAGCAAGATGTAAGATACAGAGAGACAGATGTTATCTGGGTCAAACTCGAGATCCAAGTTGCATGAGCTGGTGGTTAAGTAAATAGGCTTTCAATCCAGACCAACCTTGACTCCCACTTATTTCCAGTTGTTTGACTCTGGGTGAGCTGTTTAATCTTGGTCATGTTCCGTTTCCTCATTATAGCAATGGGGAAAATGGGGAGGATTACAGCAGGAGTTAAATGAGACAGTGGACAAAAAGCCCTTAGCAGTGTGCCTGGCATTATGAAGTGCTCAATGAAATGGTAGCTATGTCATTATTATTTAACTTTGGGTTGAAAATGTTTGTCATCTAGGGCCTGCTGTGTCCTTATAACACACAGGTGACTCAGTTCTCAAGCACCCGACCCTGTACGGAATAGTCTTGTCCTAAGGGCTAGACGTAGGGGGTGGGTGGAGGTTAGGATGAAGAGCAGTGTTGGGGAGGACCTTGGAGTCCCTTGCTGTTTTCCTTGCTGTTGAGAGACTGACTTGGAGAATGAGGTCTGCTCCTTTAATGCCCGCAGCAACTTCTGCTCCAGTCCCTTTTCAGGCCAGGCCTGAAAGGCGACTGAGCTGGCCACTCCTGTCAGTGGCAGCTCTCCATCTCTCACTCTCCTCCTCTTCACCACCCTTCTCCACCTCTGACTCAGCAGGAGGGGGCCTGGAGCCCAGTCCCACATCTGGGCCTCTCCACCCTTTTCTGTTGCTGTTAGTAAGCAAGGGCCACACCCATGGGGTGACTACTCCAATTTCAGCAGGGACCGACTCGGATTATTGAGTCTTTAAAAATTTTTTTTAAGACAGGGTCTCGTTCTGTCACTCAGGCTGGAGTGCAGTGGTGCAGTCATGACTCACTGCAACCTCCAACTGGGCTCAATTGAGCGATCCTCCCACCTCAGCCTCCCAAGTAGCTAGGACTACAGGTATGCACCACCACGTGTGGCCAGTGATGAAGTCTGAAGTGGCAAAGGTCTCAGAACTCTGGGGTGGACAAGGGTTCATACACAGGAAGGGGACACCAAGGAACAGCTCAGAGGCTGAGAGGAATGGGGGTGACTGTGGGTACCTGGATGGGAAGGGATGACAGGATAGAGCAGGATGGCCAAGTATGCCCCGGCCTGTGTCTGGAGAAGCAAGGCACCTCCTCTGTATGATGGGGACTCTAATTCCCCACTTAACTTGCGGGGTGAAGGGCACAGGCTTTGGAGTCAGATCAACCTGGGTTTAAATCCCAGCTGGGCTGTTTTCCAGCTGTGTGACTTAGGGCAAGTCTTTGAGCCCTTTGCCCCCTCTTTGAGCCTGCTTCCTCAGCTGTCAGAGATAAGGACACCTTCCCTGCAGTACTGTTGTGATGATTAAATGAAATCATAGATGTAAAGAGTGCTTGGTACAGCAGGAGGCACAGTGTAAGTGCTTGGGTAATGGAACCTCGATCATTATCACCCATCTGGCTGCACGTTACAACGATCAATGAGATAATGGATACAAAATGCAAACTAGATGAACATAAAGGCTTATTATATAGACCAGTGTGTCCTGAAGAAAATTGGTGTCCTAAAGTGTGTCCTGCAGAAAACTGGTTCCCTGGAATGTTAATAGCTGTTTCTAAATAAAGGTTTTGCAGGCAATATGTTCTGAGAATGCAGTTAAATGAGAATAAAGTAAGTTTCTTTATTGTTAAACTTTTTAATCCCTACTATTAATGTACACTGTGAATCTTCAAGAGGACAGAGTAGGCAAACCTAACTGACCAGGAGTGGCTAGAGCGTTGTCAGTTCCACAGAACAAATGTGAGAGAAAGATCTGGATTTGCTGTTAGGGTGCCTTTAAAATCTAACACTTGTTAACTCTCCTTTTATTTTTTTATTTTTATTTATTTATTTTTTTTGAGACGGAGTCTGGCTCTGTCTCCCAGGCTGGAGTGCAGTGGCCGGATCTCAGCTCACTGCAAGCTCCGCCTCCCGGGTTTACGCCATTCTCCTGCCTCAGCCTCCGGAGTAGCTGGGACTACAGGAGCCCGCCACCTCGCCCGGCTAGTTTTTTGTATTTTTAGTAGAGACGGGGTTTCACCGTGTTAGCCAGGATGGTCTCGATCTCCTGACCTCGTGATCCGCCCGTCTCGGCCTCCCAAAGTGCTGGGATTACAGGCTTGAGCCACCGCGCCCGGCCCCAACTCTCCTTTTAAACCCGTTGGCTTGGAATTATCGGTTAATCCATATTCAGGTTCTCAGACCTGGGAGGCGGGGAGCTTAGTGGTCATCTTGCTCAGTGTTTTCCAAACCTCAGTCATTCCAGTACCTCCCTGATTCTTGTCCTATCTAAAAGTGCCACTTGTACTCTTTTCTTCTTAACATTTTTCTTTAAATGAACCTATTTTTTTTTTCCTTTTCTTTATTTGAGACAGAGTCTTGCTCTGTTGCCCAGGCGGGAGTGCGGTGGTGCAATCTCAGCTTACTGCAACCTCCGCTTCCTAGGTTCAAGCAATCCTTCCACCTCAGCTTCCTGAGCAGCTGGGATTACAGGTGCCCACCACCACGCCTGGCTAACTTGTGCATTTTTAGTAGAGATGGGGTTTCACTGTTGGCTAGGCTGGTCTTGAACTCCTGACCTCAAGTGATCTGCCCGCTTCAGCCTCCCAAAGTGTTGGGATTACAGGTGTGAGCCACTGCACCCGGCCGAACCTAATTTTTAAATAAATTTCTTTACTGAGACGGAGTCTTGCTCTGTCGCCTAGGCTGGAGTGCAGTGGCACGATCATAGCTCACTGCAGCCTCGAATTCCTGTGCTTACATGATCCAACTGCCTCAGCCACCTGAGTAGCTGGGACCACAAGTACCCAACTAATTGTTTTTCTTTTCTTTTTTGTTTTGTAGAGACAGGGTCTTGCCATGTTGCCCAGGCTGGTCTCGAACTCCTGGCCTTAAGCAGTCCTCCTGCCTCAGCCTCCCAAAGTACTGGTATTATAAGTATGAGCCACTGTGCCCATCCTTTAAGTAAGTTTAAAGGACAACTTCATAGCACTACTGCATGTGGAAAGTCTCACTTGCCACAGAGAGAAGCTAGCCATAAAAATAAAAGTAGTGGGCCAGGCACGGTGGCTCACGCCTGTAATCCCAGCAC
>NW_012121820.1:7797566-7802952 GCF_000951035.1 Colobus angolensis palliatus | reverse complement strand
ACCCCAGAGGCGGAGCTTGCAGTGAGCTGAGATCCAGCCACTGCACTCCAGCCTGGGCCACAGAGCGAGACTCCGTCTCAAAAAAAAAACAAAAAACAAAAAAAACCTCAGGTACCAATACTTGTACATGTCTCATTTTTGGACAAACACTGACTTGACCGAGCACTTCCTTCATTAGAAACAGAAGCGGACCCAGAGGGGATGACCTTGCCTGAGGTCACACAGGGAGGGAGTAGCTGACCTTGGGTTAGAACTTGAGTCCTAGGCCAGTATACTTTTCACAGTTATGGCAATTGTGGCTATCTACAGACCTGTCTTCTGGGTCTAGTTTGGAAAATCCTGACCGGGGATGTGGAGGCCAGGTGTCCAAAGTGGAACAAGCTCCATGCCGTTCCTAAAGAAGACCTAAGAGATTGGCCTGGGTTTCAGCTCTTGTCTGGTTTTCCAGCGGGGGCTGTCAGAAGAACTAACTGCTCTAATGGGAAGGGAGTACAAAAAAAGGGGCAGCAGCCCCGGGCACTGAAGCTCATCTCTGTCTTTCTCTCTTCTTGCTGCCTTGGGCCTGGGTCATTTCAGACAAACCTCAGGTAAGATGGGACTGGGCTTCCCCGCCACTGTGGCAGCAGCTCCCGCCCTCCTGGGTGCTATCCCAGGGGTGAAAGGAAGAGGTGGGGCGGCACAGCTGGGAGTGTGGGGGATGGGGAGGGAACGGGCCCATGGACAGCTTGCATTTGCCCTGATACCCACCCTCCCTGCAGCTCTACACCCTCGCCGTGATAGGCCCAGGGCCGCCAGATTGCCAGCCAGCCCAGATCTCTCGCCGTTACTCGGACTTTGAGCGGCTGCACCGAAACCTGCAGCGGCAATTCCGGGGCCCAATGGCTGCCATCTCCTTCCCCCGTAAGCGGCTGCGCCGGAATTTTACTGCAGAGACCATTGCCCGCCGTAGCCGGGCCTTTGAGCAGTTTTTGGGTCACCTGCAGGCAGTGCCTGAGCTGCGCCATGCCCCGGACCTGCAGGACTTCTTCGTGCTGCCAGAGCTGCGGCGGGCACAGAGCCTCACCTGTACTGGCCTCTATCGTGAGGCTCTGGCACTCTGGGCCACTGCCTGGCAGCTGCAAGCCCAGCTGGGCACCCCCTCTGGCCCAGACCGCCCCCTGCTGACCCTGGCTGGGCTGGCCGTGTGCCACCAGGAGCTGGAAGACCCTGGGGAGGCCCGGGCATGCTGTGAGAAGGCCCTGCAGCTGCTTGGGGACAAGAGCCTCCACCCTTTGCTGGCACCCTTTCTGGAGGCCCATGTTCGACTCTCCTGGCGCCTGGGCCTGGACAAACGTCAATCAGAGGCTCGGCTCCAAGCCCTGCAGGAGGCAGGCCTTACCCCTACGCCACCCCCCAGTCTCAAAGAATTGCTCATCAAGGAGGTGCTGGACTAACCCTTGCCTAGATTTAAGGCCACTGTGAGGAGAGAGGCTGCCCCAGAATGCAGGGGAAGGACCCAATGAGGACAGAATAGCTGGGAGCCCCTAGAAGTTCCAAAAGAGAATGTGAAGCAGATCAAGGAAACTTCTGTTGAGCTGGGCTCAGGATGAGCTTTGGCTGGGGTTGCCCTGGTATAGTACAGGGAAGAAGTCTGACACGGCCTCTCCAGCTTATAAACAGCCAAGGGGCTGTGGCACAGCTCAGGGGCAATGTTCCCTTGTTGGTGGGCCCCCAAGCTGGCGAGGCCTCCTGGTTGAAGGCCAGGGACTCTGCCCTGGAGTCCTGGAGTTGAGGGATGAAGGCAAGGTCTGGCCCAGGGGAATTAAAAGCCAGCCACTCCAGTGGTATCAGTCTCTTTATTGGATGTGAGGGCCAAAAGGGACTGTAACTGCTGTCTCAGGAATGGGGATAGATGGGAGGTTATTGAAGCCCCAGGCCAAGCTGGTACCTCTGGCTACAGCTTGCTCTCTGAGACCTGGGGCTTCACTCGGATCACGCCCTCCTGGGCACAGGTCACAGCTAGGACTCCATCCTGACGCCACAGCCGCCCATGGACCAGCCCCCGAGAGCCACCTGTGGGTGAGGTGAAAGGTGAGGATGGCCTGCTTCAGAACAGCCAAATGCATTTCTTTTTTTCTGAAACAGAGTCTCACTATGTTGCCCAGGCTGGTCTCAAGCTCCTGGGTTCAAGGGATCCTCCCACCTCAGCCTCCTGAGCAGCTGGGATTACAGGCTTAGCACAGCACCACGCCCGACCTCCAAGTGGACTTCTTGAAAAGGGTGTGACCCAGGGCAGGGCTGCCCCATACAAGGGTGCGCTGAGTGTCGTGGCTGCTCCAAATGCCCCTTCTTGAGCTTATTATGGACCATCATTGAGGGGTAACTCCTCCCACAGGAACCCCACTTGATAGTTTAAAAGCACTTTCACACCTCTGCTCGCTTCCTCAAAAAGATCACGGAGGGAGAAGCTCTGAGAACAGTCTCCTTCAACTGCTTGGCCAAGCAGAACTGCTATACCTCTGGCCACTCGTGTTAGGAAACCTATTGGCTCCCTGTATAATAAATCAAGCCACATCCTCCAAGTGGTAATTCATGAAAAATATCCCCACTACCACCACCAAGGGGAAGAAGGGGCTCAGCGAGAGGAATTAAAGCCATGAGGTCTGGCCTCTTCCCTCCCCACCTGGGATTCTTTCTCCCTTGCTGGCTTTGGGCCTGAGTTTGATGTTTATGAGGATGATTGATTGCTGGTTTCCTTTACACATAGCAGAGCTCACTCAGTTCTCACCGTAGCCAAAGGAAGCAGTTATGTGTTGTCCAGTTTTCCAGACCAGGACTGAAATCCAGAGAGGGTCAGGAATTTGGTTTCATGATGAGGCCAAATCTGAACCCATGTCCTCACTTCAAGGTTATCAATCTTGGATTGGGATGCTATTGGTACGTGAGAGTACCCCTTATCTGAGTATAAGGAGTCCTTAAGTTTTTCCCTTGGTTTGTCGAGCAAAACCTTTCTTCATTTGAAATGTACTCCCTTGGAAAGGAGGTCAGGGTTCTGAAGCTAGACATTGATGAATGAGTCTTGTTTCTCTCTGTCCCCTGCAAGGAATGTCCAAGCAGTGAGGCCCTTAGGGACCACTGAATGCTCCAACCCCGATCAGGTTAATCAGAGTCACTTAGAGAACTTAAAAATACAGTTTCCTGGACCTTATCCAAGACCTACTGAGTCAGAATCTTGAGGGTGGAATCAGCATCTGTTTTGAAAAGGCGTCCCCAAATGGCAGTCTGATGGGCTGCCGGGTTTGGATACCATTGCTGTAATGTAACCCTCTTTGTTTAGATGAGGAAACAGGCTCAGATGGAAGACACGATTTGCCTATTGTAATAAAAAGAATCTGAACTGGTTCTGGGACTAGAACTGGGTCCCGGGGAGAAGGTGAATCACATTCCCAGCACATTCTAGCAATTTAGAGCAGAGCAGGTGTCCCAGCCTCACCCTCTCATTTTGAAGATGAAGATGTGAAAGCCTAGGAGGGAAGGAAAGGAAGTGACCTGTGCAGTGCCACACAGGAAGTCAGGGGAAGTCAGCATCTGCCACCCAAGGTCAGTGCCCTTGTCCCACACGGCCCCACACTCACCAGCCCAGGGGCTCTCGCATTCATAGAGCATCCAGTGGTCAGCTCGGAAGGGGGCGTGGAACCACATGGAATGGTCCAATGAGACCATGAAGTGCACCTTGTGCTGCCACTGGTGAGGCAGCAATGCAGTGCCCAAGAAGGCATAGTCGGAGATATAGGCGGCCACGCAGCAGTGCATCTTCATGTCACCCTCGCCTGCAACAGGTCCCCATCAGCCCTGGGCTCCTGGGCTTTCCAGCTCAGGACCTGCAGGGAGGTAGGGGAAAAAGGGACTCCCGTGCATGGGTGTGCAGACTGGTTGCTGCACAAGAGCACTTGGCCTACAGTGTGTATGTGTGACGGGGGATAAGTGCGATGGCGACATGGTGAGGGCAGGGGTGAGCACAGACTGAAATTCACCCAGGTCTCCCACACTAGGCCCCAAAAGGAGTGTCATCTTCCAATTTGCACAAAGACACTTTATGGTTAGCAGCAAAGCTGGACAACAACCCCAGTGAGGTGCCTTGCCTTCCTCAGAAAGGCCTTGTGTTGGGATTATAGTCACCTCCACATTCTCCCCATGCAAAGGGCTGAGAGGCCCCAGGTAAGAAGCTAAGCCAACTTCCCCATCATGCAGATAAGGAAACAGGCCCAGAGAAGGGAACTCATGTGCCCAAGGTCACACAGCAAATGAGTGGCAGACCCCTTGGAGAGTGGTTTCCTCCCATCCCTGGGGTCGTCTTACCAATATAGCCCCGGGCTCGCACCCAGAACATCTGTTTGGGCTCCATTCTCTGCAGCTGGCTCAGGGGGGATGGGTTTATTGGCTTGATCTCAATGGGGACCTCCTGAGCAGCAATTCGATTGAGCGCCACTGGGTACCTCTTTTGGAGGTTAGGGTCCCTGAAAGTAAAGGGGAGAGGGATGGGGTGAGACCCAGGAAGAGAGGAAGTCACATCTGCATTGCCTCGTCTGACTCCCCTCATTCTTCCACAGGGAAGATATCCCCAAATCTCCCCACCCCTCGTGCCAGGCAGGATAGTGCAGTGTTTGAATCCCTTCTTTGCCACTTATGAGCCATGTGGTCTTGTGCTAATTAGTAATCTCTCTGAGTCTATTTTCCCATATGCAAAGTGTGGAGAATGATAGTAGCCTACCTCATAACCAACACTGAAGTCAAGATCATGCATATCATGTATATCTAACCAACACATCATAGTAATAAGGCATACCCTATAATATGCTCTGTTCTAAGCATTGTACATACACAGTTGTATTCCTCACAACAACCCTGTGAGACAGGTACTATTAGCCCCATTTCATCAGTGAAATAAGCAGAGTCCAAGTAGCTTGCTTTTGTGTTTCTTTCTTTTTTTTTTTTTTGTTTTGTAGCTTGCTTAAAAACTGGAGAGACAGGATTTGGACTCAGGCAATCTGGGTCCACAGTATGATTATTTTCTGTTTTTTTAGAGACAAGGTTGTCTTCTCACCCAGGCTGGAATACAGTGGCGCAATCAGCTCACTGCAGTCTCCAACTCCCAGGCTCAAGCCATCCTCTCACCTTGGCCTCCCAAGTAGCTGGGACTAGAGGTGTATGCCACTATGCCTGGCTAATATTTTTATTTTTTCTCTTGAGATGGAGTCTAGTTCTGTCGCCCAGGCTTGAGTGAGGCAGTGTAATCTCAGCTCACTGCAACCTCCGCCTCCCAGGTTCAAGCGATTCTCCTGCCTCAGCCTCCTGAGTAGCTGGGATTACAGGCGCCTGCCACCACGCCCAGCTAATTTTTGTATTT
>NW_012121820.1:7794800-7796026 GCF_000951035.1 Colobus angolensis palliatus | reverse complement strand
TTTTTTGTATTTTTAGTAGAGATGGGGTTTCACTGTGTTAGCCAGGATGGTCTCAATCTCCTGACCTTGTGATCTGCCCGCCTCGGCCTCCCAAAGTGCTGGGATTACAGGCGCGAGCCACTGCGCCCGGCCAAGCATTCCCATTTTTTAGAAGAAACTAGGGCCCTGGGGAGTTGAGCACTGTCCCACAGCAGGTGAGCATTAACAGAGGCACAGTCCTGGCTAGAATCCATGTTGTCTGTCCTGTGTCTGGACCAAGAGCTCTTTCCCCTGCACCAGCATTTTTCAAACTTTATTAGGTATGATCCAAACAAATATATTTTACCAGGTATTCAAAATATCTAACATGCTCCCTGGTGGTCTAATGGTTAGGGGAAAATACATATTTGTATTTTTGTATATACGTTTTATATACATAAAACATGCAGGTGGTTGACGCCTGTAATCCCAGCACTTTGGGAGGCCAAGGCAGGTGGATCACTTGAGGTCAGGAGTTTGAGACCAGCCTGGTCAACAGAGCGAAACCTGGTCTCTACTAAAAAAATACAAAAATTAGGCAGGCATGGTGGTGTGTGCCTGTAATCGCAGCTACCTGGGGGGCTGACACATGAATATCGCTTGAACCTGGGAGGCAGAGGTTGCAGTGAGCCGAGATCACGCCAGTGCCCTCCAGTCTAGGCAACAGAGTGAGACTCTGTCTCAACACAAACAAACAAATAAACAAAAAAGACATGCACTAAGGCAAAAGGCAGTGACCAATCAGAAACACAGGCCATAGCTCTGCAGCTCTCTAGAGGACACTCACTCCTGGTGCACATTAAGTCCTAAGCTGCTGGACCAGGGGCCTGAGGGAAGAGAGGGAATCACTTCGGGGACCGGGGAGGTGGTATTTACCAAGTGGTTACAGAAGTATTTCAGTATATATTTACTTTTTTTCCCAGATACGGGAAAATTATGGCTCATGCCTATAATCCCAGCACTTTGGGAGGCCGAGGTGGGTGGATCACCTGAGATCAAGAGTTCAAGACCAGCCTGGCCAACATGGTGAAACGCCATCTCTACTAAAAATACAAAATTCCATCCTGGCTAACATGGTGAAACCCTGTCTCTACTAAAAATACAAAAAAGAAAAAAAAAAAATTAGCCGGGCATGGTGGCAGGTGCCTGTAGTCCCAGCTACTCGGGAGGCTGAGGCAGGAGAATGGCGTGAACCCAGGAGGCAAGCT
>NW_012121820.1:7792139-7793675 GCF_000951035.1 Colobus angolensis palliatus | reverse complement strand
GATCTCCTGACCTCGTGATCTGCCCGTCTCGGCCTCCCAAAGTGCTGGGATTACAGGCTTGAGCCACCGCGCCCGGCCTATTTTTAAATTAGAGACGGAGTCTTGCTGTGTTGACCAGGCTAGTGTCCAACTCCTGGTCTCAAGCAATCCTCCTGCCTTGGCCTCCCAAAGTGCTGGGATTATAGGTATGCACCACCGCACCCGGCCAAGCCCTTCATTTTATACCATGGCCCAATACAGACACACACCAGGAACACACACAACTAAACCTCAAGTTTCACAAAAGGATTCTTGCCCTTAATACATACATATTATTCACTCCAATATCTTCTTTTCCTTTTTTTTTTTGAGACAGAGTCTCGCTCTGTTGCCCAGGCTGGAGTACAGTAGTGCAATCTCGGCTCACTGCAAGCTCCACCTCACGGGTTCACGCCATTCTCCTGCCTCAGCCTCCCGAGTACCTGGGACTACAGGTACCCACCACCATGCCTGGCTAATTTTTGTATTTTTAGTAGAGACGGGGTTTCACTTTGTTAGCCAGGATGGTCTTGATCTCCTGACCTTGTGATCCACCCGCCTCGGCCTCCCAAAGAGCTGGGATTATAGGCATGAGCCACCCCGTGCCCGGCCCCAGTATCTTCTTTTCTAATCTGTATTTTTTAAATGCTGGTCAAGACGCACTGAAGGAGTCCATGACCCACAAACAGATAGGAGCTGCATTTTGAAAAGTCTGCCATGGAGCCTCCAGGTTTCTCACCTTAAATACTGGTCAATGAGGGTCTCACAGTCAAGCAGCTCTTCTGGTGGTGGCACAGTGGGCATGGAGAACTGGTGCTGCATAGGGCTGGGCTGGGCCTGCTGGAAGGAGGCCTGGCAGATGAAGATGGGCTTCCCATGTTGCACAGCCTTCACAGAGCGCACCGAGAAGCTCGACCCTGTTCGTGTCCGCTCCACTTGGTACAGTACTGGCACGTTCGGGTCCCCTGCAGTAGGCACAAGGGCACAGTGGGTCCACAGGCCCTGTCATCATGACAATGCCTGACAGGTACTCTATTACTCATCTTCCATTCCATTTCATCTCGGTAACTACTCACTGAGGTCTGCTAAGGTCCAGGCACTAGAGATACAGAGAGACTACCAGGCCCTGTCATCGGGCTGCTCCCTGTGCAGGTGGAGCTTTTCTTTAACAGCACAAACTGCAGAGACATTGACAGATTCCTTGCATTCAAATCCTGGCTCTACCACTCACCAGCTGTGTGACCCTTTACTTCTCTGAGCAGTGTGCTCATCTGCAAACTGGGGATCATCATGGTGCTCATCACCTACAGGATTTTAATGAAATGAGTCCATAGTTGTAAAGTGTTTAGCATAATATCTGGCACATAGTGAGGGCTCTATATGTGTTTGTTAAATAAAATTAATACTCCTTCCAGCCGGGCGTGGTGGCTCAAGCCTGTAATCCCAGCACTTTGGGAGGCCGAGATGGGCGGATCACGAGGTCAGGAGATCGAGACCATCCTGGCTTACACGGTGAAA
>NW_012121820.1:7789080-7791994 GCF_000951035.1 Colobus angolensis palliatus | reverse complement strand
AAAAAAAAAAAAAAAAAAAACTCCTTCTTTCTATCTTGCTCCATCTGTGCCTGGGATCTTGTCATCAGTCCCAAACCATTATTCTAGATCAGGGAGCAGTAAATGTAGTCTCCAGTCTGTTTACTGTTTATTCTGTTGTTGTTTTCTTTTTTGAGAACAAACAAAGGCTATTTATTCAGAGCTTGTTTTTTTTTTTTGAGATGGAGTCTTGCTCTGTCACCCAGGCTGGAGTGCAGTGGCATCATCTCGGCTCACTGGAACCTCCACCTCTCAGGTTCAAGCGATTCTCGTGCCTCAGCCTCCTGACTGGCTGGGACTACAGGGGTGCACCACCACACCCAGCTAATTTTTTTTTTTTAGAGACCAGAGTCTCGCTGGGTCACCCAGGCTGAAGTACAGTGGCGTCATCTGGGCTCACTACAACCTCTGCCTCCCAGGTTCAAGCCATGCTCATGCCTCAGCCTCCTAAGTAGCTGGGACTATAGGCGTGCGCCACCACACCCAACTAATTTTTGTATTTTTAGTAGAGATGGGGGTTTCACTATGTTGCCCAGGCTGGTCTCGAACTCCTGACCTCAACTGATCCACCCACCTCAGCCTCCCAAAGTGCTGGGATTACAGGCATGAGCCACTGTACCCAGCCAATCAGAGCTTGTGATAGCAGGAAGTCAACCACCATCACTTGCTTTTGGCAGGGACTTAGAGGCAGGCAAAGGAATGGGAACGCTCTGTAATGGAAAAAAAGGCTTCAGGGAGGCTCTGATTGCAGGCTGTTGGCATGGGGAAGCTGTTGGTGGGCTAACTAGAAGCACGACATCTGGCTGGGCACGGTGGCTCACGCCTGTAATCCCAACACTTTGGGAGGCTGAGGCAGGCGGATCTTCTGAGGCCAGGAGTTCAAGACCAGCCTGGCCAACATGGCAAAACCCTGTCTCTGCTAAAAATACAAAAAATTAGCCAGGCGTAGTGGTACACGCCTGTAATCCCAGCTACTCAGGAGGCTGCGGCAGGAGAATTGCTTGAAGGTGGGAGGTGGAGGCTGTAGCAGAACTGCTTGAACCTGGGAGGTGGAGGCTGCAGTGAGCCAAAATTGCGCCATTACACTCTAGCCTGGGCAACAAGAGTGAAACTCTGTCTCAAAAAACAAGTGGGACATCCTATGTGATTGGTTAGGGGTACATATTTGGCCTTCTCTGGTTGGTCCTAAGTTGGAAGCAGGGGCAAAAATTAGGGCAGCTATCAGTTATTAATCAAGTCCTGGCTTTGGGGGCCAATTGTTACACAGGTCATTATTTGGCTTGCTGGACTGGTTGGTAAAGATAGTGGTCTGACTTCCTACAAGTCTGACTTGTGGACAGTAGACTGGCTTCTTGCTGGTTGCTGCTATTGTGCATCAGAGTTCTGTTTTTCTACATGGTCGAGCCACTGTTTGTTTGTATATTCAGTCTCTGCCAGGCAAGGTCAGCTGTCAGTCACTTCACCCCTGATGTATATGGAAGCCATTTGGTCCTTCACTGTCAGGTGTCTCTGCTCCAAAGCAGAGTGGAAGAGCCTGGGCAACACAAGGAGACCCTGTTTCTACAAAAAATAAAAAATAAAAATTAGCTGGACATGGTGGCATGTGCCTATGGTCCCAGCTAATCAAGAGGCTGAGGCGGAAGGATCAGTTGAGGCCAGGAGATCAAGGCTGCAGTGAGCCATGACTGCGTCACTGTGCTCCAGCTGGGTGACAGAGCAAGACCTTGTCTCAAAAACAAGAGCACCACCACCAGGGTAGAAGGCACTGGCCAGGGATAAGGCAGCCAACAATAAGCAGGTGAGGGAAGATTTGGAGAGGAAGAGAACTTCCCTGGTTTCCCTGAAGTTCTCACTTTGTCTGAGTCAGGCCGGCCTTGGGGAACCCTGACATCTGGGCCATGAGACATCTTGGGGATGACTTTCAACCTTCAGATGAAAGAAGCAGGTCTAGAGAAGTGTTGCTTCCTTCACTCTGATGCAAATGGGGAGTCAATCGGGCCCCAGGGCTCAATCAACAGCAATAAACATCACTGTCTGAAGCCAACTGGCTTGCTCAGGTGTCTGTTATCAGGCACTGCCACCAGCAGCGCTTCTATCAGAGTGGGAGCTCCTCAAGGTTAAAGGCGTTTGAGGAGGGCTTACCAACACCAAACTTGGGGAGAAAAAGCAAAAGAACCTCGAATCCAATCCTTGGTCTGCAGGTAAGCTAAAGTGCAGATTCCTGAAGAGGATCACAGAACCTTCAGTTCTCTGGTCTACCTTTCAGTGTGAATGAGTTCCAGCCCTATTCTTGAAAATTGTTATTGGAGCACAGGAGGTAGGCCCTGAGGCATACCGAAGGGAGTTAACGATTATGGAGTGATGCAGGGTGCCAGACAGCACTGGACAGGAGAGTATGTTTCCTCATGTTGGTCTCACAATAACCATGTAGAGCCACTCTTACCCCCATTGTACAGATGAGGAAACTGTTGCCTTAAAATATAATTTTTTTGTAATAAAGTCATGCTCATTTGTTTACATATTGTCTATAGTTGCTTTCACTGGCAAAACCTAAAATGTTTACTATCTGGCCCTTCTAGAATGTTTGCTGATCTTGTTCGGAAATCTTTAAGCTCTAAATTTACCTCTATAGAGAAAAACTAAAAACAAAACAAAAACCCAACTAATTAATGTTAAAATGAACGTTTTTAGAAAAATAACTGATATGATAAATGGCCAAGGACCAACCCTCCCCCTCCCCCATAACATCTTTTATTTAAAAATGTAATTGAGGCCAGGCGTGGTGGCTCAAGCCTGTAATCCCAGCACTTTGGGAGGCCGAGACGGGCGGATCACGAGGTCAGGAGATCGGAGACCATCCTGGCTAATACGGTGAAACCCCGTCTCTACTAAAAAA
>NW_012121820.1:7775178-7788698 GCF_000951035.1 Colobus angolensis palliatus | reverse complement strand
CAGGCTGGAGTGCAGTGACCGGATCTCAGCTCACTGCAAGCTCCGCCTCCCGGGTTCACGCCATTCTCCTGCCTCAGCCTCCCGAGGGTAGCTGGGACTACAGGCGCCCACCACCTCGCCCGGCTAGTTTTTTGTATTTTTTAGTAGAGACGGGGTTTCATTGTGTTAGCCAGGATGGTCTTGATCTCCTGACCTCGTGATCCACCCGTCTCGGCCTCCCAAAGTGCTGGGATTACAGGTTTTTGTTTTTTTTTTTAATGGAGTCACTCAGGCTGGAGTAGTGGCACGATCTCAGCTCACTGCAACCTCCACCTCCCGGGTTCAAGTGAGTCTCCTGACTCAGCCTCCCAAGTAGCTGGGATTCCAGGTGTGCGCCACCACGCCCGGCTAATTTTCGTGTGGTTTTTTTTGTTTTTTTTTTTCAGTAGAGATGGGGTTTCACCACGTTGGCCAGGCTGGTCTTGAACTCTTGACCTCAGGTGATCCGCCCACCTTGGCCTCCCAAAGTCCTGGGATTACAGGTGTAAGCCACCATGCCCAGCCAAAAAACAGCATTGGTTTTAATATCTGATATAGCCGGCAGAGTCGCATCACAAACAGATAAGAGCGCTCCCCTTTTTGCCTTGCAGCCAGGAAGCTCGGAACTAAACGTATGAAACTGCAACAGTATGGCTTAGCCAAATTTTGACATGATTGTTTCTCCCAAATCCCCTGTTACTACTACTGGCCTGATGTCCTTTGACTTTTAATATTCCCATAATAGCTACCAATTATTTTAGCTATCTTGCAGTCTTTCAAGACATAGGCAGGGGCACAAATAATAGTAATTTTTTTTTTTTTTGATGGAGACAAGTCTCACTCTGTCGCCCAGATTGGAGTGCAGTAGCGTGATCTCAGCTTACAGCAACCTCCGCCTCCTGAGTTCAAGCAATTCTCCTACCTTAGCCTCCAGAGTAGCTGGGACTACAGGCTCATGCCGCCATGTCTGGCTAATTTTTTCTATTTTAGTAGAGACTGGGTTTCACCGTGTTGCCCAGGCTGGTCTCGAACTCCTGAGCTCAGGTGATCCACCCGCCTCGGCCTCCCAAAGTGCTAGGATTACAGGCATGAGCCACCACGCCCGGCCAAATAATTATTAATTTTGAAATGGTAGCTTGGACACAGCTCATTTCACGCTGCTCCTAGATGGAGAATTTCCAAGAAAGAGGATCTTTTCCCCAGAACCTGGGATGGGTACCCTGGCAGCTCTCCCATTGTTTAGAATTATCGCCCAAGAGTTTAAGAGAGAAGCAAAGAAGCAGGAAAGAGTTCGGCACTCGAAGGCACATAAACCAGGTTCATATCCTGGCTCTGCCTCCTTGGGCACTGTGGGAGCTGGTTCCAAACCTCTTCGGGTCCCAGTTTCTTTAGGTAAGAATGATGGCAGGAATGCCTGCCATCCATGTTTACTTATGAAGACTAAACAAGATAAGGCACACAATTATGCTCTGTATTATACAAATTTCAATTATTTTACAAAAGTTAATCGTCAAAAACTAATATTTATGGAAAACTAGATTATGCCAAGCCCTGCACTAGATACTTTACTGGCAAAGAAAGACTCATAGCATTCTTCCATCACAGGATGAAGAGATTCAGAGTTCAATGCCCCCACCTCCACAAAACAAAACAGCCAGGTATTTCACTAGGCTGGAAGGATTACAATATCAAAAGGCTGGCACTCACAACCAAATTAAAGAAACAAAGCACATATTTACTCCCAACTAGCATAAAGATAAGAAGCTGGCTGAGCCCAAGGTTAGTATTCAAATACTTTATAGCAGTGACTGGGGGCCGGGAAGGGGGGGGGGCAATCAACTCCTCAGGGATAAGAAGTAAGGGACATGGGACAGTAAGAAAAACACTACAGGTATAACTTTCATATTTATAAAATGAAGGGGGAACCCCGCTGTTTTCTTAATATAAATCACATACTGTAAAGGTCCACAAACTTCTCAGCTGAGGATCTATACAGAACACATGGGGGCATCTGCTCTAAGGGTAAGAGGGAAGGAGAGAAAACAGGTTTTTTTGTTTTTGTTTTTTAGCATAGGTTTTGCTTTTATTTTCCTTTTATTTATTTTTCTGTAGAGACAAGGTCTCGATTTGTTGCCCCGGCTGGTCTTGAACCCCTGGGTTCCAACAATCCTCCACATTGGCCGCCCAAAGTGTGGGGATTATAGGCATGAGCCACCACACATAGTTTTTGTTGTTGTTGTTTCTTTGAGACGGAGTCTCGCTCTGTCGCCCAGGCTGGAGTGCAGTGGCCGGATCTCAGCTCACTGCAAGCTCCGCCTCCCGGGTTTACGCCATTCTCCGGCTTCAGCCTCCCGAGTAGCTGGGACTACAGGCGCCCACCACCTCGCCCGGCTAGTTTTTTGTATTTTTTTTAGTAGAGACGGGGTTTCACCGTGTTAGCCAGGATGGTCTTGATCTCCTGACCTCGTGATCCACCCGTCTCGGCCTCCCAAAGTGCTGGGATTACAGGCTTGAGCCACCGTGCCCGGCCACCACACATAGGTTTTAAGTGACTTTATTTGACCCCAGAGCTATAAGAAGCTGTAGAGATCATTCCACTAAAATACCCCTGGTCCCACCCTTCTCCATTTTATAGCTGTAGTAAACCAAGCTGTAGGGCGGGGAGCTAACCTCACAAGGCCGCATGGTAAATTACAGACAAAGCTGAAGCTAGGCCCTACATCTTTGGTTTGTTTTTATTGACCCGATGCTCAATAAAAAAAAGTTGACAAAAGAAGCCTTAGATCCCTTGATTCTCAGGCTGGTGCTCGCTTCTCCAACCCAAGCTGCCCTACTCCCGTACCTCTAGCAGAGGTTACAGCACGCTGAGAACCTAGCACAGCGCTTGGCACCAGGAGCTATGTTAAGAATGGAAGCACAAAAGGTCCACAAGGAGCAGTTAAGCAACAAAGTCTTGTGTCATTATCAGCCAGACATCAGGTACCCAGTGAGTCCCAGCAGGTGTGAGGTCCAAGGCTCATTGTTAGCCCCAGACTTTGTTCCACCCTAGACACTTAGGGTGGAACTCAGGGGTGTGTCTTAGGGTGGTGTGTCCGCCATCCCTCCCCCTTGTCTTCCAGTCTCCCTCTCTTCCCTTTTGACCTCAGCCCCCAAGGCTAGAATGGCTGCTGGGCTACCAGGGCTGGGTTGGGGCAGGAAGTGGGGGGTTTACCTGCCCGAACAAAGTAGCAGTGCAGGGAGTGCACGTGGACGTCTTCACTCACAGACTTGGCTGCAGCCACCAGTGCCTGGCCCACGATCTGACCGCCAAACAGCCTCTTGGTCGGTACCCAGTAATGCCTTCCTCTGTAGGGAGAGGGGGAAGGAGGGAAAGACTTGGGAACTGGGCCAAATTCTACCCTCGCTGAGACTCTAGTGCATGATCTCTTCACCTTATTGGGGTTTAAGATCCTTTTGAGAATATGGTAAAAGCCACAGGTCCTTTCCCCAGGCAAATATCCTTATGCATAAAAATCTTCTGGGCCAGTTGCAGTGGCTTACGCCTGTAATCCCAGCACTTTGCGAGGCTAAGGCAGGTGGATCATTTGAGATTAGGAGTTCAAGAGCAGCCTGGTCAACATGGTGAAACTCCGTCTCTACTAAAAATACAAAAATTAGCTGGACGTGGTGGCACGCACCTGTAATATCAGCTACTCAGGAGGCTGAGGCAGGAGAATCACTTGAACCCAGGAAGCAGAGGTTGAGGTGAGCCAAGATCGCACCACTGCACTCCAGCCTGGGCGACAGAGTAAGACTCCATCTCAAAAAATAAAATTAAATAAATATATAAATGAATAAATAACGAGAGCCCTCAGACATCAAGTTTAACTCCTTCAGTGTACAGATGAGAAAACTGCAACTTGGACCCAGAGATGAAAATGCTTGCCCAGAATATAGGCCCATTGGAAGCTGAATAATTATGTCTCTAGCTTCCCATGTCCCAGCTGTTTGGCATTTTCTGTAACAATGAGTTACGAATAGCCCTCCATGACCTGGCAGGTGGCTCTGGCCTGTAATCAATCCCAGCACTTTGGGAAGCCGAGGTGGGAGGATCACCTAAGCCCATGAGTTCAAAACCAGCCTGGGCTCCAAACTGGGGCCTCATGTCTACTAAAAATAAAAAAGTTAGTTGGATGTGGTGACAAGCACTTGTGGTCCCAGCTAAACGGGTGGCTGAGGCAGAAGGGTCACTTGGGCCCAGGAGGTCGAGGCTGCAGTGAGCCATGTTCGTACCACTGCACTCCAGCCTGGACAACAGGGCCAGATCTTGTCTTCAAACACAAAAATCAAATAGCCCTCCAAGAAGTTATAATTCCTTAAGTGGAAGAAAGGGAGTTCAAAGTAAGATAACTTCCAGTAAAGCCAGGAGAAGCCTTGGAGGTCAAAGCTGTTAGAAGCCTTGCTGCAGGGGCTGGAGGCAGTGGCTCATGCCTGTAATCCCAGCACTTTGGCAGAGGTGGGCCGATCACAAGGCCAGGAGTTCGAGACCAGCCTGGCCAACATGGTGAAACCCCGTCTCTACTAAAAAAATTAGCTGGGCCATGGCGCACCTGTAATCCCAGCTAATCAGGAGGCTGAGGCAGGAGAAATGCTTGAACCCGGGAGGCGGAGGCTGCACTGAGCCGAGATCACACCACTGCACTCCAGCCTGGGCAACAGAGCAAGACTCCCTCTCAAAGAAAGAAACCCTCGCTGCAGTCAAGAACTTCAGCGATGCTGGGAAGGAAACAAACATGCTTAGGCCTCAGGATAAGTAATGAGATACCAGACCCACCAAAGGGTACTGGGGGCAGGATATTGTGAGAAGAAAAGGATACTGAAGACGCAAGGAGCTGCCGCGTCCGTTTTAACGTTGATCCGTCAGCTGTGTGCTCTTGGGCAAATCACTGCCCTCTCTGTGCTAGCTCCCCTGTGAAGGCTTAGGGCAGGCTGCCGAGCAGGGTCTCTCAGGTCACCACTATATTTGCTCAGATCTCCAGGACTACCTAGAGATGGGGCTGCGCAGACCTCGCGGCGCGGAGAGGAAGGGAGGAAGCCATAGCAGCGAGGACAGCTCTGTCGAGGGCGCGTTCTCTCCTAATCGTGGCAGAGGGTGCATCCAACGCAGAGCCATCCTAGTCCCGGAGCCAGGGGCCCCGCGGGGCGGCAGTCAAGATCAAGAGTTTCTGCCCTAAAGGAGGGGATGCTGGGCGGGAGCTGCCAGCTACCTGAAGAGATCCTCGTCCAGCGGCTCGAGGTTGAGCACGGTCGTGACCAAGACGCTACGGAGGTCCCTAGGGGGTTCGCCGCGGTCGCCACAGCCCTGCCCATCTTCTGGGGTCTGCGGGGACGACATCTAGTTCAACGCTTCCTGCCCTGAACACCCGCTCCGCGGAAGACGCGGAAACATACACAGAACCTGACGCTTCCGGTAGATTGCCCTGGTAACCGGAAGTCTCCTGCAGACCCCGGGAAGGCGGAATCTAGGTTATGATTGGTCAAGACTCCTGTCAGTCCGCTGGTGGCTGTGGCCCTTTTTCTCTAGCAATTGGAGACAATGAATGCCAATCTGCGAATCCTGTGTGTGACTGGATATGTCTCTGAGGGGGCGGAACCTCGGGACTGGATAATATGGACTGAGTGTCATTTCCCCTGTCAGATAGCAAATACACCCCCTTCCTCTTGTAACCGGGTCAGGCATAGGGCCCCTCCTGACTTCCAGAATAGGCCACCCACTTGGGGCGGACCCTTAAGGCATTCTGGGCCCACGCCAGCCTATAAACCCTCACAGTGTGACCTTTGATCCCTGGTGTGATCTTGGGTCCCGGGCTGAGACCGCCCCTGGTGTGGGTTGTGGGGGCGGCCATGGAGCTGGGCAGCTGCTTCAAGACCTATGAGGACTTCAAGGAGTGCTTCAGCGCCTACAAAAGGGAGAACAGGTGCTCCTTCATTCTCAGGGACTGCGTCTCCGTCCGCTTCCACAACCTCAACCATGGCACCTCCATCCGCGAGGACATCCTGTAAGGGCGGGCGGGGCGGGGCGGGGCAGGAGGGTGGGGAGGAGGCTGGAACTCCGGAGGGCTACCTGGAGGAGGAGGGGATGCATAGGCACGCTTTGGGCTGCGTGGCCATTCATTCAACAGGCACTCATTGAGCACCTGTTGTGTACCTTGTGAAGAGAGCTAAGCCTCCACGGCCGTCGGTTTTTGACCACCCACTTCACTTTCACTCCAACCATACATAGGCTTTTCTGGAATTTATAACTGCAGTTTCTGCCATTGTTTTGAGCAGCTGCCGCAACCCAAATACAAAGTATGGCTTTCATAAACGGATAAAAACACCTTGGCGATAATTTCCTTCATCAGTCTCCTCTTTAAGAAACAGTCATGTGGTCATTTGAATGTTCGTTCATTCATTCATTCAATTTTTAGTGCATATACATTTGTTGAAACAGGGTCTCACTCTGTCCCCCAGGCTGGAGTGCAGTGGCACAATCAGCTCACTGAGCCTTCAACTGCTGGGCTCAAGCGATCCTCCCACCTCAGTCTCCCAAGTAGCCAGCCTGGCTAATTATTTTTTATTTTTGTAAAGACTAGGTCTTGTTATGTTGGCCAGGCTGTTCCCAGACTCCTGGACTCAAGCGGATCTTTCCGCATATCAAAGTGTTAGGATTAACAGGCATGAGCCACTGCGCCTGGCCTATTCATTTTGTAAATGGTTTTTGAGCTCCTTATATCAACCGTTTTTCAAACACTTTCCATGTGCCGGGCAGTGTTCTCTATGCATGCTTTACCCTGCAGGGCTTTTTTTCAGAATTATAGGTAAATGTTATTTTTTCCCATTTGACAGATGAGAAGTCAGGCTTATAAGTTAAGACAGGAGTTGAAAACTCAAATGCCTTCAGGGCTTAGGTGAAACAGCCCAGTGTAATAAAGTTTTAACTTCAAATTTTACTTTAAGAAAAAGAATGATGAAATAGCAACCAACACCAGGTCTTTGTGCTAGGGACAACAGAAGTGTGAAATGGGCAAAATGGAGAGCAGATGCCATCTAATCAGCTCCAGCTGATGGCTGCCATATGAAAATAAAGATCTAGTGTTGCCAGAATTTGGGGCAAGAGTGATCAGAAATCCACGCTTTATGTGGATTTGTCCATTAAAAAAAATTGAATATCAGTTCAAATTTTAACTCGGAGCATGCGGGCTAACTCAGAGTTAAAGCATATCCGAGTCTGAGACTTGGATTGAGATACTCAACCAAAGCTCCTCAATTAGAGAGCCAGGCTATATTCTTTCCATTATTCTGAAGTCCAGTGTTATGCTGGGTATAGATGACATAAAGATGAATAAGTGTTTAGACTATCCCCAGAGAACTAGGATAAACTTGAACTCAAGCAAACTGGCACATGATAAATGCTTTAAAAGGAATGTGCAAAAAAAAGAAGAAATGTGCAGAGAAAGAAATGACAAATGCCTGGGAGGTGGGGAAAGTCTTCACACTGGAATTGATGGTTTCCCTGGGCTATGAATGAATGTAGAGTGCTACAGTAGATCTGTGGTTAATTACTGAGTAGCATGGAGGCATTTGACCAGAAGTTGCTGTGCAGAAGGACCTGCAGGAGCAAAGACAAAGATACATGAAAGAAGGTGGCATGTTAGAGTAACAGTGGGTGATGCCATGTTTGGCAGGAGATTAAATCATTTGCAGTCTAAGGGTCTTTAGTGACCATTGTGAAGTGTTTGGACCTTGTCCTTTATAGGTAAGACCTTGCTAAGCAATGAGAAGAATACAAAAAAAAAAAAAAAAAAAAATCACAGTTGCCCCTAAACACCCTTCAGGAAGACCATATCCAGTGTCTAGCACAAGGTGTGGCCCATAGCAGGCATTAAATCACTATTGAATGAGTGAGTTAGCAAGTACTAACCATGTGATTCAGGGAAATAGGTGCTGCAAGAACTCAAAAGAGAAAAATCACTGTGAGCTAGAGACGTAAGCGTGAAAGGGATGCTTGAGCTGGGCCCCCAAAGATGGAAAGCTGTCAGGTGTATCGGTTTTCTGTTTGCCACTCTAGCGAATTACCACAAGTTTAGTGGTGCAAAGCAACACAAATTTATTATCTCAGAGTTATTTAGGTTAGAAGTCAGACACAGGTCTTACCTGGCTAAATCAAGATATCTGCAGGGCTGTATTTCTTTCTGGAGTCCCTGGGGAAGAATCCATTTCCCACTGCTGGGTGCAGTGACTGATGCCTGTAATCCCAGCACAGGAGGCCAAGGTGGACAGATCACTTGAGGTCAGCAGTTCAAGACCAGCCTGGCCAACATGGTGAAACCCCATTTCTACTAAAAATACAAAAATTAGCCAGGCGAGGTGGCGCATGCCTGTAATCCCAGCTACTTGGGAGGCTGAGGCAGGAGAATTGCTTGAACGCGGGAGGCGGAGGTTGCAGTGAGCCAAAATCACGCCATTGCACTCCAGCCTGGGCAACACAGAGAGACTCTGTCTCAAGGAAAAAAAAAAAAAAAGAATCCATTTTCTTTCCTTTTCCACCTCCTAGAGGCTGCCCAGCACACCTTGGGTCATGGCCCCCTTCCTCCATCTTCAAAGCCAGCAATAGCAGGTTGTTATCACATCACTCTGACCTTACTTCTGTGATCACGTCTCTGACTCCCTCTTCTGCCTCCCTTTTCCACCTTTTTTTTTTTTTTTTTTTTTTTGAGACAGAGTTTCGCTCTTTTTGCCCAGGCTGGAGTGCAATGGTGCGATCTCGGCTCACCACAACCTCCGCCTCCCGGGTTCAAGTGATTCTCCCGCCTCAGCCTCCCGAGTAGCTAGGATTACAGGCATGCGCCACCACCCTGGCTAATTTTGTATTTTTAGTAGACACGGGGTTTCTCCATGTTGGTCAGGCTGGTCTTGAACTCCCGACCTCAGGTGATCCACCTGCCTCGGCCTCCCAAAGTACTGGGATTATAGGCGTGAGCCACTGCGCCCGGCCCTTTTCCACTTTTAAGGATCCTCATGATTATGTTGGGCCCACCCAGATAATCCCAGATAATTTCCCCATTTTCAAGTCAGCTGATAGCAACCTTAATTCTATCTGCAACCTTAATTCTCCTTTGCCATATAACCTAACATATTCACAGATTCTAGGATTAGGACAAGGACATCTTCAAGGGACCATTCTGCCTGCCACAAAGAGATTAATATCCTGGAGGGAAAAATGGTGTGAGTCAGTGCAAATGTAAACATGATGTACTTCAATTAGAAAACAGTGATGGGCTGGGCACAGTGGCTCACACTTGTAATCCTAATACTTTGGGAAGCTGAGACGGGGAGATTGCTTGAAATCAAGAGTTCGAGACCAGCCTGGGCAACAAAATGAGATCCCCATCTCCACAAAAAAATTTTAAAATTAGGGTCCACTCGTGGCGGCTCACACCTATAATTCCAGCACTTTGGTAGGCTGAGGCAGGCAGATGGCTTGAGGCCAGGAGTTCTAGACCAGCCTGGGTAACATGCCAAAACCCCATCTCTACAAAAAATACAAAAAGTAGCCAGGTATAGTGGTGCGTGCCTGTAGTACCAGCTACTCTGGAGTCTGAGGCAGGAGGATTACTTGATCCCAGGAGTCAGAGGTTGCAGTGAGCTATGATCGCACCACTGCACACTACATTCTAGCCTGGGCAACAACAGAGTAAGATCCTGTCTCAAAAAAAAAAACAGTGATGTATGTTTGCACACACATACAAAAGCCATGAGGAGACCTGCTTAGTTAGAAGGAAGGATTTATGCTGGAGCAGCAGGAAAGGAAATTGGAAGGTTGATAAGCAGGTTGGTGGGTTGGGGTTTGTTTTGTTTGTTTTAGAACACAAGGTCTCGCTCTGTTGCCCAGGATAGAGTACAGTGGATCATAGTTCACTGTAACCTTGAAATTCTGGCCTCAAGTAATCATACTACCTCAGCCTCCTAAGTAGCTAGGACTACAGGCATGCACCCCCATGCCAGGCTAATTTTTTTTTAATTTTTTTATTTTTTGTGTTGAGACAGGGTCTTGCTATGTTGCCCAGGCTGGTCTTGAACTCCTAGCCTCAAGCTGTCCTCCTGCCTCAGCCTCCCAAAGTGCTGGGATTACAGATGTGAGCCACCATGCTGGACCTATTTTTGTTTTTAAAGGTGAACAATTTTAAAAGTGTTTTGGGGCCAGGGACAATTCAGTCACTTGAACCCAAGAGGCAGAGGTTGCAGTGAGTCGAGATCATGCCACTGCTCTCCAGCCTGGGTGACACAGCGAGACTCTGTCTCAAAATAAATAAATAAAAAGTGTTTTTGTTTTTGAGTGGTTAACATAATTAAGAAATTTTTTCAAACAGTATAGAACAGAAGGGACTAAAAGGGTCATTTCCACCGTGTTAGCTTTTTTTTTTTTTTGAGATGGAGTTTCGCTCTGTCGCCAGTCTGGAGTGCAGTGGCGTGATCTCGGCTCACTGCAACCTTTGACTCCCTGGTTCAAGCAATTCTCCTGTGTCAGCCTCATGAGATTACATGCACACACCCCACACCCAGCTAATTTTTGTATTTTTAGTAGAGACAGGGTTTCACCATGTTTGCCAGGATGGTCTTGATCTCCTGACCCCGTGATCCACCCACCTCGGCCTCCCAAAGTGCTGGGATTATAGGTGTGAGCCACTGTGCCCAGCCTGCATTATCTTCTTTATCCATATTTATTTATTTATTTACTTACTTACTTACTTATTTTGAGATGGAGTCTTGCTCTGTCACCCAGGCTGGAGTGCAGTGGTGCAATCTTGGCTCTCTGCAACCTCTGCCTCCCGGGTTCAAGTGATTCTCCTGCCTCAGCTTCCCAAGGAGCTGGGACTACAGGCATGGACCACCACGCCTGGCTAATTGTTGTATTTTTAGTAGAGTTTTGTTGTATTTTTAGTAGGTTTTGCCATGTTGGCTAGGCTGGTGTGGAACTCCTGACTTCAAGTGATACACCCGTCTCAGCCTTCCAAAGGGCTGGGATTACAGCTGTGAGCTGCCATGCCCAGCCTATTTATTTATTTATTTTTATTTTTGTAGAGATGAGATCTCACTATGTTGCCCAAACTGATATTGAACTCCTAGGCTCAAGCGATCCTCCCTCCTCGGCCTCCCAAAGTGCTAGGATTACAGGCATGAGTCACTGTGCCTGGCCCACTGCATTATATAGACACAATCAGCATTACCTTCCTGAGAGATACTGAGGCTGAACAAACATGTCTTGTATATGCATATGCATCTTTTTGTTGTTTTAACACAGTGGCAGCATACTATTTAGACATAGCCTTCTGTACCTGCTGGACCTGGCTCTTCTCACTTATCAGTATATCTTGGATATTATCCCACTGTGTGGGCAGTTTGATTTGACTTCCGTTTATTTCCTTTATTTTTATTTATTTATTTATTGCAATTGTTGACTAAAAAGTTACTGCATGCTAGTGTCTGGAGATACTAGCATAAATTGTTGTTGTTGTTGAAAAATATAAATTGAATCTCTGCTCTTGTGGAGACAAATACTAATCTATAATCACAGAAATAATTTCCTTAAGGTGGTAGTAGAGCTCCAAAGGACAAACCCAGGTTGCCGTGTGGAGGGGTGATGGTGACACTTATTCTGGTTGTCAGGAACAGGGTGGGGGTGCTGGTTGACACCCTGAACCAATGCAGGCTCTTGCTCAGAAAAAAACTGTCAGCCCTTATATTTTGCAGATACTTTACAAAGCACATTCTGACCTGGTTCTTTGAATAACCTTGTCAGAGGCAAATTTTGCTATTCCCGTTAAATTAGTTAATACAAGTAAAGTGCTAACAGCAGTGCCTTGTAGACAGAAACTAGTCCATAAATATTGTATTATTTTATAGATGGGGAGACAGAGCCAGGAGAAGTCAAACATTAAGAGACAAATAGTTTAGGGCCGGGCGCAGTGGCTCATGTCTGTAATCTCAGCACTTTGGGAGGGCAGGGTGGACAGATCACTGGAGGTCAGGAGTTCAAGACCAGCCAGGCCAACATGCTGAAACCCTGTCTCTACTAAAAATAAAAAAATTAGCCAGGTGTGGTGGTGCGCGTCTGTAATCCCAGCTACTCAGGAGGCTGAGGCAGGAGAATCGCTTTAACCCAGGAAGAGGAGGCTGCAGTGAGCTGAGATGGCACCACTGCACTCCAGCCTGAGCAGCAGAGCGAGACTGTCTCAAAACAACAACAAAAAGAAATGAAGATTAGACCCAGCCTATCTACTGACAGAGCTCTTAATTGTTGTACTTAGCCACTGGACTCTAATAGTTTTCTAATGTCACTTGTCCGTTTTTCCCTCAACAAACTTGTAGTAAGAGGCTAAGTGTTTACTATGGGCCAGGAGTACAAAGATGAGCTAGAGTACAAAGATGGGTAAATTGTTGGCTCCATCCCTGAGGACAATAGTGGACTGAGATAGCTTAGGAGGCAGTGAATTCATGAGCAGCACAGGTCTTTCGCAGACACAAGTTGACTGCTGGCTGTGATGTTACAAAGGACATTCTTGGATCATTTATTGCACACTGGCTCTGTGCAGAGCTCACTGTCTTGGGCTTTTTGAGTAATACATGGATGTCTTGAAGGACTGGAGGGTTGGTGGGGAAAATGTTTTTAGGAGGTAATTTAGTACATGTTTCTGCAGCCAAATACACATATTCCTGGATGGTCAGGTGAGATGATATTAATACTACGTGAATATGTAGACATAAAGTTCCTTGATAAGCAAAGTAAAGCAAGTGAATTAATTTAAAGAAAACCATTTGCAGCTGGATATGGTGGCTCACACCTGTAATCCCAGCACTTTGGGAGGCTGAGGCGGGTGAATCGCATGAAGTCGGGAGTTCGAGACCAGCCTGCCCAACATGGTGAAACCATCTCTACTAAAAATACATAAAATTAGCCAGGTGCCATGGTGGGCATCTATAATCCCAGCTACTCAAGGGTCTAAGACAGGAGGATCACTTGAACCTGAGAGGCAGAGGTTGCAGTGAGCTGAGATCACGCCACTGCACTCCAGCCTGGGTGACAGAGTGAGACTCCATCTCAAAAAACTTTTTGAAAATAGTGCAGGACCAGGTGCGGTGGCTCATGCCTGTAATACCAGCACTTTGGGAGGCTGAGGCAGGCGGATCACGAGGTCAGGAGATCGAGACCATCCTGGCTAACACAGAGAAATCCCATCTCTACTAAAAATACAAAATAATTAGCCGGGCATGTAGCCGGGCGCGGTGGCTCACACCTATAATCCCAGCACTTTGGGAGGCCAAGGTGGGTAGATCACCTGAGGTCAGGATTTCAAGACCACCCTGGCCAATATGGCAAAACCCCATCTCTACTAAAAATACAAAAAATAGCCGGGCGTGGTGGCATATACCTGCAATCCCAGCTACTTGGGAGGCTGAGGCAGGAGAATCACTTGAACCCG
>NW_012121820.1:7771555-7774858 GCF_000951035.1 Colobus angolensis palliatus | reverse complement strand
CCAGCTACTCGGGAGGCTGAGGCAGGAGAATGGCGTGAACCCGGGAGGCAGAGCTTGCAGTGAGCCAAGATCACACCACTATACTCCAGCTTGGGTGACATAGTGAGACTCCATTTCAAAAAAAAAAGAAAAGAATAGTGCAAATATTATATGGGTGGCTATGGCAGATGTAAAAGTGATTGGCAATTCTTTATCTGGAAAAGCTGGCCTAATGGTTAAAAGGAAGAGTGCTGAAGTAAAAGAGACTGCCTTTGCCCTTGACCTTGGGCAAAACTTAACCTCTTGATATAGTTTCATCCTTTACGAAATGAGAAGGGTGTGGTGATGATTAGGAAAAATCAGGGCCGGGCATAGTGGCTCACGCTTGTAATCCCAGCACTTTGGGAGGCCAAGGCAGGCGGATCACCTGAGGTCAGGAGTTTGAGACCAGCCATGGTCAATATGGTGAAACACCGTCTCTACTAAAAAGACAAAAATTAGCTGGGCGTGGTGGTGGGCACGTGTAATCCCAGCTACTCAGGAGGCTGAGGCAGGAGAATCGCTGGAACCTGGGAGGCAGAGGTTGCAGTGAGCCAAGATCGCGCCATTGCACTTCAGCCTGGGCGACAGAGTGAGACTTCGTCTCAAAAAAAAAAAAATTCAGGCTAGGGGGCAGTGGCTCATGCCTGTAATCTCAGCACTTGGGAGGCCAAAGTGGGAGGATTGCTTGAGCCCAGGAGTTCAAGACCAGCCTGGCCAACATGGTGAAACCATCTCTACTAAAAATATACAGATTAGCCAGGTGTGGTGATTGGCAGCTGTAATCCCAGCTACTCGGGGCTGAGGCAGGAGGATCACTTGAACCTGGCAGAGGTTGCAGTGAGCTGAGATCACACCACAGCACTCCAGTCTGGGTGACAGAGTAAGACTCCCATCTCAAAAAAAAACAAATTGAAAATAATAGTGCAAATATTATATGGGTGGCTATGGCAGATGTAAAGGTCATTGGGAATTCTTTTTCTAGAAAAGCTGGCCTAACGGTTAGAGCTCTGGAGTAAAAGAGACCCCCTTTGCCCTTGACCTTGGGCAAAACTTACACAGTTTCATCCTTTACAAAATGAGAAGGGTGTGGCGATGATTAAGAAAATTCAAGGCCGGGCACGGTGGCTCAAGCCTGTAATCCCAGCACTTTGGGAGGCCGAGACGGGCGGATCACGAGGTCAGGAGATCGAGACCATCCTGGCTAACACGGTGAAACCCCCTCTCTACTAAAAAATACAAAAAAATAGCCGGGCGAGGTGGCGGGCGCCTGTAGTCCCAGCTACTCGGGAGGTTGAGGCAGGAGAATGGCGTGAACCCGGGAGGCGGAGCTTGCAGTGAGCTGAGATCCGGCCACTGCACTCCAGCCTGGGTGACAGAGCGAGACTCCGTCTCAAAAAAAAAAAAAAAAAAGAAAGCGGTAGTTATTTGAAAAAGAGTCAAAGATATGTGCTCTGGGAATTACCACTAAATGACCAAAAGTGCATGTCAAAAAAATAAAATCAGATCAAGTTAGAATTTTTTTTTTTTCTTTGAGATGAAGTCTCGCTCTTGTTGCCCAGGCTGGAGTGCAGTGGCACTATCTCAGCTCACTGCAACCTCCACCTCCTGGGTTCCAGCGATTCTCCTGCCTCAGCCTCCTGAGCAGCTGGGATTACAGGTGCCCGCTACCATGCCCAGCTAATTTTTGTAGTTTTAGTAGAGACAGGGTTTCACCATGTTGGCCAGGCTGGTCTCGAACTCCTGACCTCAAGTGATCCACTCACCTCAGCCTCTCAAAGTTCTGGGATTACAGGCATGAGCCACCGCACCTGGCCAGAAAAGTTTTTATTATACACACAAAAGAACAGTTGGAGATTCCTAAGACACTCCAGTCACTGTAGTAAGGGCAGTGCTAATAAAACCTAAGGAAGGAAGTATTTTGACCTTTTTTGTGATTGGTTGTTATACGTTAACATTCTGTTTACAGCCAGTAGAGCTGTTCAAACTGTTTTGTCTATAGCTGATTCCTTTAATTTTACTGAATCATGCTGACCAGGATGTAAAGCTTTGTGTTCTGTTTATGATTGATCAGAGCTAGCATTTCAGGGAATCAGGATATCTTAAATTCTGGCTATGTGGCTGTGGGCAGTTGGCCTTGGAGTATATCTAAACTGTGGCCTCCACTTTCATTTTTCTTGAAACATCGCTATCAACTGGGAAGAGTCTGTGACTTTATGCCCAGTTTCCCCTCTCATATTTTTATGACGGTTGTTTTTCTTTTTGTTATGCCATTTGAGGGATTCAAGTACTCGGCTGTCTCTCTCCATTGCTATTCAGGTTAACAGCCACCATTTGCAAACACTTTGTTGGAGCTCATTCCTTCTCTGCTAGGAACTTTACAGGCATTGTCTCAGTTAATCCTACGGCACCTTTGGCAGGACCTTTGTTATTAGAGTTTTCATTATCCACGTATACACAGTTACAAGGCTATATAGAAAAGTAAAAGTCACACACAAAAATCTTGCTAACAAACTACTTATAAAATTAGTCACTACTTAACCATCCCTCTGCTTATCCCTGCCAGTCCAGTTAACATGTTTGGTAGTCAATTTCTGGCTGACGAAGAGATACATTAAGCATCAAGGTAATACAAATGTAAATAAAACTGACTGCAGACCAAAAGGGCGTATCTCCCAAAAATTGTAGAACTAGGCGAAATCCCTGAGAGTGATGATAGAAAACTTTCAGCCTTATACCAGTTAACAAAGGAAGAGGGGAAATCAACAAGGATGATGAGATGACAAAAACTTGAAAAGTACTAGCCGGGCGACGTGGCGGGCGCCTGTAGTCCCAGCTACTCGGGAGGCTGAGGCAGGAGAATGGCGGGAACCTGGGAGGCGGAGCTTGCAGTGAGCTGAGATGGGGCCACTGCACTCCAGCCGGGCGGCAGAGCGAGACTCCGCCTCAAAAAAAAACCAAAAAACAAAAAACAAACAAAAAAAAACTTGAAAAGTAGAGGATTTGCCTAGGAAAAATTAAACCCTTGGGAAACTTAGTAAAGCTCAGGAATATTTTGGCAAAACCATCCTTTGTATGTTGCAAAAGTGAGACAGGAAATGAAGTATAGTGTTTATGATTTTTTTTTTTTTAAGACAGAGTTTTGCTCTCTTGTCCCGGCTGGAGTGCAGTGGCGCAAACTTGGCTTACTGCAACCTCAGCCTCCTGAGTAGCTGGGATTACAGGCATGCGCCACTGCACCCGGCTAATTTTGTATTTTTAGTAGAGACGGGATTTCACCATGTT
>NW_012121820.1:7763466-7770445 GCF_000951035.1 Colobus angolensis palliatus | reverse complement strand
TAGCCAGACGTGATGGTGGGCGCCTGTAATCCCAGCTACTCGGGAGACTGAGACAGGAGAATCACTTGAATCTGTGAGGCAGGGGTTGCAGTGAGGCAAGATCATGCCACTGCACTCCAGACTGGGCAATAAGAGCGAAACTCTGTCTCAAAAGAGAAAAAAAAAAAAAAAAGAAAGGTTTCTGGGTATGTTTTTGGCTGCAATTAGCTGAAAACCGTGACTCAAAATGGCTTATTGCAGATACTTAGAAGCCCAGAGGTGGGCCTCCAAAGGTCGTTGTCTCAGTGACCTGAACTCTGCATTTTTCCACTCTGCCATGTTCAGGTCTCAGCTTTGTCCTTAGGAAAGCTCCCCTCGTGGCACAAATGCAGGAGTGATATCCAGAAGAAAAAGCCTTCCTTGCCAGGCATGGTGGCTCACGCCTGTAATCCCAGCGCTTTGGGAGGCCGAGGCAGGCAGATCACGAGGTCAGCAGTTCAAGACCAGCCTGGCCGACACGGTGAAACCCCATCTCTACTAAAACTACAAAAATTAGCCAGGCGTGGTGGCGGGCGCCTGTAATCCCAGCTATTCGGGAGGCTAAGCCAGGAGAATTGCTGGAACCCAGGAGGCGAAGGTTGCAGTGAGTTGAGATCGTGCCACTGCACTCCAGCCTGGCAACAGAGCAAGACTCTGTCTCAAAAAAAAAAGGCCGAGTGTGGTGGCTCACGCCTGTAACCCCAGCACTTTGGGAGGCTGAGGCAGGCAGATCACAAGGTCAGGAGTTCAAGACCAGCCTGACCAACATGGTAAAACCCCATCTCTACTAAAAATACGAAAATTAGCCGGGTATGGTGGCACACGCCTGTAATTCTAGCTACTCAGGAGGCTGAGGCAGGAGAATCGCTTTAACCCGAGAGGTGGAGGTTGCAGTGAGCCAAGACCATGCCAGTGCACTCTAGCCTGGGTGACAGAGGGAGACTCCATCTCAAAAAAAAAAAAAAAAAAAAGCCTTCCTTGGTTTCCTGCCGATTTCCTATCATGTTTCTTTGTCCCAAATTGGGCCAATATCCATGCCCATTCCTAATACAATTACCATAATTGGCTTAGACTAGCTCTGAAGCAAGTAGCTATATGAGGGAGGAATGACAACTGAAGAAAATAGAAAAGAAGGGATAAAGGATGTTGAGTTGGCAACCGACAATTCCTGCTATAGCCTTTTAAATTAATTTACTTTAAGTAGTACTGATTATTCATATTGTTATTTCCATATATAGAGGGATAAGAAATTGGAGGCTTAGAGGAAGTGAAGTGACTTAACCAAGGTCACATAGCTAAGTGGAATTTTTTTTTTTTTTTTTTTTTTTACTTTTTTGAGACAGTCTCACTCTGTCACCCAAGCTGGAGTGCAGTGGCACTATCTTGACTCACTGCAACCTCTGCCTCCTGGGTTCAAGTGATTCTCCTGTCTCAGCCACCTGAGTAGCTGGGATTACAGGTGTGCGTCAGCATGCCCGGCTAATTTTTTGTTTTTTTAGTGGAGATGGAGTTTCTCCATGTTGGCCAGGCTAGTCACGAACTCTTGGCCTCAAGTGGTCTACCTACCTTGGCCTCCCAAAATGCTGGGATTACAGGTGTGAGCCACGGCGCCCAGCTATTGGAAGTCATGATGCAAGCTGTTGTTGTTTGCATCATGAATTCCAAACTTAATGAGTGCTAGGTTGAAGTTATATTTTTCTGTTTCCCTTGATCTTCTATTGAGATACAACATGTATTGAAGTGCAGAAATCTTTTGCAATAATTCATTGAGCACTATAGTTATATTCATCTGTACTTATTGTCTCCCTGGTAAAGGCATAAACTCCCTTCAAGATGGGGACAAGGTTTTATACTTTCCTGAATATCCTTTAGTGCTTATATCTAACAGCACTTAACCAGGATCTGGAGGGGGTCAGCCAGTCTTGCTTCCTTCCAATTTACTCTGTAGATGTTTGTGGTTTTCTACTGTAACTACAGAGGTAAAGGAGCCATTGGTATTTCCAGTGTCTGGCACATAATAGGTGCTCTATGAATGTCAAATGAATGACTGAGGCATAAAAAGTTCTTCCTATAACGTAAGTAGTATGATAGGAAGATCACTGGGATAGAATTCTCTTAGAAGACATGATTCCTAGTCCTAGCACTATTACTGAGTATAACTTTGGACAAGTCATTTGTTTAATTTCAAACATTTACTGAATTCTATGTACCAAATACTGTACAAGTTGTTCAAAAGGCTACAGAGTCTCTACTCTCAAAGTCTAGTCAGGGGAGAGATTACACAGGAGTGAAACCCCATCTCTACTAAAAAAAAAAAAAAAAGAAAGAAAAAAATGGCCAGGCATGGTGGCAGGCACCTATAATCCCAGCTACTTGGGAGGCTGAGGTAGAAGAATTGCTTGAACCCAGGAGGTAGAGGTTGCAGTGAGTCAAGATCGCACCACTACAGCCTGGGCAACAGAACGAATCTCTGTCTCAAAACTAAAACAAAAACAAAACAAAACAAATAAAAAAGCACAGTATGTTTAGAGATCCTTAAGGAAGTTTTGAACCTATCCAATGTGTTGGGAGTAAAGATGAGGGGGGGTAAAAGTGGGAATTCAGGCCGGGCGCGGTGGCTCAAGCCTGTAATCCCAGCACTTTGGGAGGCCGAGATGGGTGGATCATGAGGTCGGGAGATCGAGACCATCCTGGCTAACAGGGTGAAACCCCGTCTCTACTAAAAAATACAAAAAAAACTAGCCGGGCGAGGTGGCGGGCCCCTGTAGTCCCAGCTACTCGGGAGGCTGAGGCAGGAGAATGGCGTAAAACCCAGGAGGCAGAGCTTGCAGTGAGCTGAGATCCCGCCACTGCACTCCAGCCTGGGCGACAGAGCAAGACTCCGTCTCAAAAAAAAAAAAAAAAAGTGGGAATTCAGAGAAAGGATAAATATTTTAAAGGAAAACAGGCAGCATAATGGTTAACTAGTCATACTACTGCAGACAAGCAAGCAGTACAAATCCCATGTCCCCAGGTCTTAGCTGGAGGATTAAATCCCAGATTCTCATCCTTGAGAACCTCTTTAAGCTTGTTTTCCCACCTGTAAAATGTAGATGATAACAGAATCCTTTTCCTACTATAAAATAATGCACATTGGGGGCTTAATGTAGTTGGCTATATAATAAATCATCAATACATGTAACAGTGGTAGGGGGGAACTCACAAAGACTTGTTAACTTACTGGATGTAGGTGAGAAAGAAGAATCAAAAAGAATATCCAGGTTCCCACTCTGGGAGGGGCAGACATAAATGGAGCCAGAAATGGTACAAGGAGCTTTGTGGTGGGCACTCACTAGTACCTTCCTTTGGAATAGTTCAACAAATGTTCACTAAGTACACACAAAGCCAATACAACTTGATGAGCTAGAGTTAGGCTAAGATGTCAAGTCAGCAGAAGAGTAGTACCCAACTAAGGGCTTGAGGAAGGCTTCCTAGAAAAGATGATGGGTGCACATAGTCCTTAAGGATGAGCAAGCTTTGCGAGGAGGGAAGGTAGGAAGGCCATTCCGGACAAAAGCACAAACATGCACAAAGGTGAGACAGAGCATGGTGAACACACAAAGTTGTAGGCATTTTGTCTTTCTAGGACACAAAAAACAAGGTGATGAAAACAAGGCTGGAGAGACAAGCGGAGACCACACAGTGGTCACCCCTCACTGGCCTCACTGTACTACTGGACTGCTCCAACCCGTCCTGGCCCAGAGCTAGAGGTGGCACCACCCCCGCACTGTGTAGGCAATAGGTACAGACACTCTCAGCCCCAAGCCCTCCACCCTGTTACTGTGAGACTCACACATCCTGTCTTCCCAAGCTTGCCCCACAGGGTGAGCAAACTGGACCAGCTGGATTAGAGTATTTGGAAAAGTACAGGTGGGGCTTCTAGGCTATGTCACGTCAGGCCAGGGGGTGAGATTTTTTTCCCCTTCCCTGGTCTTTGGACTGGGGCACTCCCTGAGGAGGCAGGAGTGTGACCCCTCCCACCTATTGGTGGTCCGTGATCCGTTCATCCAGTACATCATCCATAAGCATCTGCTGGGCCGAGCACAGTGGCTCACACCTGTAATCCCAGCACTTTGGGAGGCTGAGGTGGGTGGATCATCTGAGGTCGGGAGTTCAAGACCAGCCTGGCCAACATGGTAAAACCCCATCTCTACTAAAAATACAAAATTGGCCAGGCGTGGTGGCACGTGCCTGTAATCCCAGCTACTCGGGAGGCTGAGGCAGGAGAATCACTTGAACCCAGGAGGTGGAGGTAGTAGGTTGCAGTGAGTCGAGATCGAGCCATTGCACTCCAGCCTGGGCAACAAGAGTGAAATTCCATCTCAAAAGAAAAAAAAAGAAGGCACAGCATTGTGTTAGAGGCTTGGACTACCCTAAGGAATAATAGTCCTGACACTTGAGGACATTCCCATCCAATTGGAAAAGCACTGGATAAACATCTCAGAAAATGTCGTAAGGCATAAAAGCTGTAATAATAACAGCTAACTTGTATTTAGCATACACAAAAGGCCTAATCAGGCTTTGGACTAAATATTTTGCCTATGGCTCATTTAATCTTAATAACAACCGTAATGAGATTATCTCATTTTATGAGGAGGAAACTGTATACAGAGAGGTGATTGACTTGCCTAAGGTTGAACGGCTTATGAGTAGTAGAGCCAGGATTCAAATCCAGTCAGCCTCTAGTGTCCGCCGTCTTTAGCCATTAGCCACCCAGAGAATCTCCTAAGCCATATAGATAAATGCTATGAATTCAGAGGCAGGAGCAATTACTGTGGCTTGGGGGCATCCACAAAGGCTTTCTAAGATGGTGGCACCTGATTTGGGCCTTGAAACTGGTTGAATAGAGATAGGAAAAGAACAGATACTCAATTTAACTGGCCCTGTCTTTTGAATCATCACTTTAAACCTAGAATGAGGCCGGGCGCGGTGGCTCAAGCCTGTAATCCCAGCACTTTGGGAGGCCGAGACGGGCGGATCACGAGGTCAGGTGATCGAGACCATCCTGGCTAACATGGTGAAACCCCGTCTCTACTAAAAAATACAAAAAAAACTAGCCGGGCGCGGTAGCGGGCGCCTGTAGTCCCAGCTACTCGGGAGGCTGAGGCAGGAGAATGGCGTAAACCCAGGAGGCGGAGCTTGCAGTGAGCTGAGATCTGGCCACTGCACTCCGGTCTGGGGGACGGAGCGAGACTCCGCCTCAAAAAAAAAAAAAAAAAAAACCTAGAATGACAAAGCTAGAAAAGACCCTAAATATCATCTAGCCCAGTGGTTATCAAATTTTCTTAAGATGTGGACATTTTTCTTTAAATGAAACATGAGCAGAAGCTACATGCAGTGGCTCATGTCTGTAATCCCAGCTACTTGGGAGGCTAAGGTGGGAGGATTGCTCAAGCCCAGAAGTTCGACACCAGCCTGGGCAACAGTGAGACCTTGTCTCAAAAAAGAAAGAAAGAGGCCAAGCGCGGTGGCTCACGCCTGTAATCTCAGCACTTTGGGAGGCTGAGGTGGGTGGATCACTTGAGATCAGGGGTTTGAGACCAGCCTGGCCAACATGGTGAAACTCTGACTCTACTGAAAATACAAAAATTAGCCAGGTGCAGTGCTGTACGCCTGTCATCCCAGCTACTCGAGAGGCTGAGGCAGGAGAATCCCTTGAACCCCGGAGGTGGAGGTTGCAGTGAGCTGAGATCACACCACTGCACTCCAGCCTGGGTGACAGAGTGAGACTTTGTCTCAGAAAGAAAGATGAGCAGTGACCTTGCCTCTTCAAAAGGAGGGCCAAACATTCTCTAGCCCAAAAAGGCCCTGAAAAGTTCAATTGAGAACCACTGATTAGTCCAATGTCCTTGGAGCTTCGTTTTATCTTTGCTATCTTAAGGAAGAGACAGCAGTAGTTCCCAAAATACACAAATGATGGGACGTTTTAAATGGGAGTAACCAACTGAGCACTCTGCTGCTGCTGCTTATCTATTTGCCCTCTTGTCCTGCCTCAGGGTGAATGGTTGGCAGCTACAAATGGCAACCAAGAGAGAATGGAATCGGGGCTCCATTCTCTCTTGAGAATGTGCAGTAGAGGAATATGAAGGGAGCTGGAGTTGGAGAGACTCTTAAAGAAAGAGCTGAGTAATTTGGGACTGGAGAGTTAATGTAAATCTCTTCTTGGTGCATGGGGATTTTGTTGTCGTTGTTATTGTTTTTTTCCCCATGACGCAACCCTCAGGAGATCCTGAGAACACGTGCCCTGATTTGGGGGGATTTTAATTAAAAAAAACTTTTTTTGAGACAGAGTCTCGCTCTGTCGCCCAGCCTGGAATGCTGTGGTGCGATCTTGGCTCACTGCAAGGTCTGCCTCCCATGTTCACACCATTCTCCTGCTTCAGCCTCCCAAGTAGCTGGGAGTACAGGAGCCCACCACCACACCCAGCTAATTTTTTGTATTTTTAGTAGAGATGGGGTTTCACTGTGTTAGCCAGGATGGGATGGTCTCGATCTCCTGACCTCCCAAAGTGCTAGGATTACAGGCGTGAACCACCATGCCTGGCCAACATTTTTTTTTTAATTAGAGACAGTCTCTTGCTGTGTTGCCCAGGTTATTCTCAAGCAGTCCTCCCACCTTGGCCTCCCAAAATGCTGGGATTACAGGCGTAAGCTACAGCGCCCGGCCTTCCTTCTTTCCTTAATTCTATTTGTTTGTTTGTTTGTTTGTTTTTGAGACAGTCTTGGGCTGTCGCCCCGGCTGGAGTACAGTGGCATGATCTCGGCTCCCTGCAATCTCCGCCTCCCAGGTTCAAGGGATTCTCTTGCCTCAGCCTCCTGAGTAGCTGGGATTACAGGTGGCTGCCACCACGCCTGGCTAATTTTTTGTATTTTTAGCAGAGATGGGGTTTCACTATGTTGGCCAGGCTGGTCTCAAACTCCT
>NW_012121820.1:7733151-7763031 GCF_000951035.1 Colobus angolensis palliatus | reverse complement strand
CGCCTCCCAGGTTCAAGCGATTCTCCTGCCTCAGCCTCCCGAGTAGCTAGGACTACAGGCATGCACCACCACGCCCGGCTAATTCTGTGCTTTTAGTAGAGTCAGGGTTTCTCCATGTTGGTGGTCAGGCTGGTCTTGAACTCCTGACCTCTGCCCATCTCGGCCTCCCAAAGTGCTGGGATTACAGGCGTGAGCCAGCGTGCCCAGCCATTTGTTTGTTTTTTTGAGACAGGGTCTCACTCTGTTGCCCAGGCTGGAGTGCAGTGGCATGAACATGGCTTACTGCAGGCTTGACCTCCCAGGCTCAAGCAGTCCTCCCTTCTCAGCCTCCTGAATAGCTGGGACTACAGGAACACACCACCACACCTGGCTGATTTTTACATTTTTTGTAGAGCCAGGGTCTTACCATGTTGCCCAGGCTGGTCTCAAACACCTGGGCTCAAGTGATCCTCCCGCCTCGGCCTCCCAAAGTGCTGGGGTTATAGGCATGAGCCACTGTACCCAGACCCCTTCAGGGTCTTATCTTTATAAGGGGTGTCTTATCTTTATAAGGGGTGGGGGATGGTCAGCACATTCTCATTGTCACCTCTACCTTCCCTAGGTATGTGCAGGTGAAATTTGTCTGCATTCGGACCCAGTCAAACAGGAAGAGAACCCAGGAGGCAGACATGTGCCCAGCGTACTTGCTCCTAAGGTACAACGAGAAACTAGATAGACTGTTTATCAGTGAACTAAACACACAGCACGTACATGGTCACTCTAAAGTGGCTAGTCCTGGAGGAGACACCACTGGCAAATCTCAAAAGACAATGTGCCTGCAGAGACTCCAGCCTGTGCAGCCCACAAGCAAAAAAGACCTTGACACTGCCGAGAAGTCCCTGGTTGAGCCATCGTTTTGCCTAGATAAGGTACAAGTGTCCTCAAAGCCAGAGCAGGAGGGCATCACTCCTTCTGACCTGGCCAAGATAGCAAAAGTGATGAAGAACTTTCTTAAGGTAGATGAGGGTTCCATGGCTTCCTTCAGTGTGGGTGACAGCCAACACCTGGACCGACTCAGCTTCCAGAGCAGTAAGATGAGCGACCTGTTCATCCGCTTTCCAGAGAATCTCTTGCTACACCGGGTGGAGAACACCCAGGGCCACATCCTCTATGCTTTCTTGGTGGAGAACAAGGAACGAGAAAGTCGAGTGGTGCACTTTGCTGTGCTCAAGGCGGAGACAGCCACCTCTGTGGCCAAGATGCTGAGCATCTTCACAGAGTTCAACTCCGATTGGCCCAAGGTCAAGGTGGTCTTTGTGGACCCTTCATTCCATCACCGGGCTATCCTGCAGGAGATCTTTCCTGCTGCCCGCATCCTCCTTTCCATCTACCACACAACCCGACTCTTGGAGAAGAAGTTGCATCGTAGTTCAGCAAATCCATCCTTTAAAAGGCTCATGAAGGAAGCCCTGCGGGAGGCTGTGTTTGTCACTTCCGAAGCCAGCCTGAAAAATCTCTGCCAGATGTCCCAGGCCCTACTGGATGAGGATCTCTTCAACTTCCTGCAGGCCCACTGGTTCACCTGTGAACTGCTGTGGTACGTGCATGTTAGGAAGGGCCTGCTTGCGTGTAACACCTACATGGACAGCCTAGACATTGTCACCAGCAAGGTGTCAAGCCTCTTTCGGGAACAGCAGTCCCTGCTGGACTGCATCCTCTGCTTTGTGGATTACATAGACTTCTTTAATACCAAAGGCTTGAAGAACTTGCCCACAGCTCCTCCCAAGTTAAAGAGAGCTCGGCCAGCAAGCATGCCACTGAAGTCCAAGAAAGCTTTTGGAATCTGTGGAGAGAGCCTTACCAGCCTCCCTGTAGAAGAGACCAAGCCAGACCCACAGCAGGCACAGGTGCAGCAGCGGTCACAGGTGCCGCCCTCGCAGGTTGGCATGCTGGACACCTTGCACCAGAGTGGCTCTGAACTAGCCTACAAGCTGTGCCACAATGAGTGGGAGGTGGTACAGAACTCCACCCACCTGGTGGACATGGCTGGCTCTTCAGTGGACGTTCAGCTGCTAGAGGACTCTCACCAGGTTAGCAAAGATGGCTGTAGCTGCAGCTGTTCCTTTCAACAATGGTACCACCTGCCATGCCGACACATTTTGGCTCTGCTGCACACCAGCCAGCAGCCGGTTGGTGAAGCCATGGTGTGCCGCCGGTGGCAGAAGAAGTACCAGCACCTCCTTGGGCCCAATGGGGAGCTCCAGGATCGTGGCGTGGTCCCAAACACAGGCCAGCCTGAGAAGCAAGGACGGAATGACATGATTCAGGACCTAAGCAGGGAGTTAGCAAACCTGCTCATGCAGACTGAGGGGCCAGAGCTGGAGGAACGCTACTCCACCCTGCGCAAGATTGTGGATATCTGGGCTGACCCCTCCCAGCCGTCTGAGTTCCTTCAGCAGCCAGGAGACTTTAAGGATGTGGGCAGCCTCCCTTTCCTCTGGGGAAAGCAAGAAGAAGGGGAGGGATTCCCTCCCGCTACAGCTGTGATGCATTATTGAAGCACTTTAGCTGAGGCATTGGACCACAAACACTTCTCCTTGGAAGTGTGAGAGTTTAAAGTGGGCAGGACATGCTAGGGGTCAGCATTTTAGCCAGTGTCTTCCTAGGTAGGGCTAGGAATATTGTTACAGTGGAGAGGAAAGGAACTCCACTGTGTGACAGTCCTTTCAATCTGCCCTTTTCAGCCCTACTTTTGGCATTCCTTGGGAGCCTCAGTTGTTGTTCAAGGCCAAAGTTATCTCCGTGCTGCAAGGTCACCCTCTTCCTCCCCCAGCCCCTGAGATCAGATCTTATTTGCCCTGCAAAGATGAATCTCTGCCTCAGGATAGGGTGAGATAAAATCGGTCTGGTAAAAGGGCCTGTTTTCAGGGACAAAGGGAATGAGGATGATCTTTGGCTGTTGCTGCTCTTTATGAAGAATCTTATTTGTAACTTTTTATTCATATTAAAGTTGTTTTTAATAAAATTAAGTAAACAAGGGAAATGTGTTCTGCTTGATCAGGGAAGGAAGAGGAATTGCATAGCAATAGGACTCGACTTTACAATAGGAAGCTGATGCTCTAGGGTGGATTTATTAATTTTAAAGAAAATTGAGGCCGGGCGTGGTGGCTCATGCCCATAATCCCAGCACTTTGGGATGTCGAGGTGGGTGGATCATCTGAGGTCAGGAGTTCGAGACCAGCCTGGTGAACATGGCGAAACCCTGTTCTACTAAAAATACAAAAATTAGCCAGGCATGGTGGCCCACCTATAATCCCAGCTACTTGGGAGACTGAGGCAGGAGAATCACTTGAACCCAGGAGTCAGAGGTTGCAGTGAGCCTAGATCGCGCCACTGCACTCCAGCCTGGGTGACAGAGTGAGACTCTCTCTCAAAAAACAAAAAAAACAAAAAAAAAAGGAAAATTGAGTATTAGCAACCTAATGGGGTTGTGGAGCCAAATAGAACCTGATGCCTCACATTCAAGGATTTAGCAATCTGCCTCTTACTTTGCCCCCTTCCTACAACCAAGCTTTCAAGGTTGATTTCAGGTTGCCTTATATTCTAGCGGGAAGAGGCCAAGTAGACTGGAGGGTGTCGGGGAAAAAACCTGAATCCTAGACCTGACTGGCAGCAACTTGCTGGAGAACTGTGGGCAATTTCTTTGACCTCAGTTTCCTCTGTAAAAATTAGCATGTTGGCCTGTTCTAATCCCAAATTTCTCCTCTAGGTTTACATAAGCACTTTTTTTTTTTTTTTTTTAAATGAGTTTCGCTCTTGTTGCTTGTTGCCCAGGCTGGAGTGCAATGGCGGAATCTCGGCTCACTGTAACCTCCGCCTCCTGGGTTCAAGCGATTCTCCTGCCTCAGCCTCCCAAGTAGTTGGGATTACAAGCATGTGCCACCACGCCTGGCTAATTTTTTGTATTTAAAGAAGGGGTTTCACCATGTTGGTCGGCCTGGTCTTGAACTCCTCATCTCAGGCAATCCACCTGCTTCGGCCTCCCAAAGTGCTGGGATTAAAGGCATGACCTACCGCACCCGGCCCAATAACATTTTTGATGCAGAACTACCAACACTGATTTGATGTTGCTAGTTGGTAAACTTAATCCTCCAAGGCCTGGTAAACACCCAGCTTTCTAAGTCTGCCATCTTCAAGGGAACTGAGGACAAGAGACCAGTCAGTAGGCCCTTACACTAGTGTAGTAGGACCCTAAATACGTCATGGCACCATTCTGAAGAATACTGGAGGGGGTCGGGCTAGAGAATGCCAAATTTTGGCTTGTTTAAGAGGATCTGGATTTCCTCAGCTCTAAAAGTTGGGCTCCCGATCCCCGAAGGAGCAGTAGAATTTGAGACCAGGAACTCAGTTTCCTCATAAGGTAGAATATGCGTTACGACTACATATGCACCATTTCCTAAACTCCAGGGGCTTTAGAGTCTGACACACACACACACACACACACACAGAACAAAACAAAACAAAAAATCGCGGTGGCTCACGCCTGTAATCCCAGCACTTTGGGAGGCTGAGGTGGGCGAATCACGAGGTCAGGAGTTTGAGACCAGCCTGGCCAACAGGGTGAAACTCCGTCTCTACCAAAAATACAAAAAATCAGCTGGGCTTGGTGGTGGGTGCCTGTAATCCCAGCTACTCAGGAGGCTGAGGCAGGAGAATCATCGCTTGAATCCGGGAGGTGGAGGTTGCAGTGAGCCGAGATCGTGCCACTGCACTCCATCCCAGGCGACAGTGCGAGACTCCATCTCAAAAAAAAAAAAAAATCTATAAAATTGCTGTTTATTTTCCTTTTCATTTTCTGCCTTTGAAGGAGCTTCCATAGTAACGTGTCCTTCCAGTCGCCTAGCCTGAAGGGAGGCCCCAGAGATCCAGCTTCAAGGCTCGGCTCTCCCAGATGCAAGTATCATTAGACTGTCGTTGGTTACCGCCAGCCGAGCCCCTTGTAACCCTGGCAACACCGCCCGCCCGCGAATTGTCGCACTACGATTGGTCCGTGGCGCTAAAGCCTGAAAGTTAATTCCTCAGACATTGGCCCGAGTCACTGCGATGCTGACACCGTGGTTGGTGAGTTTGGATGTCAGTCAGAGTCGGAGGCAGGGTCAAATAGGGAGAAATGGCGACGGAGCCAGGCTGTGGGTGAGTGACTCCTGAAGGGGTGGAAGTGTGAGACAGTGGATCACCGCAGTCAGCCGTCATACAGCTCCCAAAGGGGTGTAAGGGAGGTTTTCTTCTCATCCGGCTCCAGCCGGACTCGGAACGTCAGACATCCACATCTCCCACCCAGGTTAGAGGTGAGAGGTCAAAGGCCGTATTCCCTCTCTGTTGGTTTTTGGACCCCACGTACTGTGGACAGCGGTCAGGATCCCGAACCAAAGACTCAGCTTTCAGCTACTTACAGAGTAATGGTGGGCAAGTCACTTAACTTCTTTGAGCTTTAGTTTATCATCTGTAAAATGAGGACAGTAACTCGGTCTGGGGCCAAATAGAGGAAACGCTGGAATAGACCATTGCTGCTAAAAGAGGGATATAGTAGAGGCAGGAGAAGCTATGTACATTTGTCAGCCATATTTTATGGTGGAAGGGATTGAGGCTCAGAGAGGGTCACTGACTTGCCCAAGATCACCCAGCAAGTTTGGAGCAATTGCAGTTCTCTTATGCATACCAGGACCAAAGGAAAGAATGGATGCCAATCAGTCATTTATAAATATAAAATCATATTTTTATTTTATTTTATTTTTTGGGACGGAGTTTCACTCTGTCACCCAGAGCTGGAGTGCAGTGGTGCAACCTCGGCCTCCTGGGTTCAAGCGAGTCTCCTGCCTCAGCCTCCCAAGTAGCTGAGACTACAGGCATGGGCCCCCATGCCCGGCTAATTCTTTTTGTATTTTTAGTACAGACAGGGTTTCACCATGTTGGCCAGGCTGGTCTCGAACTCCCAACCTCAAGTTATCTGCCCACCTTGGCCTCCCAAAGTGCTGGGATTACAGGCATGAGCCACTGCACCTGGCCAGAATGCTATTTTTTAAAAAAGGCCATATGCAGCTCTGGCCGTACCTATTTAAATCCCCTGTAACTATATCTTTCCATAGTTAGCTTCTTATCATTTAGATCTCAGCTCCAATATCATCCTTCTCCCCTGAGAGGCCTTCCATTAGCACTTTAACTAAAGTATCCTTCCCTTCCCCAGCTTACTCTCTGACATGTTACTCAGGTTTATGGTCTTTGTAAGCTTCATTATTGGATATATTTTTGCTTATTTGTTTACATGTTTATTGTGTATCTTCCCCTAGAACAGTGCTGACATATAGTAAGTGTTCAACAAATACTGTGTGGATGAATAATTGAAGAGCCAGGTGCCTGCGTCTCCTTAAACCTCTGTTCCTCTCCATAGGCCCATCTTTGGAAAAAGATCTGGGAATGATTGTCTAGCCTCAAGCCTCAACTTCCTTGAAGCTTGAGAGACTCAAAGCCTCATGGACACCTGCCCTGCAAAGAAAGTATTTTGACCTTGGCATTTGGACATCTCCCATCTCCCCCATGGCCCTGACAATGCTGAATGGGCTCCTGATTAAGGACTCAAGCCCACCTATGCTGCTGCACCAGGTTAATAAGACTGCCCAGTTAGATACCTTCAACTACCAGAGCTGCTTTATGCAGAGTATCTTTGACCATTTCCCTGAGATCTTATTTATCCACCGGACCTATAACCCAAGGGGTAAGGTCTTATATACCTTCCTGGTGGATGGACCTCGGGTGCAGCTGGAGGGTCATCTTGCCCGAGCAGTCTACTTTGCCATCCCTGCCAAGGAGGACACTGAAGGCCTGGCCCAGATGTTTCAGGTATTCAAGAAGTTTAACCCAGCATGGGAGAGAGTCTGTACCATCCTGGTGGATCCTCATTTCCTTCCACTGCCCACCCTAGCCATGGAGTTCCCCGCAGCTGAGGTCCTGCTCTCAGCCTTCCACATTTGCAAGTTCCTCCAGGCCAAGTTCTATCAGCTGTCCCTTGAACGACCCATGGAAAGGCTGCTCCTGACCTCCCTGCAGAGCACAATGTGCTCAGCCACAGCAGGCAACCTGAGAAAGTTGTATACACTCCTGAGCAACTGCATCCCCCCAGCCAGACTGCCCGAGCTTCACTCACACTGGCTGCTCAACGACCGCATCTGGCTGGCTCACCGCTGGAGAAGCCGAGCTGAGAGCAGCCGCTACTTCCAGAGCCTCGAGGTCACCACCCGCATCCTCAGCCAGTTCTTTGGCACCACCCCATCTGAGAAACAAGGTATGGCTTCTCTGTTCCGTTACATGCAGCAGAACTCTGCAGACATGGCAAGCTTCAACCAGGGCCTGTGTGCCCAGAACAATCATGCCCCATCAGACGCCATCCCCGAAAGCCCCAAAGTGGAGCAGCCGGTAGAATCCCATATCCAGCACTCCCTCAATGCCATCTGCACAGGGCCAGCAGCCCAACTCTGTCTGGGCGAGCTTGCTGTGGTCCAGAAATCCACACACCTCATTGGCTCTGGCTCAGAAAAGATGAACATACAGATCCTGGAAGATACCCACAAGGTGCAGCCCCAGCCCCCTGCCAGCTGTAGCTGCTATTTTAACCAGGCCTTCCACCTGCCTTGCCGCCACATCCTAGCCATGCTCAGCACCCGCCGCCAGGTGCTCCAGCCCGACATGCTGCCGGCTCAGTGGACGGCAGGCTGTGCCACCAGTCTAGACAGCATCCTGGGCAGCAAGTGGAGTGAGACCCTGGATAAGCACCTGGCAGTGACTCACCTCACTGAGGAGGTGGGTCAGCTGTTGCAGCACTGCAGCAAGGAGGAGTTTGAGCGGAGGTACAGCACCCTGCGGGAACTGGCTGACAGCTGGATTGGGCCTTATGAGCAGGTTCAACTCTGATTATTCTCGATGCCCAGAGAAGCTCATGCACCTGTGCACACTCACATCCACCCGTACACACACACACACACACACTCTCTCTCTCACTTAATACTGTTATGTATTTCCGTGGGCCCTCCTTCCAGAATAAGGACAAGGTTCAAGGGTCTTCTCATCTACCATGGCCTGCTACCTAGCATGTGTCTAGCTCAATGAGACAGGAGTCAGCAGATCTTATCTGTTTAGTTTACTCAGGTGGCCACATACAGTCTCTGTTGTATATTCTTGGTTTTGTTTTAACATTTTCATAAGGTAAAAAACATTCTTAGCTCAAAGGTCTTATAAAAACAGGCAACCCAGCTGGGCGTGGTGGCTCATGCCTGTAATCCCAGCACTTTGGGAGGCTGAGGTGGACAGATCACTTGAAGTAAGGAGTTCAAGACCAGCCTGGCCAACATAGTGAAACCCCGTCTCTACTAAAAATACAAAAATTAGCCAGGCATGGTGGCGGGCGCCTATAATCCCAGCTACTCGGGAGACTGAGGCAGGAGAATTGCTTGAACCCGGGAGGTAGAGGTTGCAGTAGGCCAAGATCCTGCTGCCACTGCACTGCAGCCTGGGAGGGCGAGGCTCCATCTAAAAATAAAATAAAATAACGGCAACCCCTGATCTAAGATAAGAGATAAAACATCAGGCGGTGAGGTTGAGGTTTGGGGCTTGGTAGCAGTTGCCCCAGTCATGAGATGACTCACTTAACCCATCTCCTTTGAGTGAACTGGGCTGGGAGGCTTCCTACAGAGGAAGAGGCCCCTCTGGGGAGCTGGTTCAGCCAGGCTCCCTGAACTTCTTTCCTTGTCCTATCCTGGGGTCAATAAAACTGAATGCTGCATATTCTATCACTTGTCTAGTTTGTTTTTGTTCCATAGAAGGCAGTTTAGGTTATATTATGGAAAGAATAGACTTTAGAGTGTTATACATGTGAATCCTGGTTGATTCCTTCCCTGCTTGATTTTTGTGCCTGGTTCTGCCTTTTACTAGCCATGAGTCTTATTAGGGTAAGTTACCCCTCTAAACCTCAACCTGATTGTCTGTAAAAATGGGGATTTCCACAGGGTACGTTTACAGAGCAGGCATACCTAGTGGGTGCTCAATTAAGTATTAATTTTCCTTCCTTGCCTATGGTCCTATGATCTGCCTTCAACATGCTGAAAAATTTAAGGCAAGAGGAGAATTCACATGACTAGGACTTAATATAAGAAATTCTGGTGGTGGCTCACACCTGTAATCCCAGCACTTTGGGAGGCCAAGGCGGGTGGATCACCTGAGGTCGGGAGTTTGAGATCAGCCTGACCAACATGGTGAAACTGTGTCTCTACTAAAAATACAAAAATTAGCCGGGCGTAGTGGCAGGCACCTGTAATCCCAGCTACTCGGGAAGCTGAGGCAGGAGAATTGCATGAACCTGGGAGGCAGAGGTTGCAGTGAGCCGAGATCACGCCATTGCATGAGTCTGAGGCAGGAGAATTGCATGAACCTGGGAGGCAGAGGTTGCAGTGAGCTGAGATCGCGCCATTGCACTCCAGCCTGGGTGACAGAGCAAGACTGTGTCTAAAAAATAAAAATTAGAAAAAAAAAAAAAGAAGAAGAAATTCTGGGTAGGCCAGGTATGGCGGCTCACGCCTGTAATCCCAACACCTTGGGAGGCCAAAACAGGCAGATTAGAGCAGCCTGGGCAGCATGGCAAAACCCCTTCTCTACAATAAATACAAAAATTCACTGGATGTAGCACGTGCCTGTAGTCCCAGCTACTCAGGAAGGCTGAGGTGGGAAGATCACTTGTGCCCAGGAGGTCGAGGCTGCAGTGAGCTGTGATCATGCCACTGCACTCCAGCATGGGTGACAGAGTGAGACCCTATCTCAAAAAAAAAAAAAAAAAAAAAAATCTGATCAAGTCTTCAAAACATAAAAGCAGCCTCAACTCTCCAAGCAGGGGCCCCTACCTCAGATAATTTCCATTGTATCTGCCTGACAAAACCTATCTCCTGTCTTAGTGGTATCTGGAGAAACTTTAGGGTCTGGAAGTCCCTGATGCAGGACTGGAATTTGTCAGAACGGCTCAACCACCAGCTCTATCCCCATCCCTGCCATAGGCCCTCCTCCCAACCCTGTCTGCCCAAGAACCATACAGAGAAGCCAGCCTACGTATCTGTTGCTATTTCATCCATCTACAAGCAGAAGCCAGAAGGCTGGCCCCTGTTAGATCTCACTAGCGGCATCTTCCCAGAGGCTGTGTGGGCATATGCCTGCTCCCACTGTGCCCCCTCCACAGCACCCTCTGGCTCCGGATGGGCCATCATGAAAGCTTGAGCAGCCCAGATCAGGTCCTCTTCCCGAACGCCTGGGACGGGCACGGTGGGGATGCCAGCGATCATCATAGCGAGGGTGAGGATGCAGATGTCAGGCTGGGAGCTGGCCTCCTTCCCCACTGCCTCAGAGGGTACGGGTAGAACCCTTGGTGACAGCCCACACAGCATCAGGGGCCTAGGCCTGCTGGGGCCACCCAGGTCGGGGGCTCTGCTTCTGGAGTAGCCATTGTCCCAGCCCAAGCTCTCCGGCTGCCTCACATGCGGGAATTTGTGGCAGTTTCGGCTGTATTCCTTCTGTAGTGTCTCCCAGCTAGTCCCCCCAGGGCAGCCCCTGGCTTGTGGCATTGCCAGGGCTGGGCCCCAGGCCTGGGCAGCAGGTGCCACCTGCTCAGCTTTCTGGCTCAGTGGGCCTGTTCCGCCAGAGGCCACCACCTCTGGCTCTATAGGACTACAGAGGCCAAGGGACAGGCCTGGAGAAGCAGTCCCACCTGCAGAGACAGGAATGAAATGGAACGTTATTCTCGGTCTCTTTGAGGAGGGGCCCCTGAGGGGCAGGGCATGGGAGCAGAGCTTGGGGGAGTAACAAAGACCAGCCCCAGCGGACTGTCTAGAGGTTGGGAACTAGGTGTTACTCATATCCATACTCCCAGTCACCAACACAGAGTAGGTGATGGAGAAGTGTTTGTTGAATTAATGAATAGTGAGCAAGCAGGTAGTTATTGATTGGCAAGGACATTTGGAATGGCTTTTCTTCTAAAAGAATTGATTCTAGGGCCAGCCCCGAAATGCCCAGCAGAACCACCACCTCCCCAGAGCCAGAAAGCAACTTCTCAGGGGAAGCTGCAGCACTCCCTCCAATTACAGGTGCCCCCTGCTCACCTTGGCCAGAAGGCAGAGGACCCGGATGAGTTTGTGGAGTCCTGAAGTAGGACATGGCTTCCCCAGAGCCCCGGTTTGTGAGGGAATAGTAATCTGCCTCCTATCCTCCCTTCCTCGCCCTTCTGGAACGTCACCTCACAGACCCTCCTCTTTGCACCTGGAACCCACCTTACAGCATTGACCTATTCATTCTAGAACCTGAACACGACAATAGGATGAGGTTAAAAGAGCACCAGACCAGGAGCTGGGTGTTCTAGGTTCTTGCCCTAACCCTGGATGAGTCACCCGGACAGTTTTGTTCCTTGATATCCTTATCTGTAAAGTGGGTCTGATGACTGCCCACTATCTCATTAGAAGTTTTGAGGATGAAATGAGGTCATTTGTATGGAAGCAAATGACCAGAGATGGAAATACAGGAGCCAAGTGCTTTGTGCCTTGTAGAGTAAGACTTGGGGTCAGACCCAGTATTAGTATTTTTCTTTTTCTTTTTTTTGAGATGGAGTCTCACTTTGTTACCATGGCTGGAAGGCTGGAGTGCAATGGCAAGACCTCAGCTGACTGCAACCTCTGCCTCCTGGGTTCATGTGATTTTCCTACCTCAGCCTCCCAAGTAGCTGGGACTACAGGCACCCGCCACCATGCCTGGCTAACTTTTGTATTTTTAGTAGAGACAGGGTTTCACCATGTTGGCCAGGCTGGTCTCAAACTCCTGACCTCAAGTGATCCACCCACCTCGGTCTCCCAAAGTGCTGGGATTACAGGCCAGGTATTGGTATTTTTCAAAGTTCCTCAAGTGATTATAATATATGACAAAGTTGGAACCTCTATTCTAGGGACATACTTCTCAACCCTGGCTGTACATGAGAATCTCTTGAGAAGCTTTTACAAAAAACAATGTCTAGGCCTAATTTCCCAACAAATCAAATACAAATCCCTAGGGATGGGATGTGGGACACCAGCACTCTTTACGTATCCTCAGTCATCCTAAGATGACTCTAACAAGCAGCCAGCCTAGGGACCCCTGCTCTCTTGCTCCGACCTGCTGACCTGCAGTGATTCTAAACGAAGTGCGTCTCATAGGCTGGAGGGCAAGGAGACCTTCCAATGATCAAGATGTCAGCATTGGCTGTTTATTTCTGGTCCTGGTTGGCAGCAATATGGCCAACTTCAGACCAGCCAGCCACAGGTCTGGGGCCCCAGGATGCAGCTCTGCTCTGGTGCGCTGCGGGTCTTCACTCATACTTGCAGAAATCCTTAAGTTCTTTGGGCAGGTGGAGCCCATCAATGGCCAGCCGGTGCACCATGCTTCTCTGTATCACTAGGCGGCACAGAGTCTGCAGGGACGGCACTGTGGGAAGAAGACTGTGAAAGGCAAACTGAACTGGAGAGTGGGTCTGAGGCCAAGACCCAGAATGACCAAGATCTAGGTCATGGTCCCCACTTTGCCATTAAATGTGGGCAAGTCCTTACTGTTCTCTGGGCCCAGCCTGCTTCATGGAGCTGTTCATGGGGCTGAGAGAAGCACCTCTTTCCGAGGGCTATCACAAAGCTGCAACCCTGTTTATATCATGACACTTAGCATAATCCCCTCCCCGTTCACTTAGCAGCTTCTGGGGGCAGGGGTAGTGTCTGATTTGCCTGTGCAACTGCAGCCTCCAGTACAGGCCTGGCACAAAGACGGTTCTGGTGCACTGAATTCATGAAATGTGATCAGAGGTATAACTACAATGCTTACCAGGGCTATAATGAATCATACCTCAGCATTAAAAAGTTCTCAGTCTGAGTTTGTTATTCCTCGAAACCAATATGCCCAAGTCTATAAGCGTGTTTCTTTCTTTTCTTTTTTTTATTTAAAGAGAGAGGGTCTTGCTCTGTCACCCAGGCTGCAGTGCAGTGGTGAGTGAACTGCAGCCTTCAATTCTTGGGCTCAAGCGATCCTCCTGCTTTAGCCTCCCAAATAGCTGGGACTACAGGCATGCACCACCATGCCCAGACAATTTTTTAATTTTTTGTACAGAAGGGGTCTCACTTTGTTGCCCAGGCTTGAGCTTTGCTTGCCTCCCCTCCTCTCCCCTCCCCTTCCCTTCCTTGCCTGCCTGCCTGCCTTCTCTCTCTCTCTCTCCCTCTCTTTCTTTTCTTTTTTTTTTTTTTCAGAGTCTCACTCTGTTGCCTAGGCTGGAGTGCACTGGTGAGATCTCGGCTCATTGCAACCTCCACCTCTCGAGTTCAAGTGATTCTCTGCCTCAGCCTCCCGAATAACTGGGATTATAGGCACACGCCACCACACCCAGCTAATTTTTGTATTTTTAGTAGAGACAGGCTTTCACCATGTTGGCCAGGCTGGTCTCGAACTCCTGGCCTCAAATGATCCGCCTGCCTCGGCCTCCCAAAGTGCTGGGATTACAGGTGTGAGCCACCATGCCCAGCCAAGCATGTTTCTAAGAAAAGGGCAAACAATTCTCAAAGAGGCCCCTAATATCTAAAATCGGTTTAGAATCCCTGCCCTAGGTGAATACAGGAAACACTCTCAAAACTAAAAGCGAACTTGTAGGGCATCTTAATCAATCAGCCAAGATGGGTACCAAGGCCCAAAACCAGGTAGAGGCTTGTGCAAGATCACAAGCAGAGGTGCAATTTGAAGCTAGATTCTCCCGCTCTTAAACTAGTGCTGGACAGACCAAGGCCTAGCACACTGGCTAGGGAGCCCTAGCAGATTCCTGTCCCCACATTGAGCCAGGAGGGGTCGCTGCCCAGGGATACCTACAGCCATACTCGAGCTGGACAAGGCGCACGCTCTTGGTGGAAGCAAACACGTCCACCACCGCGTAGAGGGGCTGCGCAGCTGGCAGCCCCCGGGCGCTGGGGCCCATGTCCTCGCCGTTGATGATAATGTGCATGTCGGCCGTGCCATCGGGGCGCGGGCAGAAGAGGACGCCCAGGCGGCTACGGCGCGCCGTCGGAGGCAGCACGTTCAGCTCATAGAGCTGGTCCAAGAGATGGCTGTAGAGCCCTGGCCGGCTGCGGCCCACCAGGCGGTCCCGGGGAATGCGAAACTGCTCAATGCGCAGATATGGTTCCACCAGGAGGGTTGGAGGTCGGCTGGGGGCCGCTGCCTCCGCCTCCGGGCGGCCCTCCCGGGGCACGCGGTTGTGGTGGCGCGTGATGGCGAAGACCCAGGTGTGGCCCAGGTTGACCAGGTCGGGCAGAGAAAACTCGGGAACGGGGGCCAGACCGGCGGGGTCCAGCGCCGTCAGACCAAGACGCAGATGTCCGCACCAGCCCAGCTCTTTCTCTTCAATCTCGACCAGGAAGACCTGGCCCGGGGCCAGCGGCTCACGGCTGAAGCACACGCCGTGGGCGAAGCTCTCCACGCGTGTGGCCCGCGTCCCAGAGGGGTCCACGCGGATGTTGTCACCGTGCACCCGATGGAAGCGGGTGGGAGGGGGCTCCGGGCGCGCGGGTCCCCAGAGTGCACCCGAATCCACGGGCTCGGAGGCAGCAGCCATCTCTCGGCCATAAGGCAGGCCAGCGGGCGCCGGGGGCTATTTTGGGCAGCGGGCTCAGATGGTGACCGCAAGGGGACCTTGTAAGGCATTTCCCACCTGCCTCCCTTCCCCGAGCCTCTGCCCGGGGGTCCTAGCGCCGCTTGCTCAGCCATCCAGCCTAGAACTTGGCCGTCCACACCCAGATCATCTGATCGCGTGCGCCCGGGCTACGATCCGCGAGGCCCGCGGACCTTGACCTGGCATTGACCGCCACCGCCCCCCAGGCCGGTAGGGACCAAAGAAGGGGCGGGAGGAAGACTGTCACGTGGCGCCGGAGTTCACGTGACTCGGAGTACACATGACTTCCAGACCCCGGGCGCCTCCTGGAGAGCAAGGACACGGGGGAGCAGAGGTGAGCTGGCACCGGAGGCTGGAGGGGATCCTCAAGCCCGGGATCGGTGTGCGGTAGAGGAGGCTTGAGGGTGGGAGCTGGCGCTGGGGCCGGGGCTTCCCTCGCGGAGGCGCCGCCAGCTCCTCCCCTGGGGCTGCTTCACGGAAGCGCTGAGTAGCGAGTCAACAGCCCCTCTTCTGCCTCCCGTAGATGATCCGAGCCGCGCCATCGCCGCTGTTCCTGCTGCTGCTGCTAGTGTCCTGGGCGCCCCGAGGCGAGGCAGCCCCCGACCAGGACGAGATCCAGCGCCTCCCCGGCCTGGCCAAGCAGCCGTCCTTCCGCCAGTACTCCGGCTACCTCAAAGGCTCCGGCTCCAAGCACCTCCACTACTGGTCTGCCGCCCTGCCTCCCGGGCGGGACTGGGAGGAGAGATGACGGATGAGGGGTGGGGGGTAGTTCTGCAGACCCCTGAGGACGCCTGGGAGCCGGGAGGGCTGGAAAGGACCCCTGCAACTGCACCAACACTGCCCTGACCCCCCTTCCCAGGTTTGTGGAGTCCCAGAAGGATCCCGAGAACAGCCCTGTGGTGCTCAATGGGGGTCCCGGCTGCAGCTCCCTAGATGGGCTCCTCACAGAGCATGGCCCCTTCCTGGTGAGTGGACAGCAGGGGTAAAGCACAGTTTCTAGAGCAAAAGGCTGGGGAAAGGGAGAAACGGACTTTGTGATTTTCCAAAAAGTTTCCTTCCTTCTAAGTCTTGGGATTTTCCTCTATGCCATTGGGCCATTAGCTTTGCTGCCTGTACCTCTCAGGGGTTTTGCCCACATGAGTGTGCCTCTCATGGTGGCCCTTTCCCTCCACCCAGCTGGCCCTTGGGACTTACTCAGCCATCTCTTTCCTCCTCAGGTCCAGCCAGATGGTGTCACCCTGGAGTACAACCCCTGTTCTTGGAATCTGATTGCCAATGTGTTATACCTGGAGTCCCCAGCTGGGGTGGGCTTCTCCTACTCCGATGACAAGTTGTATGCAACTAATGACACTGAGGTGAGTCCGGTGCCTGCCCATCTGCCCCAGGCTCCCCAGTCCTCCATCCATGGCATGATGCTGGCAGAGAGAGCATGGCGTTGGAGTCCACTTTTCGCTCTGTCATATGCTATTGTGGCATGGTGGCCAGTCACTTCCTCTTACACAAACAGGGTGGGTTGATGTCATTATCTCTGAAGTTCTTTCCAGTTCAAATACCAAAGCTTCCTGATTCCCTCTGTCTTGCTCTCCCATCCCCAGGTCGCCCAGAGCAATTTTGAGGCCCTTCAAGATTTCTTCCACCTCTTTCCGGAGTACAAGAACAACAAACTTTTTCTGACCGGAGAGAGCTATGCTGGCATCTACATCCCCACCCTGGCCGTGCTGGTCATGCAGGACCCCAGCATGAACCTTCAGGTGCAGGGCAGCTGCAGGAGGAAAGGGAGGCACCTTGAGGCTGTGGCCTTGCAGTTAGCAAGGCCAGACTGGTCAACACCCCATCCAACCCAGCTTCCTGCATAACCTCCCCACTACCAGCTGCCCTAGGTCTGTCTAGTGTGCCTCCCACAACAGGAAACTCATCTGTCAGGCTGCCAGCTCTGTGCTTTGCATTGAGTGACCGCCCACACCCACCCGCCCCCATAAACCACCCTGGGTTTCAGCTTCTGGATTGCTGAAGGTCTGGGTGTTAGGGTAAGGGAGGCTCCTCCTCTTCGCCCTCCACATGAGCTGAGCACCCCGGGTGTTTCACAGGGGCTGGCTGTGGGCAATGGACTCTCCTCCTATGAGCAGAATGACAACTCCCTGGTCTACTTTGCCTACTACCATGGCCTTCTGGGGAACAGGTATGGGATAGGGCAGTTGGGCAATCTCTAGGGTGGGACAGTCACGTGATCTCCAGGCACATGATATGACAGGCCCAGCCCAGGTTTATGAGCAGCAGGTGGGTTGCAGAAAGAACGCAGTGCTGAAAAGCCAAAGAATAGAGATCAGATTTTTCTTTTTTTCTTTTTTTTTTTGAGACAGAGTCTCACTTTGTCATCCAGGCTGGAGTGCAGTGGCGCAATCTTAGCTCACTGCAACCTCCACCTCCCAGGTTCAAGCAATTCTTGTGCCTCGGCATCCCAAGCAGCTGGGACTACAGGCACGTACCACCACACCTGCCTAATTTTTTTGTGTTTTTAGTAGAGATGGGATTTTGCTGTCTTGGCCAGGCTAGACTCGAACTCGTCCTCAAATGATCTGCCTGCCTTGGCTTCCCGAAGTGCTGGGATTACAGGCGTGAGCCACAGCGCCCAGCCAGAGATCAGATTTTAAAGGAACTAAGGAGGTCTGTCTGTATGACCCTGGGGCACCTCTTTGGGAGCTAGCTTAGGTGACGTGCAGACCACACCCTGTGATATCTTTCCTAGTCTCCTAGGGTCAGGGAGGTTGGTGGGAGGTGGGCGTATGCTCACCTCCTCTGCCCTCCTCTTCCCACCAGAGGCTGATGCACTTTTCACTCTCATCTCCTACAGGCTTTGGTCTTCTCTCCAGACCCACTGCTGCTCTCAAAACAAGTGTAACTTCTATGACAACACAGACCCGGAATGCGTGACCAATGTGAGGTTCTGCCGTCACTCTGCATCAGCCCTCCCATCCCTAATCCCAAGAATGGGACCACATTCCCTCCTTGGGGACTCCTTGTTCTCCATCCCTCATTGCCTTCTTGCACCTTTAAGCAATTTAGTGTTCTCTGGGACATGTGTCTAAGTGTGTATTCCCACCATCACCTCCTATGGCAGCAAATCCCATAACCTCTGTGAAGGAGAAAGGACTTCTTCACATTTATCAGACACCTGCAGTGTGGCAGGCACTGTGCTGAACTGTGTCTATGTAGATTACTTAAGCTTCAAGATTCCCCCTCAAATGAGATCGTACTACCCACATTTTCCAGATAAGGAAAGCTGAGGGCCATGAATTTTGAAATCACCGTCTGAAGTCAGTGTTGGGAGGCAGTGATGCTAGGATTTGGACCTAGGGCGGGGAAGATTCCTGCCACTGAATCTCAGTATCCCTACCTGTGAAAAAAAAAGTGGGTGAAGGGTGAAGAGGTGAAATTCAAGAGCAATAAATCTTGGGACAACTTAGGGGGGTTGTGGAGAGGCTAGGGATCTGTAAAGCATGGCGGCTTGGTGTATCATTGCAGCTTCAGGAAGTGGCCCGCATCGTGAGCAACTCTGGCCTCAACATCTACAACCTCTATGCCCCTTGTGCTGGAGGGGTGCCCAGCCATTTTAGGTATGAGAAGGACACTGTTGTGGTCCAGGATTTGGGCAACATCTTCACTCGCCTGCCACTCAAGCGGACGTGGCATCAGGCATTGCTGCGCTCAGGGGATAAAGTGCGCATGGACCCCCCCTGCACCAACACGACAGCTGCTTCTACCTACCTCAACAACCCGTACGTGCGGAAGGCCCTCCACATCCCGGAACAGCTGCCACAATGGGACATGTGCAAGTGAGGCTCTGTGGCCACCTGTGACTTGGGGTGGTGGGTTGCTGGGGCTTGTGGGCATCGGCAGGTTCCCAGGGATCTTCTGTGTAGGGTTTCTGGATGAGATGAGCTGTACAGGATGTTTAACATCCATCCCTGACCCCTCAGTGGATTGACAGCCAATTCTTTTTTCTTTTTTAAATTTTAAATGTTTTTGTTTGAGACAAGGTCTCACTCACTCTGTCACCTAGGCTGGAGTGCAGTGGCGTGATCACAGCTCACTGCAGCCTCGAACTCGTGGGCTCAAGCAATCCTCCCACCTCCCCAGTAGCTGGGACTACAGATGCACACCACCACCCCTGGCTAATGTTTGTATTTTTTTGTGGAGATGGTGTTTTACCATATTGCCCAGGCTGGTTTCGAACTCTGGGGCTCAAGTGATCCGCCCACCTCAGCCTCCCAAAGTACTGGGATTACAGGCTTGAGCCACCCCGCCCAGCCCCAATTCATTACGTAGCCACATTGGTTGTTGTTTCACAGTTCACTACGGCCTCAACCTCCTAGCTCAAGCGATCCTCTCACCTTAGTCTCCTGAGTAGCTGGGTCTGCAGGCACATGCCACCATTCCTGGCTAATTTTTAAAAAATTTTTTTGTAGAGACAGGGTCTCACTATGTTGTCCAGGTTGGTCTTGAACTCTTGGTCTCAAGCAATCCTCCCTCCTTGGCCTCCCAAAGTGCTGGGATTACCCACCCGGCTACCACATTGGTTAATAACTATTCTGACCTGGCGCAGTGGCTCATGCCTGTAATCCCAGCACTCTGGCAGGCTGAGGTGGGCGGATCACCTGAGGTCGGGAGTTCGAGACCAGCCTGGCCAACATGGTAAAACCCCATCTCTACTAAAAATACAACAATTAGTCAGGTGTGGTGGTGGGTGCCTATAATCCCAGCTATTCAGGAAGCTGAGGGAGGAGAATCGCTTGAACCCGGGAAGTGGAGGTCGCAGTGAGCCAAGATCGTGCTACTGCACTCCAGCCTGGGCAACAAGAATGAAACTCCATCTCAAACAACAACAACAACAAACTATTACTTCCATGTCCAATCTCCTGTGAGCCCCCCACCACCGCAAGTAAAAGGGTGACACTGGGCCCAGCAGGGGCTGCTCAGGTCCATTTTGATTGGTCAGTGCTCACACTCTACCTTGTTATATGTTGTGATTCTCACACCTGCTGGCCCCTAGACACTAAATGCCAGATGCATCCCAGTCCTCGTAACAACCAAAACGTGTCCCTGTACATTTTTTTTTTTTTTTTTGAGATGGAGTCTCATTCTGTCGCCCAGGCTCGAGTGCAGTGGTGCGATCTTGGCTCACTGCAACCCCCGCCTCCAGGGTTCAAGTGATTCTCCTGCCTCAGCCTCTTGAGTAGCTGGGATTACAGGCACGCACCACCACGCCTGGCTAATTTTTGTATTTTTTTTTTAGTAGAGATGGGGTTTCACCATGTTGGTCAGGCTGGTCTCGAACTCCTGGCCTCGTGATCCACTCACCTCGGTCTCCCAAAGTGCTGGGATTACAGGCGTGAGCCACCGCGTCTGGCATCCCTGTACATTTCTAAATGGGAATGAGTTGAGGCTCTCTGAATCCCAGCCCATCATCCAGGTCAGTCCTAGAGAGGTAGCCCCCAAAAAGGGGAGTGGAACCCAGCTGTCTGCTTTCTGGGTTGGAGCTTGGAGACAGGAGAGAAGGTCTGATCTGTTGACTACTTTTCGCCCCTACCTGGTCTTCCTGGGGCCTGCTCGTATGTTCCGGCAGCTTTCTGGTAAACTTACAGTACCGCCGTCTCTACCGAAGCATGAACTCCCAGTATCTGAAGCTGCTTAGCTCACAGGTGAGTGGGGACAGCACAGCTGGATCCACCAGCAGCCTTAGGACCCCAGAGTAGCACAGCAAGCTGGGGGCCCTTTAGACTTCCTGTCAGGACAAGGGAAGCTGAAACTCTGAAAAGCGAAGTCCAGGGTACTGTGATTGGTGGGGTCAGAATTTGAACCTGGGTTTGTCCCCACCCATGCTGCCCTGCTATAGGAGGCCAAGTGGTCTGGATCCTTAAGGGTGAGAAGAGCTTCATTCATGCCACAAATGGGCCAGCAGAGGTCCAGGGTAGGAGGAGACCTTGTCCAAGGTGATATAGGAGGCACTGGCAGAGCCAGGCTAGGACCAGGTTCTGTCCAGCACAGTGGTTCATAGCATGGGCTCTGGAGTCACATGGCCTGGGTGCAAGTCCCTGTACTAGCCACATAATCTTGGACAGATTTCTTAAATATGAGCCTCAGGTTCCCCATCTGTAAAATGGGGATAATGGTAGATAATGATATCTACCTCATAGGTAAAACATTTAGTAGAATACTGGACATGCCGTAAGTCATCAGAAAACATGAGAATTCCCTAGTTCGTGCTATCTAGCTCAGCCCCCTGAATTCCCTGAGGGGAAGGCCTTGAACTAGGGAAGGGCTAAGGCCTGGGCTTGTTCCACACCACTCATTTTCACCCCGTCCTGCTTTAGAAATACCAGATCCTGTTATATAATGGAGATGTAGACATGGCCTGCAATTTCATGGGGGATGAGTGGTTTGTGGATTCCCTCAACCAGAAGGTAAGACAGAGATCCTGGCCCTGGGATAGGGGCTGCTGTGGAGGATCAGGGGCGGGTATGCCTGGGAGTGGCTGGCTGGCTACCTGGCTCTGGTCCACAGAGGGCAAATGTGGAGGAATTCCCAGCCCTAAGGTCTTGCTGGTAGCTGAGCAAGGATGCAGCTGCTGTAGGCTGATGTCTTTCCTGATGGGGCAGATGGAGGTGCAGCGCCGGCCCTGGTTAGTGAAGTATGGGGACAGCGGGGAACAGATTGCCGGCTTCGTGAAGGAGTTCTCCCACATCGCCTTTCTCACGATCAAGGTAGGGACTGGGCCTGCTGAGGGATAACTGGGCCGGAGGCGAAGGAGCAGGACCCACCCATCCTTTCCCTCCGGCTGCCTTTTAGGCTGGGTCATGGGTCACCATCTGGCCCCTGTATAGGCAAGTTTTTTTGGAGAGGGGTGGGGAGGGTTCTGGGAAGAATAAAGGGCTTGGGATGAAGGAATTCCCCACGGGTGAGCAGTTATATGGGGAGGAGGGAATGGTGGGGGTCAGGAGCTCACAAACATTACTCCTCAGGGCGCCGGCCACATGGTTCCCACCGACAAGCCCCTCGCTGCCTTCACCATGTTCTCCCGCTTCCTAAACAAGCAGCCATACTGAGGACCACAGCAACCAGCTCCACGGCCTGATGCAGCCCCTCCCAGCCACTCCTGCTAGGAGAGTCTTCTAAGCAAAGTGCCCCTGCAGGCCAGGTTCTGCCTTCAGGACTGCCCCCTTCCCACAGCCCTGTGCATCCCAGACTGGGCCAGGGTCTCCCATAGACAGCCTGGGGGCAAGTTAGCACTTTATTCCCATAGCAGTTCCTGAATGGGGTGGCCTGGCCCCCTCTCTGCTTAAAGAATGCCCTTCATGATGCACTGATCCCATCCCAGGAACCCAACAGAGCTCAGGACACCCACAGGGAGGTGGTGGACGGACTGTAATTGATGGATTGACTGATTATGGAATTAAATTGGGTACAGCTTCAAACCCCGTCTTCTCTGTGGCACTGGGGGTTAGAGGGAGCACTACAGGCTATGAATGTGGGAAAAGAGGGGCTGAGAGGTGTTGGAGTCCTGAATGACAGCTGCCAGCGTGGGGGTTGGGGGCTCACACAGCTGCTGTGGAGGGTGGGGGGGCAGTGGATACCCCGACGTCGGCAGGCCGGTTCTTCTCAATCACCTCTCGCAGTCCTTTGGCAAAGTGGAGATCAGCCCCGATGGTGAGGAAGCCCTGTGTGGGGGAGAGGGGAGCCTCATTTATTCATTCAGTTACTGAGGCCAGCGTTTAGAGATCAAGAGACAGAGTCTTTGTCTTTCAGGGACTCAATCTAATGGATAATTCCATGTCAAGGTGCTAAAATGAGGTTGTAGGAGTGTAGACTATGGGTATCAAGGAGGGCTTCTTGGAGGAGGGCGACCTCTGAGCTAAGACCTGAACGATTAGTAGGTATTGGGATGGGAGAAGAGGGCTCCAAAGAGAAGTCACAGTGTGTGCAAAGGCTTTTAGGAGTCTACAATTAAAACTAGGGAGGGGACGGCTGGTAATGGGGGAGCTGGGGTCAGGTAGTGGAGGGCACTGGAGAGCTATAGAGAGAGAGGAAGGCTCTGCCCTCCTTCCCCACCCTGCTCCCACTCACCGCATGGTTCGTCACCACTTCACGTACAAAGTTGATGCCCTCAGGTAGTGGGATCTGCACTCCACGCCAGGTCCGCTCTGTGGGTGGGAGCACCCCGCTCAGTCTGGGCCCGCCCAGTTCACCCCTCCTTTCTTCCTCCGTCCTCACACCCCAGCCTTACCGTTGAGCATGGGCATCACCCCGATCTGCAGCATGGTCTTCAGAGGGGCCTGTAAGGGGATCAGCTGGGAGGGGCGAGGGGGGAAACAGGGCAGCCAGTCAGGGGTGGGTTTGCCTTTAGCTGCCCATGGGTGAGCAGTTATATGAGGAAGGAATGGTGAGGGTCAGGATCTCACGAACCCAGCCCAGCCCACCCACCCTTCCCCACTCACAGCCAGCGACTCCAGTGCAGAATGGTTGGAATAGATTCGGAACCTGTGGGAGAGAAAGGAGCCCTGGGGGCAGGAAGCCTGGAAGCTCCCGTTCCTCAGACCACCCAGGCCTACCTGCCAGAGGTGCCTGAGTTGCAGGCTCAGATGCCCCACCTAGGGACCTTTCCAGGTGCTACAACTTTCCAAGTATCCTCGGGCCAGTTACTGCTGCCACTTGGGTCTCCTTTTCTCCAAGGCTGCTACTTTTTATTTATTGAGCACTTCTAATGTGCCAGACTTCTGCTGGTAGCTTTGCAGGTGTTATTTATTTTATGTAACAAAACTCACATTGCTTAGTTCCCGTCAGACACTAAGCATATTTATTTTCTTTTTTCTTTTTATTTATTTTTGAGACAGCATCTCACTGTGTTGCCCAGGCTGGAGGGCAGTGGTGCAATTTAACTCGCAGTGGCTTTGACCTCCAGGGCTCAAGTCAGCCTCCCACCTCAGGCTCCCAAGTAGCTGGGACCGCAGGCATGCATCACCATGACTGGCTAACTTTTAAATTTTTTTGTAGAGACGGGATCTCACTTTGTAGCTCCGGCTGGTATCGAACTCTTGGCCTCAAGTGATCTACCTGCCTTGGTCTCCCAAAGTGTTGAGATTACAGGCGTGAGCCACTGCACCCAGCCAACGTGTTTAAGAAGTTAATATTAGTAGGTTGGGCGCGGTGGCTTATGCCTGTAATCCCAGCACTTTGGGAGGCCGAGGCGGGCGGATCACTTGAGGTCAGGAGTTCAAGACCAGCCTGGCCAACATGGTGAAACCCCATCTCTAATAAAAATACAAAAATTAGCTGGGTGTGGTGGTGGGCGCCTGTAGTCCCAGCTACTCAGGAGGCTGAGGCAGGAGAATGGCATGAACCCGGGAGGCGGAGCTTGTAGTGAGCCGAGATTGCACCACTGCACTCCAGCCTGGGCGACAGTGCGAGACTCCGTCTCAAAAAAAAAAAAAAAAAGATAATATTAGTAAACTGTTTTAAAGTACAGTACCAACTGGTTCAGTCCTCATAACAAGCCCAAGGAGTGGGCACTATTACGATTTGTACTTTATAGATGAGGAAAATGAGGCCCCACAGGGTTACATAATTTGCCTGAAGTCACACAGCTGGGAAGTGTCAGAACCTGCCTCTAGAATCTAGGGTCCTAACCTACATTATCTCCTTTAACCTTAGAACAGCACTGTCCAGTCAGATTTTCTATAAAATGTTTTGTATCTGCATTGTCCACTGTGGTAGTCACTAGCCACATGTGGCTAATGAAATGTGGCTTAGTGCAACTGAAAAACTATTTAATTATAATTAATTTAAATGTAAATAGTCACATGTGGTTAGTATCTACCATATTGGACAGTACAGCCCTTAGAAGGCAGATGCTACTTTTACCTGTATTAAACACATGGAGAAAATGAGGCCTAGAAAGACAAAATGGGCTGGGTGCAGTGGCTCATGGCTATAATCCCAGCACTTTGGGAGGCTAAGGTGGGACAATCACTTGAGCCCAAGAATTGGAGACCAGCCTGGGCAACAAAGTGAGACCCTGTCTCTACAAAAAATAAAATAGTCAGCCATGGTGGTGCATGCATGTAGTCCCAGTTACTCGGGAGGCTGAGGCTGGAGGATTACTTGAACCCAGGAGGTCAAGGCTGCAGTGAGCTATGATTGCATCACTGCACTCCAGCCTAGGCAACAGAGTTAGACTCTGTCTCAAAAATAAATAAATACAATAAAAACAAAATAGGCCGAGCACACTGGCTTATACCTATAGTCCCAGCACTTTGGGAGGCCAGGGCAGGTGAATCACCTGAGGTCAGGAGTTCGAGACCAGCCTGACCAACATGATGAAACCCCCATCTCTACTAAAAATGCAAAAATTAGCCGGGCGTGGTGGCACACACATGTAAGCCCAGCTACTCAGGAAGCTGAGGCAGGAGAATTGCCTAAACCTGGGAGGCAGAGGTTGCAGTGAGCCAAGATCATGCTATTGCACTCCAGCCTGGGCAACAAGAGCGAAACTCCTCAAAAAAAAAAAAAAAAAAAAGAATAACATTTTTAAAAAAGAAAGATAAAATGGCCTCAAGGTCACAAAGCTGTGTTGTGCTGAGGTTTTTGTCAAAACCCATGTTCTGATCTTTGCTGTGTGACTGTGGATATGTTATTTAACATTGCTGGACCCATTTGTTCATCTCTCATAATACCTGCCCTGCCTGCCTCTGGGACATGTGAGAATGCAGAGGAGTTAGACTTTACCAAAGCACTTTAGCATGCATTAACAAAGATAGACCCGGCCGGGCGCGGTGGCTTAAGCCTGTAATCCCAGCACTTTGGGAGGCCGAGACGGGCGGATCACGAGGTCAGGAGTTCGAGACCATCCTGGCTAACACGGTGAAACCCCCGTCTCTACTAAAAAATACAAAAAGCTAGCCGGGCGAGGTGGCTGGTGCCTGTAGTCCCAGCTACTCGGGAGGCTGAGCCAGGAGAATGGCGTAAACCCGGGAGGCGGAGCTTGCAGTGAGCTGAGATCCGGCCACTGCGCTCCAGCCCTGGCGACAGAGCGAGACTCCGTCTCAGGAAAAAAAAAAAAAAAAAAAACAAAGATAGACCCCAGCTCTCAGTGACGTATAGGTATGACTGAATTTTAACTCAACATCCCTGTGGACAGGTGTGATTGTCCTCAAGACACTGAGGTGCAGGGAGGTGTACCTGCCTACCTGCGCAGGTCCAGCTGCGTGCGCAGGGCCTTCCCCCGGAGAGCCATCTTGGCGCTGAGACGGGCATCCTGCAGGAACATGGGGAGGAGGATGTTACCCAGAAGGTCGGTAACCCACAGTCCATTTTTCCCTGACTCCCGGCTAGCAGCCCCCACTCCAGGACCCATACCATAGTCATGCTGGACAGCTGGACCTCAGGCTTGTCGGGTGGGACCAGGGCGATGGTGACGCTAGCAGTGACAGAGATGGTGGTGCCAGAGGGCTTGATGGTGCAGCGCGGTGGGGCCAGGACCCGCAGCTCCAGCTTCAGTGGGGAGTCAATCACTGCTGGGCTCTGGGGGATGAGCAGCAGGGGCGGGTCAAGTCCCTGCCGTTTCCTGTGGAGCCCCCAGGGAAGAAGAGGACGAAGGCAGGTGCAGCTTCTGCCTCTGGGGACTCTCATATTGCAAATACAGAGACAGCTCTGGCTTCCAAAACCCTCAAATCTGCATCTAGCCTTCATGCCATTGCCACACAAAGAAACAGCAATGTATTCTTCTCTTTCTGCTTCCTAAATACATCTCAATGTTCAGGTCCATCGCTAATCCAGACTCTTCGTGGATGTCCTTTTTGCATTAGTATCTCAGCCCCTTGCCATGTCTTCTGTTTTGGATACGGCGTCTCACTCTGTTGCCCAGGCTGGAGTGCAGTGGCACGATATCGGCTCACTGCAACTCTGTCTCCCAGGTTCAGGCAATTCTCCCACCTTAGTCTCCCAAGTAGCTGGGATTACAGGTGCCTGCCGCCATGCCCGGCTAAGTTTTATATTTTTAGTAGAAACGGGGTTTCACCATGTTGGCCAGGCTGGTCTCGAACTCCTGACTTCAGGTGACTCACTCACTTCGGCCTCCCAAAATGTTGGGATTACAGGCATGAGCCACCATGCCCAGACCACTTGCCATATTTTTGCTCTCTCTCTCCTTTCTTTTTTTTTTTGAGACAGGGTCTCTGTCGCCCAGGCTGGAGTGCAGTGCCATGATCATGGCTCACTGCAGCCTCGACCTCCTCAGCTCAAGTGATCCTGCCACATCAGCCTTCTGAACAGCTGAGACCACAGGTTCATGCCACCATGCCCGGCTTATTTTTGTATTTGTATTTTGTTTTTGTTTTTGCTTTCGTTTTTTTTGTAGAGATGTGGTTTGGCCATGTTGCCCATGCTGGTCTCAAACTCCTGGGCTCAAGCGATCTGCCAGCTTCAGCCTCCCAGAGTGTTGGGATTACAGGTGTGAGCCACCATGCCTGGCCATATCTTCTTTCTCTAAACTGCTGTGTTTTCTTCTATAGGGCAGTGAAGGAATACTATAAGATGCAACTTGCCTAATCTTCACCAAACATGATTCTAAACACTGTATATGTGTTGGCTCCTTTAAACCTCATAAGGACCGGGCACGGTGGCTCACGCCTGTAATCCCAGCACTTTGGGAGGCCGAGGCGGGCAGATTACAAGGTTAGGAGATTGAGACCACAGTGAAACCCCGTCTCTACTAAAAATACAAAAAATTAGCTGGGCACGGTGGCGGGCGCCTGTAGTCCCAGCTACTGGGGAGGTTGAGGCAGGAGAATGGCATGAACCCAGGAGGCGGAGCTTGCAGGGAGCCGAGATCACACCACTGCACTCCAGCTTGGGCGACAGAGAGAGACTCCATTTCACACACACAAAAACAAACAAACAAAAAAAAAACCTCATAATAACCACGTGAGGCAGATATTACTGCCAATTTTGTTGTTGTTGTTTATTTTTTACAAATTTATTTTTTAGGCTGGGTGTCATGGCAGAGAATTGCTTGAACCCGGGAGGCAGAGGTTGCAGTGAGCCAAGATTGCGCCACTGCACTCCAGCCTGGGTGACAGAGTGAGACTCTGTCCCCCGACCCCAAAAAAAAGATCTGACTAAAAATTTATTTTTCAATAGAGACAGGGTCTCACTATGTTGCCCAGGCTGGTCTCAAACTCCTGGGCTCAAGCAATTTTCCTACCTTGACCTCTCAAAGTGCTCGGAGTATAGGCATGAGCCATCATGCCCAGCCATATCCCCATTTTTGAGATGGGGAAATTGAGGCACAGAGAGGTTAAGTAACTTGTAGAGGTTATGTAGCCATTCAGTTTCAGAACTGGGCTTGAAGCCAAGGCAGTCTGACAATAGAGACCCTGCCCTTAATTTCTTAGCCATAAATTTGATGATGATAATGACTGAATTATTTCTTCTAAAATTTGTAATTCTGCTGGGCGCAGTGGCTCACACCTGTAATCCCAGCACTTTGGGAGGCCAAGATGGGTGACCACTTGAGCCCAGGAGTTCAAGACCAGCCTGAGCAACATGATGAAACCCTGTCTCAACAAAATTTTAAAAATTAGTGGGGCATGGTGGCACAAGCCTGTAATTCCAGCTACTCAAGAGGCTGAAGCAGGAGAACAGCTTGAGCCCTGGGAGGCAGAGGTTGCAGTGAGCCTAGATTGTGCTACTGCATTCCAACTTGGATGACAAAGTGAGACTCTGTCTCAAAACAAAAATAAATAAATAAAATGTGTAACTCTCACTCTCCTCCCCAATACACAAATAAACAATAGTATATGTTAATTATTATTAAAGCCCTCACACTTGCAAAGCTTGGTTTCTTGCTAATCCTCACAGCAGCTCTGCGAAGGAGATAGGGCAGGAAGGAGCAGGAAGGAGAAGCCTCCTTCACAGACGGAACAGCCATGACAAGGCGAGGGGGATTGGCCACAGACAAGAGGCCAGAGCCCTGTCTGAGTGGCTGCCACTGGGGGCCCCGCCTGCACCCCTCCCTGGTCTCACTGGCGTGCAGGTGGCCCTATCCCTGTCCCCGGCCAGCACTCACCAGCAGGACAATGCTCCCAAAGTAGGTGGCCCTCAGTAGCATGTCCAGGTCATGGGGCACCTGAACAGGGGAATCAGGAGTGAGGGAGTGAGCTCTGTCACAGACCCTCTTTTGCCCATCCCACAAACAGGCCCTGGCATACCTTGTCCCCCACCAGCGACAGTTGCAGGGCCCCCGCCCGGAAGTAGCTCTCCATGGCAGAGTCGAAGAAGAACTCAGAGAATGCCACATACACCATCCGCTCCTCCTCCTGCAGCTGGGGCTCCACCGCCCGGTTGGGGAGGCTCCAGTTCCTCTCGGTCAGGGGGAAGAAGGCCCCCTGGGGTGGGGCATTCACAGTCAGGGTCAAGGCAGACTGGCCTGGCACCTGGACTGACAGCAGGTGTCTCCCAGCCCTGTGCTAGGCACGGTGGGGAGACGGCGGGAACCCAGCTGCTGTTCTTGGGGGACTCACAAGCACATCTCTTAAAAGGCATTGAAAGGAGGACACCTGCTATCAGGGGGCGAGCCCGTCACACTGGAAGAGGGAGGGTCAGGAAAGGTTTCATGGAAGAGGTGGCATCTGAGTGGGCCTTGAAAGCCAGAGGCAGTAACAACAGCTACTGTTTACATATAGTGTGCATACTCATGCTTCTGTGCCAAGTACTGCAAGCTCTTCACATAGATCAACTCCTTTAATCTGCATTAACAATGTGTGCTTTCTTACTAGATTATTTCCATTTACGTATTAGGAAACTGGCCAACTGAAAAGTTATGCTTAGGGCCATGCAGCTAGTCAGTGGCAGAGCTAGGATTTGAACTTCAGGCATTCTTTTTCTTTTTGTAGAGAAGGAGGTCTCACTATGATGCCCCAGCTGGTCTTAAACTCCTGGGCTCAAGCGATCCTCTGGCCTGAGCCTCCCAAAGTATTGGGATTACAGGCATGAGCCACTGCACCCGACTGATTCTAGCTCCCGAGTCTGCACTCTGAAACTGCTATACTACTCTGGGAGACTAAAGGTAGTGGCTACACACTAGCTATGTGGCCTTG
>NW_012121820.1:7729630-7732676 GCF_000951035.1 Colobus angolensis palliatus | reverse complement strand
CATTCCTAAAATGAGGATGATGTTAGTACCTGACTCACAGGGTTGTGAGAGAATGAAATGAGATGATTTGTGTAGAAATCTGTGTCCAGCTCCTTCAGGGGAGTTGGGGAAAGACCGTGCATGAGCAAAGAAGGCCCTGAGGTGGGAAGCGAGGGTCCAATTTGGGAAAGAGCAGCTGCAAAGAAACAGGATGAGATGGGTTTCTCATCCTGTTTAAGGTGGGGCCAGGTAAGATTAACAGGGCTCAAATACCAGACCCAGGAGGCTGAACCTAATTCTGTATTAATGGGGAGCCATAGCATTCTCAGCAACGAGAGTGGCCTCATCAGAGCTGTGCTTTAGGAAGTAAAAGCTCACAACTTAGTGGAGAAAGAGGTCCTGTTAGGAGGTCAGAGGTCATACACCAGCCCGAGCAGCTCACCCGGAAGTCCATGTCCAGGTTGCTGGTGGAAGCCACAGGATCCTTCATGAGGGAATAGTCAATGCCAACAAGCTCGTCCACAGAACTGCGCACTGCAGGTAGAGGCTCAAGTCACTCACAGCTGTGTAATGTGGGACAAGGTGCTTAACCTCTCCAGGATCAGAGTCCCACCCATAAAATGAGGATACATCCCTCGCAGGGTTGTCAGGAGGGTCAAATTAGTTTTATGTGGAAAGCACTTAGGGCCTGCTGTGTAGTAACGGCCCATTAATGTTAGTTACTATTATTACTACTACCACAGAGGTTTCATCAAATCACTAAAAAGATGGCATGGGAGTGCCGTACACAGTGGCTCACACCTGTAATCCCAGCACTTAGGGAGGCCAAGGCAGGCAGATCACCTGAGGTCAGGCGTTCGAGACCAGCTTGGTCCACCATGGTGAAACCCCGTCTCTACTAAAAATACAAAAATTAGCTGGGCGTGGTGGTGGGCGCCTGTAATCCCAGCTACTCGGGAGGCTGAGGCAGGAGAATCGCTTGCATCTGGGAGGTGGAGGTTGCAGGGAGCCAGGACTGCTCCACTGTACTCCTGCCTGGGTGACAGAGTGAGACTCCATCTCAAAAAAAAAATAAAAGATGGCATGGGGTTCCTTTCCCTTGGTTTCTCCTACCTCCTCCTTCTCTTCCCCTGCCTGTGTGTTGGGTGTGATGGGACAATACCTTTGCCCCACAGTAGACAGAGGTCATGGCTTAGAAAAAGGGAATTCATGGCCAGGCACAGTGGCTCATGCCTGTAATCCCAGCACTTTGGGAGGCCAAGGTGGGCGGATCACGAGGTCAGGAGATTGAGACCACCCCAGCCAACATGGTGAAACCCTGTCTCTACTAAAATACAAAAAATTACTCAGGCATGGCGGTGCACGCCTGTAGTCCCAGCTACTCAGGATGCTGAGGCAGGGGAATCACTTGAACCCAGGAGGTGGAGATTGCAGTGAGCTGAGATCCCGCCACTGGACTCCAGCCTGGCAACACTGGCAACAGAGTGAGACTCTGTCTCCAAAAAAAAAAAAAAAAAAAAAGGAAAAAGGGAATTCATGTATTCGTGTTAATTGAGCACCTATTAGGTGCTAGGTGATGAAGACAAATGGGACGCCGGTGATCAGCACGCACATAATGAGGACCTTGACAACTATTCTCTCAGATAATCCTCACAGCAACTCCAGGAGGAAGCACTGCCAGGCAAGTGAGGAAACAAGCACTTTGCCCAGCGAGAAATGAGCACTTTACCCAAAATCACACAGCCAAGTCAGCTCCAGGGGCCACATTTGAACCCAGGACTGTTCGACAGCAGGGCTTGGAAGGGGCCTGCTCTGAGATGCTGCATGACAGCTGCACACCCAGCCTTACCCCCCACCAACTCACCAGGCACGGTGTCCAGGAGGGCGTTGAGCAGGACCGTCCCTACGTGGTAGAGTACGGGGCAGATCTGTGAGGTGGGAGCCAGAGTCAGGGCCTTCTCAAAGTGAGACCAGGCCCACCCTTGCCACCCTGCGACCTGTCACTGCCCACACCTGCTGGTTGAGGAGGAAGCGCATCCCTGAGGTGATGAACGTGGAGAGAAAATCATACACCTTCCTGTGAGGAAAGGAGAGGCCAGGTGAGCCCAGAACCTGCCTCCAGCCCTGTCCAGGTCCAGGAGAAATCAGTGACCAGGGAAATAGTGGCAGTGGGATTCCTCAGCATCAGCCTGAATAACAGCTCCTCCACATAGGTTTTCCAAGAACCCGGCCCGAATTCCCTCTCCAGCATAATTCTCAAGACCTCCCGCTGGTCCCATCAGCCAAATGAATTCACCCACATTGCCTCAAACCCGCTCTGAGCAGCCCCACATCCATCCGCTTACTGATCTGCTTACATCCTTTCCACCCTCTGCGTTCCTACCCTGTATTTCCCCATCTGAGCTCAGATGCTTCCTCTTCCAGGCAGTCTTCCCAGACTCCCCTCCTCTGAATCCCCAAAGCACTTTCTTAGTCCTTCTCTCCAGGCCCTGATAACAAATACTTTTTATTCCAGATAGGCTCTGAGCTTCTTCCTGCATCCTCAGGGCCTGGCATACACTTCGATGAATAAATAATACTGACAGTATACCAACACCAGGCAATAATCCATCATCTTCTTTCCCCAACTGTCTTCCAGAACAAGAACAATATCCCCTTCTCAGCAGCAAAAATAAAAAAATAGGCCAGGCACAGTGGCTCACACCTGTAATCCCAGCACTTTGGTAGGCCGAGGCGGGAGGACCACCTGAGGTCAGGAGTTTGAGACTAGCTGGGCCAATATGGCAAAACCCTGTCTCTACTAAAAATACAGAAAAAGTAGCTGGGCATGGTGGCATGCCTGTAGTCCCAGCTACTTGGGAGGCTTAGGCAGGAGAATCGCTTGAACCCAGGAGGCGGAGGTTGCAGTGAGCCGAGATTGCACCACTGCACTCCAGCCTGGGTGACAGAGTGAGACTCTGTCCCCCGACCCCAAAAAAAGATCTGACTAAAAATTTATTTTTCAATAGAGACAGGGTCTCACTATGTTGCCCAGGCTGGTCTCAAACTCCTGGGCTCAAGCAATTTT
>NW_012121820.1:7724767-7729580 GCF_000951035.1 Colobus angolensis palliatus | reverse complement strand
AATCGCTTGAACCCAGGAGGCGGAGGTTGCAGTGAGCCGAGATTGCACCACTGCAGTCTAGCCTGGTGACAGAGCAAGACTCCATCTCAAAAAATATATATATATATATTATTTTTGTTATTATTATTTAGAGACACCAATTATTGAGAATCCAGTACATGGCCAACTGTGCATATTAGTCCTTACAATTACACTTATCTAAGTGGCCAGCACTTAAATATGCATTTATCATATGCCAGGTGCTGTTCTAAATTTTTTTTTTTTTAATTGAGATGGCATCTTGCTCTGTCGCCAGGCCAGAGTGCAGTGGCACAATCTCGGCTCACTGCAACCTCCGCCTCCCGGGTTCAAGCGATTCTTCTGCCTCAGCCTCCCATGCAGCTGGGACTACAGGCATGTGCCACCACGCCCAGCTAATTTTTGTATCTTTAGTAGAGACAGGGTTTCACCATGTTGGTCAGGATGGCCTCGATGTGTTGACCTCGTGACTCACCCGCCTTGACCTCCCAAATTGCTGGGATTACAGGCGTGAGCCACCGCACCCAGCCTTGTTCTAAATATTTTTACATATACCAACACAAATAATCCTGGCAATGACCTTATAAAATAGGCTTTATCATTATCCCCATGTTACCAATGAGGATATTGAGGCACCGAGCTTCAGCGACTTGGCCAAGTTCACACAGCCAGGAAGCGACAGACCTGAGCTTTGGACGCAGTTGGTCTGATTCCCAAGCCTGTGCACTTTGCATTGCGCTAGGGAGATGAGCTGTGGGGCTCAAAAGGGGTAAACTGGGGTTGGGGCTGGGGCTTACTTGAAGGTTCCCCCGAAGGCCGCGTGCATTCTGGAGACAGAGGCCTGGCAGGAGACATTGGACACTTTCATCCGTCCAGCAGGATCCCGGGAGAGCTCCAGACCAGTGCGGATGGACACACCCTCAGCTGAGGCGTTGATGTAGCCACCATCATAGCTGCCAAGGGGGTTAATGTTCACTCCAGGTAGGAGCTCAGTTGAGTCTTCAGTGCCCCATGCATCATGATACCTCCTAATAAGGTTTCACTTCCTTCCACACATCCTACCAAACCCTCCTATCAACTCTTATGAAATGGGTATGCTTGTTCCCATTATACAGATGAAGAAACTTAAACTCAGGAAGGCTAAGGGGGCTGCCCACAGCCCCATAGCACCTCCAGCCCTCCCTACCCACTCTCCACTCCCCTGAGGGTGCTGGGTCCTTACAAGAACCAGTAGAGCAGCTGTCTCCGGAAGCGCAGCCCCAAGGAGGCATTGGTGATTTGTAGCATCAGCTCCTGCTGTGGCTGGAAGTCGAGCTCGGAAGATGTCAGCTGCAGCTCTGTGACTTTCACCCTATGGGAGGCCTCAGGGTCAGATCCAGGGCCAAGAAGAGGGAACTCCCCCCAACCACAGGAAATTTGTCTGCTCCCCTTTCAAGTCCAGGTCTGGGGAAGCGGGAGTGGGTGGAATGAATTCTTCCATTGTCCCTCAAGTACCCAACCTAGACTTGGGTGGCTCAAAGTTGAACTTGGGTGGCTGGGAGATGAGGTCTTCCTGATGCGGGTGTTAAAAGTGAGCGTCACCCCATCGCTTAGAAGTCTTGTTTGTTTGTTTGTTTCCCGGGCGTGGTGGCTCATGCCTGTAATCCCAGCACTTTGGGAGGCCGAAGCGGGCAAATCACTTGAGGTCAGGAGTTCGAAAGTCTGGCCAACACAGTGAAACCCCTGTCTTTACTAAAAATACAAAACTTAGCAGAGTGTGGTGGCACGTGCCTGTAGTCATAGCTACTCTGGAGGCCAAGGCAGGAGAATCACTTGAGCTGGGGATGCGGAAGTTGCAGTGAGCCAAGATTGCGCCACTGCACTCCAGCCTGGGCAACACAGCAAGACTCCCTCTCAGAAAAAAAAAAAAAAGTCTTGTTTGCTTGCACCCCCTCCCCTCCCACACCCTGGGGTTGCCTCACCCAGTCTTTTAATAGAGTCCATTCACTTTGCCTCCATCACCTAAGCTCCGCCCTCATATCTCAATTCCCTTATTTCTCCCCCCTCATCCTAAACCATAGTTAAGAGTCTTCAGTTCCCCCACCCCTCCCATTAGCTCCACCCCGTGCCCAAGACTCCACTCTCATCTACTGGCAAGTTCCTTGACTCCACCTTTCTGGTGCTCTTCGGCCACGCCTCACATCTACCGTTCCTGCTTCCTTCTGGGCCCCCTCGACATTTTCAAAGCCACGCCCATCTGCCCGGTCCCGCCTATGATGGCTGGCTTGGCCTTTATCTTTTCGGCCCCATCCGGTTTCTTAAGTCTTCCCTCATCGATTTGGCCACGCCCCCTCCCCCTCAGCCTCCAGTCTCCCGAGACCCCGAGATTTCTAGGGCCCCGCCTCCACCGCCGAGGCCCCGCCCCGGATAGCGAGGCCCCGCCCCCCACTCACTCAGAGATGTTGTAGTAGAAGTGGCCTTCTTTGCCCCGCAGGTCCGGAATGGTGATGGTCTCCAGCTCTTGTTCCAGAAAGCGCAGCCCCTCCTGCTTCACTGAGGCACCAGCGAAACCCTTAGCTCCCGTGTCCACTGTTGGGGCGACCCCAACCCCGTCCGCTCCCGTCCGTCCCTGTCTGCCCCTGCGCCTTACCCAGCTCCAGCGCCTTGGAGGTGACGCGGATCTTGCAGCCTGGGAACTCTGCGTGAGCGCCTGCCAGCAGCGCCAGGAAAAGGGCCCCGAAGAGGGCCATGGCGAGCGGGCCTGGAGGTGGGGTGGGGTCGCAGGAGTTATCTGAGCCGCTTAAACCCATTCCTTGGACGTCCAACCATAAGTGGGGACTAGCCTGGATCGTGGCCCTCCAGATAACTCTTCGGAGAACTTGGAACCAATAATCTTGCCTCCATTTGGCAGATGTGGAAACTGAGGCTCAGAGAGGCAATGCGACTTGCGTTCTGGCTCCCAGAGGATTTGGGACACGGGGGAGGGGACGTCCCCAGTTCCCTCGTGCTACCGCCGCGTGATGAGTTTGGACCTCCAGTGGACCAGCCCCCACACCCCCAACAACCTCCCCTTTCCTTTAGCGGTGGGCCCGCGCAGGCTTGCACGTTGCCACGGCAACGACTGCACGCGCATTCCTGGAGGGTGGCTTGCGGTCTCCTAGGCCTCGCGCCCGGGGAGGAGACGAGGTGGCCGACCAGACCGTGGGCTCCCGGGTCTCCCGGCTCCCTCAGGTCCTAAATCTCTCCCATTAGAGATTCTTCCTGGAGCCCCACCATGTTAGCGTTCTCCTTCATTGGCTCTCCTCCCCACCCCGGCTTCAGTGCACCACGCGGCTAGGTGAGGGACTGTGGACGGGATGGGGACGCGCCCCAACTCACTCAGCGGTGGAGCTGGGGGGCGGCGCGGTCACGTGGGGTGGCGGGCAGCTCAGGGGATCCGGGCGACGGGGTCTGGCGGGCAGGGCTGTTCCAGCCGCCTTTATAAAGCCGGGCCTCCCCGACCCCTCCTCCTCCTCTCTACAGCTCTCCCCTCCTCCCTTGGGGGCTGGGAGGGGACGGGGCGGGACGCTGGCAGCCGGGAGAGTGGAAAAGGCTGTACAGAGCCCCGTGACAAGTCCGGCCGCTGTCTGGACAAGTGGGGGACCCAAGCCCAGGGAGAGGGAAGGAAGTGCAGGAGCCCTCCCAGTCAGCCCCAACAATCCCGCTTTGCTGGGACCTCGGTTCAAATTACAATTACCCATGTCTTCCTGAAGGATCTTGGGCAAGTCACTTCACTTGGGTCACTGACCCTCAATTTCTTCCTTCAGCGAAATGTGCACGATGATAGGAACTACCTCTTGGGCCTTCATTGCAACCAGGTCCAGGCACAAAGTCAAGGAATATTTTTTCCTTCCCTGCCACCCACAATCATCTCAGGACCTCCTTGCCTGGCTTTGCTATGGGCCCCCCTACCTGTCTCTGTGTCACCATCTGGGGACCTTAAGGTCCCAGAGACCTTTCCCACTTGGAAAAGCAAGTCTAGGCAAGTGCTGACAGCCCAGGAACATACCACACTGGCTGAAATCACCCCAGAGGGAGGTCTGCCATTTCTCATGGCTGGTGGATTTTTTTTTTTTTTTGAGATGGAGTCTCATTCTGCCACCCAGGCTGGAGTGCAGTGGCATGATCTGGGCTCACTGCAACCTCCACCTCCTGGGTTCAAGCAATTCTCTTGTCTCAGCCTCCTGAGTAGCTGGGACTATAGGTGCCCACCACCACTCCCGCCTAATTTTTGTATTTTTAGAAGAGATGAGGTTTCACTATATTGGTCAGGTTGATCTCCAACTCCTGATCTCAGATAATCCACTGGTGGATTTTTTAATGAACCCTTGGAGCAAGGTGCTTTGAACAGCACCCCCGCCCCCACCCTCACCTCCATCTATTGCTTACAGGGTTCCCGGACCCTAGGACAGGGCACAGAGTGGGTGCTTGCCACCTTTTTGTTACCAAATGGACGAAAGAAAGGGGAAGCAATAATCGTGTCTGCTGAGCATGTATTTTGCACCAAGCACTCATCTAGGAAGAATGACTAACTCGTCCTGATTTGCCTAGGACTTTCCCCATTGTGTGTTTTTTTTTTTTTCTGATATAACCCACAGATTCACAAAAATAGTTCCATTTCCTTTTTTATTTAATTAATTAATTAATTAATTTTTTTTTTTTTGAGATAGTCTTGCTCTTGTCACCAGGCTGCAGTGCAGTGGTGCAATCTTGGCTCACTGCAACCTCTGCCTCCTGGGTTCAAGTGATTCTCCTGCCTCAGCCTCCCAAGTAGCTG
>NW_012121820.1:7719696-7724002 GCF_000951035.1 Colobus angolensis palliatus | reverse complement strand
CCGTCTCGGCCTCCCAAAGTGCTGGGATTACAGGCGTGAGCCACCGCGCCAGGCCGCCTATTTATTTTTTTAAAGACAGGGTCTTGCTCTGTTGCCCAGGCTGGAGTGCAGTGGCATGATCACGGCTCACTGCAGCCTTGACCTTCCAGGCTCAAATGACCCTCCCACCTCAGCCTCCCCAGTAGCTCGAACCACAGGTATGTGCCACCATGCCTGGCTTTTTGTTTTGTTTTGTTTTGATACAGGGTCTCACTCTATTGCCCAGGCTGGAGTGCAGTGGTACAATCAAGGCTCACTGAAGCCTCCACCTCTTGGGCTCAAGCTGTCTTCCCACTTCAGCCTCCTGAGTAGCTGGGACTACAGGCAGGTAGTACCACATCCAGCTAAGTTTTGTATTTTTTGTAGAGACAGGGTCTCACCATGTTGCCCAGGCTGATCTTGAACTCCTGGACCCAAGTGATCCTCTTGCCTTGGGCTCCCAGAGTGCTGGGATTACAGGCGTGAGCCACATACCCAGTCATCCCCATTTTGAAACCATTCCTGGGAACCCACTCAAACCTGGCAAACCTTACAGCTGGTCATCTGAATTCTAGGTAATTTATTTAACCTTAACAACCTGTCAGATTGGCACTATTATGAACCCTCTTCAACAGGAAGTAGAGGTTGAAGCAATTCTGTGGCTGCTATTACGGAATCTGTAGAGTGTTCATGGAAGAGTGGAAGGTGGGCATTATAGCCCAGTAGTTATGTACTTAGACTCTTGTGTCTGACAGACAAGAGTTTACATCCCAGGTTGTCAGTTCTTAGGTGTATGACATTGATCCCTTGCTTAAGCACTCAGAGCTTCAATTTCCTCATCCTAAAATGGAAACAATAATTTAAGGTTATTTCAAGAAAATGTCAAACAAATGCTAGCTATCTTAATTAGGGGCACATACCAGGAGCAAACAAAGCAGAAAAGGTGGAGAGGGAGAAGAGAGAAAGTGTTAAGAGTATCCAGAGGAGGAAGTATCTGTGTTCCTTTGAATTCTAGTAACCTTCCTAGAGCCTGGCTCAAGCAGAAAACCTGGTGGATGTTAGTTTTCTTTCCTCTCATTTCCTTTTTTTTTTTTTTTTTTTTTTTTTTTTTGTGGGGTGGAGTCTTGCTCTCACCCAGGCTGGAGTGTAGTGGCACGATCTCGGCTCACTGCAACTCCACCTCCCAGGTTCAAGTGATTCTCTTGCCTAAGCTTTCCGAGTAGCTGGGACTAGAGGCACCTGCCACTATGCCCAGCTAATTTTCGTATTTTTAGAGACAGGGTTTCACCGTGTTAGCCAGGTTGGTCTTGAACTTCTGACCTCGGGTGATCCACCTGCCTTGGCCTCCCAAAGTGCTGGGATTACAGGCATGAGCCAGTGCACCTGGCCCCTTTTTTTTGTTTGTTTTTAACAACAACCAAAAAATATTATTTTATTTATTTAAGACAGGGTGTCACTATGTGCTCAGGCTAATCTCCAACTCCTGGGCTCAAGCGATCCTCCCGTCTCAGCCCCCCAAGTAGCTGGGACTACAGGTGTACACCACCATGCCTGGCTGTTTTCTCTCATTTTCTTTCTTTTTTTCCCTCTTTTTTGAGACAGGGTGTCATTCTGTTGCCCAGACTGCTGTGCAGTGGTGCAGTTATGGCTCACTGCAGCCTCAACCTCCCCAGGCTCAGGTGATCCTCCCACCTCAGCCTCCTGAGTAACTGAGACTACAGGTATGTGCCACCATACCCAGCTAATTTTTGTATTTTTCATAGAGATGAGGTTTCACCATGTTGCCCAGGCGGGTCTTGAACTCCTGAGCTCAAGGGATCTACCCGCCTCGGCCTCCCAAAGTGCTGGTGTTACACCGCGTCTGACCTTTCTTTTTTTTTTTTTGAGACAGAGTCTCACTCTGTCACCCAGGCTGGAGTGCAGTGGCGCTATCTTGGCTCACTGCAACCTGCACCTCCCAGGTTCTAAGCGATTCTCCCGCCTCAGCCTCCGGAGTAGCTAGGATTACAGGCGCACAACATCATGCCTGGCTTATTTTGTGTTTTTAGTAGAGATGGTGTTTCATCATGTTGGCCAGGCTGGTCTCGAACTCCTGACCTACCAAAGTGCTGGGTTTACAGGTGTGAACCACTGTGCCCGGCTTCCTCTCGTTTTCTTAGCTGAAATATTTCTCGCTATGTTGCCCATGCTGGTCTCAATCTCTTGGCCTCAAAAGATCCTCCCATCTCGGCTTCCCAAAATACTGACATTACAGGTGTAAGCCACTTCACCTGGCCTCACTCTTCCTGGCTTTGAAGAGTGAAGGAGAGGCTTCCCAGCAATCAAAGGGACAGGAAAAAAAGGCTTTTCTAGCCTCAGTTGTGTACCCAGATAAATCTGGGCTTCATCTTTGTATCATTTTTATCTCTTACACGGTCTCGTCCAATGCAATTCACCGGCCAGTGGCGTAACCCCTCTGGGTCTCAGTTTCCTCATCTCTAAGATGAGGATAATCCAAGCACCTCCCTCTTAGGATTGCTTGTGAGGATTAAATGAGTTAATGCATTGAAAGGGTTTAATAAGTATTTGGTATTTCCTAAGGGCTCAAAAAATGTTAGCTACAATCTCTAGCATTGTCAGCCATCAGTGACTTTTCACTATACTGGAAAAGACTCCGGCCTCAGCACCCTGATTCCCCAGCATGTGATAGGGCCTCCTCTCTCTCGCTCACCTCTCACCTCTCTTGCCCTTTGCATTCAACTCCAGTCACACTGGTTTTTCTGTTCCTTGAATGTGCAAGTTCTTCTTGCTCAGGGCCTTTGCATTTGCTGTTGCCTCTACCTGGAATGCTTTTCCACCTGATCTTCCTTGTCATTTTGTCTCGGTGTATTTTATTCATTTATTTTTTGGGATGGAGCTTCACTCTGTCACCCAGGCTGGAGTGCAGTGGTGCGATCTCGGCTCACTGTAAACTCCACCTGCAGAGTACAAGCAATTCTCCTACCTTAGTCTCGTGAGTAGCTGGGATTACAGGCACCACCACGCCCAGCTAATTTCATATTTTTAGTAGAGATGGGGTTTCACATGTTGGTCAGGTTGATCTTGAACTCCTGACCTCGGGTGATCCAGCTGTCTCGGCCTCCCAAAGTACTGAGATTACAGGCATGAGCCACGACCCCTGGCATTTTGTCTCAGTTTAAATGATGCTTTTTCAGAGAGACCTTCCCTGCCTGCCTATCTATTAGTTGTTCTCAATCATATCAACCTGGTTTATTTTCTTTATAGATCTTATTACTATTGAATATTTTCTTTCTTGTTTGTTGTCTGTCCCCGTGAGAGCTGGAATTTTGTTCAACACTGTGTCCTTAGTGCCTAGAACCGTGCCTGGCACATAGTAGGTACTGAATAAATATTTACTGAGTGATTGAACTGGTTTGGAGTCCTCGAAAGTCCTTGGGCAGCAGGTGATCCCTATGCCAACCCAGATCCTTTATCTCCTCCTGTACCATGTTAGCCTCAGTTCAACTGACCCTAAACACAGCCCTTACCGGCCAGGCACAGTGGCTCATGCCTGTAATCTCAGCACTTTGGGAGGCTGAGACAGCTGGATCACCCGAGGTCAGGAGTTCAAGATCAACCTGACCAACATGGTGAAACCCCATCTTTACTAAAAATACAAAATTAGCCGGATGTGGAAGCAGATGCCTATAATCCCAGCTACCTGGGAGGCTGAGGCAGGAGAATCACTTGAACCCAGGAGGTGGAGGTTGCAGTGAGCTGAGATCGCACCATTGTACCCCAGCCTGGGCAACAAGAGTGAAACTCTGTCTCTAAGTAAATAAATAAATAAATACAGCCCTGACCTGGGCTGGGGGAGGAGAAGGTACAGTCACTGGTCTTGAATCCAGGGCCTTCCCCACTCAACCTGCCCATCTTTATTACATGGATTTCCCTTTTCCTGTGAAACATGGTGCACACTACCCTCACACCTAAGAGTGATGTCAGCAGGTGTGCCGTGTGGGATGGGATCTGGCAGCCTCTTCGAGTCCTCATCACTGGGCTTGAGACATGGAGAGAGCCGAATCCCCAAATTCCTTCCTACTTTCACTCTTGGTTTTGTTGTTGTTTGTCTTTTGAGGCAGAGTCTTGCTCTGCCTCTTAAGCTGGAGTGCAGAGGTCCAATCTTGGCTCATTGCAGTCTCGACCTCCTGGGCTCAAGCAATCCTCCCACCTCAGCCTCCAGAGTAGCTGGGACTACAGGTGTGCACCAGCACAACTGACTAATGCTTGTATTTTTTTTTTTTTTTTT
>NW_012121820.1:7718268-7719646 GCF_000951035.1 Colobus angolensis palliatus | reverse complement strand
TTTTTTTTTTTTTTTGTAGAGATGAGGTCTCGCTATGTTACTCAGGCTAGTCTCCATCTCCTGGCCTCAAGGAATCTCCCACCTCGGCCTCTGAAAGTGTTGGGATTACAGGCATGAGCCACTGCGCCCGGGCTCATCCCTGGCTTTGAAGAGCAAAGGAGAGGCTTCCCAGCACTCAGAGGGACAGGAAAGAAATGTCTTTTCAGCCTCAGTTGTGTACCCAGCACAGCAATACTGGTAAAAAAAAAAAAAAAAACAGGATAGCAAAGTCCTGCTTCTGCCTTTTTCTAGAACAAATGTCAGCAAGCTGTTTCTGTAAAGGAACCAAGATAGCAAAGTCCTGTTTCTGCCTTTTTCTTTTTCTTTTTTTTTTGGAGACGGAGTCTTACTCTATCACCCAGGCTGGAGTGCAGTGGCACGATCTCGGCTCACTGCAAGCTCTGCCTCCCGGGTTCATGCCATTCTCCTGCCTCAGCCTCCCAAGTAGCTGGGACTACAGGCACCCGCCACCAGACCCCGCTAAGTTTTTGTATTTTTAGTAGAGACGGGATTTCACCGTGTTAGCCAGGATGGTCTCGATCTGACCTCGTGATCCGCCCGCCTCAGCCTCCCAAGGTGCTGGGATTACAGGCTTGAGCCACCGTGCCTGGCCGCTTCTGCCTTTTTCTAGAACAAATGTCAGCAAGCTGTTCCTGAAAAGGCCAAAGAGTACGTATTTTAGGCTTTCCACACCCCGTGGTCTCTATCGCAGCTGCTCAGCCCTACTACACTTTAGCATGAAAGCAGCCATAAACAATATCTAACAAACAGGCTCGGGGCTGGAGTTAGCACACAGGCCACAGTTTACCAACCCCTGTTCCAGAGGAAATGAAAAATCTCTTTCTGGGCTAGGCATGGTGGCTCATGCCTATAATCTCAGCACTTTAGGAGGCTGAGGCAGGAGGATCGCTTAAGCCCAGGAGCTCGAGGCTATAGTGAGCTACAATTGTGCCACTGTACTCCAGCCTGGGTGACAGAGCAAGATCCTATCTCTGAAAAACAAACAAACAAACACTTTTTGAATCTCAGTTTCCACATCTGTAAAATGGGATGATCTAGTACTTACCTACCTCCCTGGGTGGCAGTGAGGATTTAAAGTGATAAAGTTAGTGCGGAACCTGGTATTCGGCAGCGGGGCGGGGCGCTCTCACTTTGTTTCCCAGGCTGGTCTAGAATTCCTGGGCTGGAGCAATCCTCTCACCTTGGCCTCTCAAAGTGCTGGGATTACAGGCATGAGTCACTGTGCCTGGCCTGATTATTAGTATTAATAGTTGTAACAGTTGCTTAATAAATAGAAAGTGCTTTTTGCTTTCTCTTTTTTCTTTTTCTTTTTCTTTTT
>NW_012121820.1:7709638-7718218 GCF_000951035.1 Colobus angolensis palliatus | reverse complement strand
TTTTTTTTTTTTTTTGAGACAGGGTCTCACTCTGTTACCCAGGCTGGAAGGCAGTGGCATGATCATGGCTCACTGCAGCCTCATCCTCCGTGGGCTCAGGTAATCCTCCCATCTCAGCCTCCCGAGTAGCTGGAACTATAGGCATGTACCACCATGCTCAGCTAACTTTTAAAGATTTTTTGTAGAGATAGAATTTCACTGTAGACCAAGCTGATCTCAAACTATTGGTCTCAAGCAATCTGCCTGCCTTGGCCTCCCTAAGTGTTGGGATTACACACCACCACACTTGGACAGAAACTGCTTCCAAATATTAACTCACTCACACTTCATAACATCCTACAAGATAGGTATCATCACCCTCAGTTTACAGATAAGGAAACCGAGGCCCAGTAGTTAAAAGCTCAAGTCAGTCTGGCCCCAGAGCCCATGCTTTTAACTAGGTTTCTCTCTCTCTCTCTCTCTCTCTCTGTTTTTCATTATCCCATTTAACTCTCACAGCAATGCCTTGAGATAGCTATTATTGACCCCGTTTTGCAGATTCGGAAACTGAGGTTCAGTACGAGGAAATAACTGGTCCAAGTAAGTAAACATGGGCTCCACTGACCACAGGAGGCCAAGCTGGATTGCTGCCCAACATGTCAACATGCACTTCCCTGGCTCCCTCCTCCCCCGCTGTCCCTCAGCTATGTTTTCTTTGGATCTCTGCATGGCTTGGAGAAGCTGCGTCAGCCCATCTCCTCTCCTGCCCATTCCCCACCCCCAATGCCCACCCACGCTACCTCTCAGGAAGTGACCCCCTTCTCCTCACTCTGCCTGAGCTCATGAACACCGCAGCTCATGTGCCTGTGTTGGTCAGCATGGCCAAACCTGGGAACATGTGGGGACCCAGTTGGAATGAGAGGAGGAGTATCTGAGGACAGATCTCAGGCCAGGAAGACCCTGATTACATCTCTCCAGACAGGCGAAATGATCATCTGTTTCCAGAATGCAGCTGGACAAAACAGTCTGCATGAGGGCTGGACATTTACCAAATGGGAAAAAGGGATCTAAAGGAGTGGGGCTTGCTGAGTTCAGCCAGGGCAAAGCTGTAGACTGACTTTCCGTGATTTCTAAAGCTGGGAGAACTGTTGTTTTCTTCTTTCTTTCCAGTTTCCTCCTTGAAGACCAGTCCCTTTTCTGTGTGAAGAATGGGCCATTTGGTGTCTGAAGTCACTTCCAGATTTGAAACTCAAGGATTCTAAGGTTCCTTACGAGCTGTGGCTTTCCCAGGGTCCTCGGTCCTGGGGCATTGTATCCCCACACCTGGTGCCTCTCCATCGGGGCTTGGATGTCAACCTTGGGCAGCTCACTCTCTCTCTGACTTCCCTTTTCTTTTCTTCTTCATATCCCACCCTCCTTCCCAGTTTCTATGCCTCTGTCAGTCTGCTAGCTGTCTGACTCACGGGGCCCTCTTTCTGTGGTCCTCTAAGCCTCACAACCGTCTGTGCTTTCATTATACTCCACGTGGGCTTTCCAGCCTCTACTTGTTTTGAGGAAGAGGTGGAGGATCCACAGCAGTGCTGTCTAGATGTTTGGATTTCATAGGCCAGTCACAACATTTCAAAGTAAGTGAAGGGAGGGGGCCCCAAAGGTAGGGATTTTTTCCTTTGATAATAAGGATAGGCCACCATCTTCAGCCCAAGCTTGTCCCTTTTCTGCAGGACCTGCCGAACTGTTACAAGAAGTGGCCAGCATAATCCAACTCGAGTTTTTCCACGTGCCCTAATACTGCAGTCTTTGGAGTCCTCCGCATAATGCAGGCTTTGGTCTAACAAGGATTGCCAACCCCTAGCCAGGAATCATGAGGATGTCACCGCCCTCTGGCCTTCTTCCTCTCTTCCACTCAGTTAGATCCATCTTTTAGCTTCCCTCCAACCCCAGTAAGTACCAAACCTGCTCCTTTTCCAAGCTTCTCTATCACTGGTCATGGCACCAGCTTTACCCAAGTAAAGTCAAGTCAAAAATATAGGAGTCATCCTTGACTTCCTTTTTTGTTATACCCCACATCAGCAAATCCCGGTGTCTCTAACTTCAAAAGATGCCCCACCTTACGCCTGTAATCAAAGCACTTCAGGAGGCCGAGGCGGGAGGATCACTTGAGCCCAGGGGTTCAAGACCAGCCTGGGCAACATAGTGAGACTTTGTCTCTACAAAAAATAATTAGCCAGGTGTGGTAGCACGCGCCAGTAGTCCCAACTACTCGGGAGGCTGAGGTGGGAAGATCACTTGAGCCCAGGAGATCAAGGCTGCAGTGAGCTGTGATTGTGCCGCTGCACTCCTGCCTGGGCAACACAGCGAGACTCTGCCTCGAAAAAAAAAAGAAAGAAAAGATGCCCCACATCTATACAGTTATCTCCATCAGCACCAACACCATTCCAAGCCATTTTCACTGATTATGGGGACAACCTGCCTCATCTCCCTGTCTCACCATTTCTCCTAGGTCTAGTCTCTCTGCATCAATCTAAGTGATATTTTTGGAAGTGGAAATCATAGAATTTTTCTACCCTGCTCAACATCCTCCCCATCACACACAAAATAAAACCCAGACTCTCACCACAACCCCTGGAAACACTGCAGGTGATCTAGCTCCTGCCTACCTTCCTCTCCAGGCCTGTCTTCTATCACTGTTGGCAACACACCAAGTGCCTTCAGCCTCAGGCTTTCCTTAATTCTTTTCTCCACTAGACACATCGTCCCACACACATACCCGAGCAGAGCTACTCAGATCCCTACTCAAATGTCATGCCCACAGAGAGGCCCCCTCCGTGTCATTACCTGTCATTCTGTTTGTTTAATTCTTTATTGCCTGTTTCTTCCAGTAGACTGTAACCTCCCCAGGGCAGGGACCGGAGCCTGCCACTCTTATTCCTGGCTGTATGTCCAGTGCCCAGCACAAGGTCTGGCACACAGAAAGCGCTCAATAGATGTTTGCTGAATTCAAGACGGCCGGGCACGGTGGCTCATGCCTGTAATCTCAGCACTTTAGGAGGTCGAGGCGGACAGATCAGTTCGAGACCAGCCTGGCCAACATGGTGAAACTCCGTCTCGACTAAAAATACAAAAATTAGCCGGGTGTGGTGGCGGGCACCTGTAGTCCCAACTACTCAGGAGGCTGAGGCAGAAGAATCACTTGAACCTGGGAGGCGGAGGTTGCAGTGAGCTGAGATCACGCCACTGCACTCCAGCCTGGGTGAGAGAACAAAACTCCATCTCAAAAAAAAAAAGATGAGATGTTTGTTGAATTCAAGATGGGGTGTTATTATCACCCCTACACCCTTCAGAAGGAGCAGCTTTTATGGTGCACTCTGTAGCCCTGATCTAATCCCCAGCTGAGCCTCTAAGCTCTATGCTTCCTGCTGGTACCACCCATTTCCTTGCATTTAGCCAGAGTTATCTGGAGCTGGTCTGCAGCCAAGAATGTCATACTTCCCTAATCTCCCCAGAGGCCTGAGAGATGCCTAAGGTCATGGGAGGTGCCCCAACAGGATCTCAGTGGGCTGAGCAGAAATTGGGACTCCTTGACCTAACCCACACCCAGGCCCCTTCTATCTCACCTTCCAGCAGGCCGGTCTACTCTGGGTCCCTGCATGTGCCTTCCTGTGGGGGTGTCTTGTCTCCCACCTATGTGTTTCCTGGTGTGGGAGAGGCTGCTGGCCAGCTGGAGCTCTCTCTCAGTGCCCTGGAGGACTCAACTTCAGACCTGAAGCTAGATTGCTGGCTCCTAAACCTTCTGCACATTAGCAGCTTTTAAAGTCGGGAGTTGACCGGGCGCGGTGGCTCATACCTGTGATCCCAGCACTTTGGGAGGCAGAGGTGGGCGGATCATCTGAGGTTGGAAGTTCGAGACCAGTCTGACCAACATGTAGAAACCCCATCTCTACTAAAAGTACAAAATTAGACGGGTGTTGTGGCGCATGCCTGTAATCCTAGCTACTCGGGAGGCTGAGGCAGGAGAATCGCTTGAAGCCGGGAGGTGGAGGTTGTGGTGAGCCAAGATCGCGCCACTGCACTCCAGCCTGGGCGACAAGAGTGAAACCCCGTCTCAAATAAATAAATAAATAAAGTCAGGAGGTTTTTGTTTTGTTTTGAACACCTGTGCCTGGGCCCCAGACCCCAAGCTTCTGGTTTAATTGGTTTGGGATGGAGCTGGGGCATTGGTGGGTGTTTTTTTGTAAAAGAAGTTCTGTAGTAGGATGTGATAAAAATACGACTAACACTAACAAGTGTCACAGAGAAACTGGCACCCTCACACATTGTTGGTAGAAAGGTAAAATGGTACAGCTGCTTTGGAAAATAGTTTGGCAGTTTCTTTAAAAGTTGAACACAGCCCAGCACGGTGCTATACTCCCAACACTTTGGGAGGCCATGGTGAGCGAATCACCTGAGGTCAGGAGGAGTTCCAGACTAGCCTGACCAACATGGTGAAACCCCAACTCTACTAAAAATGAAAACATTAGCCAGGTGTGGTGGCGGGCGCCTGTAATCCCAGCTACTCAGGAGGCTGAGGCAGGAGAATTGCTTGAACCCAGGACGCAGAGGTTGCAGTGAGCCAAGATAGCGCTGCTGTGCTCCAGCCTGGGTGACAGAGCAGGACTCCATCTCAAAAACAACAACAAAAAAGTTGAACACAAATTTATCATACAGCAATTTTGCTCCTAAGAGTCTACCCAGAGAAAAGGAAAATGAATGCATTTGTACCTGAATGTTGATAGTAGTGTTATTCATAACAGCCAAAAGGTGGAAGCAATCCAACTATCAATTGATAAACAAACAAAATGTGGTATATCTGTATAATGCAACACTATTCAGCAATAAAAAAAGAATCAACTACTGATATATGCTTCAAAATGGATGAAGCTCAAAAACATAATGCAAAGTGAAAGATGCAAGCTGTAAAAGACTACATCTGGCCGGGCGCGGTGGCTCAAGCCTGTAATCCCAGCACTTTGGGAGGCCGAGACGGGCGGATCACGAGGTCAGGAGATCGAGACCATGCTGGCTAACACGGTGAAACCCCGTCTCTACTAAAAATTACAAAAACTAGCCGGGCGTGGTGGCCGGCGCCTGTAGTCCCAGCTACTCGGGAGGCTGAGGCAGGAGAATGGCGTGAACCCGGGAGGCGGAGCTTGCAGTGAGCTGAGATCTGGCCACTGCACTCCAGCCTGGGTGACAGAGCGAGACTCCGTCTCAAAAAAAAAAAAAAAAAAAAAGACTACATCTGTGTGATTCTCTTTATATGAAATGTCCAGAAAAGGCAGCTCTATAGAGACAGAAAGCAGGCCAGTGGTTACTGGGGACTGACGGTGGGAACAGGAATTGACTGCAAACAAGCCCAAGAAATATTTTAGGGTAACGGAAATGTTCTAAAACGGAACTGTGGTGACAACTGTACAACTCTATACATTTACAAAAGAAAAAAAATTGAATTGTTTATTTATTTATTCATTTTTGAGACAGAGTCTCGCTTCTTCCCCCAGAAGAATGCAGTGGCGCAATCTTGGCTCACTGCAACCTCTGCCTCCTGAGTTCAAGCGATTCTCCTGTCTCAGCCTCCCCAGTAGCTGGGATTACAGGCACGTGCCACCACACCTGGCTAATTTTTGTATTTTTAGTAGAGACAGGGTTTCACCACCAGACTGGTCTCAAACTCCTGACCTGAAGTGATCCACCTGCCTCAGCCTCCCAAAGTGCTGGGATTACAGGCATGAGCTACTGCGCCCAGCCTATTTATTTATTTACTTATTATTCTTAAGTAGAGACAAGGTCTTGTCCAGGTTGGTCTCTAGCTCCTGGGCTCAAGCAGTCCTTCTGCCTCAGCCTTCCAAAGTGCTGAGATTATAGGTGTGAGCCACTGTGCCCAGCCAAAATTGTATATGTACTTATGTTTGAGACAGAGTCTCTCCCAGGTTGGAGTGCAGTGGCACGATCTCAGCTCACTGCAACCTCCATGTCCCTGGTTCAACGATTCTCCTGCCTCAGCCTCCTGAGTATCTGGGATTACAGGTGCCCACCACCACGCCCAGCTAATTTTTGTGTATATATATATTTTTAGATGGAATTTCGCCAGTGTTGCCCAGGCTGGAGTGCAACGCGCAACCTCAGCTCACTTCAACCTCTGCCTCCCAGGTTCAGGGGATTCTCCTGCCTCAGCCTCCCAAGTAGCTGGGATTACAGACATACGCCACCACGCCTGGCTAATTTTGTATTTTTAGTAGAGATGGCGTTTCACCATGTTGGTCAGGCTGGTCTTGAACTCCTGACCTCAGGTGATCCGTCTGCCTCTGCCTCCCAAAGTGCTGGGATCACAGGTGTGATAGAATTGTATACTTAAAACAGGTGAGTCTTGTAGTCTGTAAATTATACCCTAATAAAGCTGTTAAAAACATTTTCCTAGCTCAGGTTGAGATCTCTGGGTTACATGTGTCCTGGGAACCCAGCTGGGACCCAGGCTAGGTGGGGTGTCTTCCTTTCTCTCCTTTCTAGGTCAGTTTTCTGTGATCTCAGATTTTCAGGAAGCTACCAGCTGTCTGTCTTGTTTCTTTTTTGAAGAAGTCGGGAATTCTGCAGACTCATCTCATATGGGAGTAAACATCCTGGCTCTTGGCCACTCTGACTGAAGTGCGAGAATGAGCACCATGGCCGGGCGCGGTGGCTCACGCCTGTAATCCCAGCACTTTAGGAGGCCAAGGCAGGCGGATCACAAGGTCAGGACATTGAGGCCATGCTCGCCAACACGGTGAAACCCCGTCTCTACTAAAAATACAAAAATTAGCTGGGCGTGGTGGCGTGTGCCTGTAATTCCAGCTCCTCAGGAGGCTGAGGTAGGAGAATAGCTTGAACCAGGGAGTTGGAGGTTGTAGTGAGCCGAGATCGCGCCACTGAACTCCAGCCTGGCGACAGAGCAAGACTGTCCGGGGGAAAAAAAAAAAAAAAAAGCGCATCACAGGCAATGGGTGGGAGAGTGGAGGGGACCACCACAGGTGGCCCCACCCCTATCTTGATATAACCAAACACCACCAGGGATGCTAAGCACTAACCCAGAGCAAGGGCTGAATTTGGACTCCAAGGTCTTGGTAAGACCTGCACCTCCCTTGCTCCCTGGCTGTGCTCAGGTTGACTGGCTGTCCAAACACACCCGCCCTTTCTATACCTCCAGGCCTTGGCACAGGCTGCGCCTTCCCCTTTTCCTCGCCTACCTGGAAAATCTATTCTTCCAGCAAGACTCTGTTCATTGTCATCTCCTCTAAAGCTTTCTCCTTTGTGTGTACACCACCCGCTGCCCCTGCCATCCCTCCAGAGCCCTTATCTCCCAGTGGCGGAGGGTTCATGTATATGTCTGCCTCCCACACTGCTCTGCGGGCTCCCTGAGACAAACCATCTGTCCGTCTTACTTATCGCTTATTCTCAAGAGTCTAGGACAGGCCAAGGGAAGAAATGGAGAGAACAGTACACCACATCAGACGCTTTCAAGGCCAGGAAGACCAATGGAGACGCCCCCATTGCTCTCATCTATTCTTGGCCTAAATGGCTTCTCTCATCTGGTCCCAGAATGGCCCAAAAGCCACTCCCTGTGGGAACCACAGTTTGGGGTGGAAGCCTCCTTTCCGCAGCTTTCCGGGGGCCCGGCCCACTTGCCTTGGAAACTCCCTTCGCATAATTTAAACCGCAGTGTAGGGTCTATGGGCAGCTCAAGCCCAGCCCAGGCAGAGGCAACCCGGAGTGGGATCCAGCTAGAGTCTCCCTTCCCCAACTGCCAGGACCTCAGGGGATGAAATGTGTGGTTCCCTCTCAGCAGCTGCTTGCTGTAGCAGCAGAGAACAAGGGGGTTAAGCGATGTGGCATCCTGAGCTGGTTGTTTATGTTTCTGCTTTAGAGTGGAGGCTGGGCTTGGTCCTGAGTTGAGGCAGGGGTCCTTAGAGACCCTCGCAACTAGTGACCAGCCAGGAGTGGTGACATAATTTTCAGGGCTAGGGCCGGATGCGGTGGCTCACGCCTGTAATCCCCGCACTTTGGGGGGCCAAGGTGGGTGGATCACCTGAGATTGGGAGTGTGAGACCAGCCTTGCCAACATGGTGAAACTCCGTCTCTACTAAAAATACAAAAATTACCTGGACCCAGTGGCGCGTGCCTGTAGTCCCCTCTATTGGGGAGGCTGAGGCAAGAGATTGCTTGAACCTGGGAGGGGGAGGTTGCAGTGAGCGGAGACTGCACCACTGCACTCCAGCCTCGGCGACAGAACAAGACACTGTCTCAAAAAACAATATTCAGAGCTCAGGGAAAAATGAAAATGTGGGACTTTTGTTCAAAAATTATTAAGATTTTTAACGGTGACAGTTGAACATTAAACCAAACACAAACCTTTCTTTTTTATTATTATTTTTATTTTCATCTTGTTTTTATTTTTTGAGACAGGGTCTAGAGTACAGTGGTGCAATTATGGCTCACTATAGCCTTGAACTCCTGGACTCAAGCAGTCACCCCCTGCCTCAGTCTCCCAAGTAGCTAGGACTGCAGGAGCACCAGTATGCCCAGCTAATTTTT
>NW_012121820.1:7700467-7704848 GCF_000951035.1 Colobus angolensis palliatus | reverse complement strand
AAAAAAAAAAAAAAAAAAAAACCACAAATTAGGCAGGCGTGGTGGCACTTGCTAGTAATCCCAGCTACCTGGGAGGCTGAGGCAAGAGAATCACTGGAACTTGGGAGGCAGAGGCTGCAGTGAGCTGATATTGTGCCACTGCACTGCAGCCTGTATAACAGAGTCAGACTCAATAAATAAATAAATAAAGCCAGGCACGGTGGCTCATGCCTGTAATCCCAGTACTTTGGAAAGCCGAGGTGGGCAAATCACTTGAGGTCAGGAGTTCGAGACCAGCCTGGCCAACATGGAGAAACCTTGTCTCTACTGAAAATACAAAAATTAGCCGGGCGTCGTAGTGCGCGCCCGTAATCCCAGCTACTTGAGAGACTCAGGCAGAAGAATCACTTGAACCCAGGAGGCAGAGGTTGCAGCAAGCCGAGATCGTGCTACTGCACTCCAGCCTGGGCGACAGAGCGAGACTCCATCTAAAAAAATAAATACAAATAAAAATAATTTTTTAAAAAGAAATTGAGAGGTATGGCAGGTGGGAGATTTCACTTAGATCCCTTAACAATAGAGTAGATATACAGTGGAGAACAAAACAACAGCAATGAAAATGAACTCACCATAGCTATATGAAACAACATAAATGAGTTTTCCAAGTGTACGCTTGTGCAAAAGAAGCCAGACACAAAATAATGCTGTATAATTCAATTTATATAAAGTTCAAGGAACAGGCAAAACTTTAGTGTTTAGGACACATTCTCAGGTGGTACAACTCCAAAAGCAAGGAAGTGATTATCACAAAAGCAGTTGGAACAGCAATTACCCTGCAGGGGCCTTCTGCTTGACTGTTCAGTACCATGGCATGGGTGATGGTAACCCAGGTGCTCACTTTTTGATAAATCATTCGGTTTTACATTTATGTTTTGTGCACTTTTCTATATGTGTGCTATTCTATTTTTTTTTTCCTTGAAACGGAGTCTCGCTTTGTTGCCCAGGCTGGGGTGCAGTGGTCTGATTTTAGCTCATCGCAACCTCGGCCTCCCGGGTTCAAGCGATTCTTCTGCCTCAGCCTCCCGAGTAGCTGGGACTACAGGCATACGCCACCATGCCCGGCTAATTTTTTGTATTTTTAGTAGAAACGTTGTTTCACTATGTTGGCCAGGCTGGTCTCAAACTCCTGACCTCGTGATCCGCCTGCCTCGGCCTCCCAAAGTGCCGGGATTACAGGCGTGAGCCACCGTGCCCAGCCTATTTTGTATTTATTTTTTTGAGACAGGGTCTTGCTCTGTAGCCCAGACTGGAGTGCAGAGGCGTGATCATGGTTCACTGCAGTTTTGACCTCCTGGGCTCAAGTGATCCTCCAACCTCAGCCCCCTAAGTAGCTGAGACTAGAGGCATGTGCTTCCACACCTGGCTAACTTTTGTATTTTTTGTAGAGATGGGGATTTCACTATGTTGCCCAGGGTGGTCTCAAACTCCTGGACTCAAGCAATCCACCCACCTCCACCTCCCAGAGTGTTAGAATTACAGGCATGAGCCACTGCACCCAATTATTATTATTTTTTTTGAGATGGAGTCTCGCTCTGTCGCCCAGGCTGGAGTGCGGTGGCTGGATCTCAGCTCACTGCAGGCTCCGCCTCTCGGGTTTACGCCATTCTCCTGCCTCAGCCTCCCGAGTAACTGGCACTACAGGCGCCCGCCACCACGCCCGGCTCGTTTTTTGTATTTTTTAGTAGAGACAGGGTTTCATCGTGTTAGCCAGGATGGTCTTGATCTCCTGACCTTGTGATCCGCCCGTCTCAGCCTCCCAAAGTGCTGGGATTACAGGCTTGAGCCACCGCACCCGGCCAGCACCCAATTATTTTTAAGACATGATCTCTGTCGCCCAGGCTGGAGTGCAGTGGCACCATCGTAGCTCATCGCAGCTTCGACATCTGGGGCTCAAGTGATCCTCCCACCTCAGACTCCCAAGAGGCTGAAACTACAGGCCCATGCCACCATGCCCAGCTAATGTTATTTAAAAAATTTTTCAGAGTCTTGCTACATTGCCCAGCCTGGTCTCTAACTCCTGACCTCAAGGTATCCTCCCACTTGGCTTCCCAAAGTGTTGGTGATTACAGGCTTGAGCCACTGTGCCAATCTATTATACGCCATTCTTTTTTTTTCTTGGAGACAGAGTCTCGCTCTGTCACCAGGCTGGAGTGCAGTGGTGCGATCTTGGCTCACTGCAGCTTCTGCCTCTCGGGTTCAAGTGGTGTTCCTGTCTCAGCCTCTGGAGTAGCTGGAACTACAGGTGTGTGCCAACACGCCCGACTAATTTTTTTGTATTTCAGTAGAGATGGGGTTTCACCATGTTGGTCAGGATGTACTCCATCTCCTGACCTCATGATCCGCCCGCTTAGGCCTCCCAAAATGTTGGGATTACAGGCGTGAGCCATCGCACCTGGCCCCATATGCTATTCTTTTTTTTTTTTTTTTGGTAGACATGGGGCTCTATATTGCCCATGCTGGTCTTGAACTCTTGGCCACAAGCAATCCTTCCACCTTGGCATCCCAAAGTGCTGGGATTACAGGCATGAGCCACCACACCCAGTAAGCATGGGCCTTTCTAAATCTATGCAGCCAGCCCTGGTGCCAGGTAGAGGAGCCCAGCTTATCCCAACCTCCTCTCTCAGCCCAGACCTATTGTCTACCCATGCTTCTCAGTTCAAAAAAGTAGCTGGAGAAATGGAAAGCCTCAGGATCTTTGCTCAACTGCTCATCTTTATATCGGGAATAAAAGACTCCAGGCTACTGACAGAGACTCAGCCACAACAGGCAGCTCACGCTTTTCTCGGCATCCCATAGGGTACTGTTGCCTTGGTGTTCCCACCACAGAAACCAGAGCCTGGAATAGAAACGGGGATACCTGGCCAGGCACAGTGCCTCACGCCTGTAATCTCACCACTTTGAGAGGCCGAGGCATGCAGATTGCTTGAGGTCAGGAGTTTGAGGCCAGCCTGGTCAACATGGTGAAACCCCTGTCTCTACTAAAAGTACAAAAATTAGCTGGGCCTGGTGATGTGTACCCGTAGTCACAGCTACTCCGGAGGCTGAGGCAGGAGAATCGCTTGAACCCGGGAGGCAGAGTTACAGTGAGCCAAGATCACACCACTGCATTCCAGCCTGTGCGACAGAGTGAGATCCTGTCTCAATAAATAAATAAACAAATAAATAAAAAACGGGCTACCTGAAAAAGCCACCTAGACTTCAACCCAGTGTGGTCTGTTCATGGTCATCAAATATTTACAGAGGGTCAGGCACAGTACTGGGCATGGGGTTACAAGGGTGAACAAGCCCCAGCCCCCACCCTTAAGCAGCCCACAGCCTAGTGGATGAAGAAAACTGACAAATATTATGAGCTTAGGCCATCGTGGGAGTACAGAAGAGGGAACCTGTCCTAGCCTGGGTAGAATGAAGTTCAGGGAAGGCTGCCTGGTGGAGGCAACATCTAGGCTAAGACTCGAAGGCTGAATTAGGCCAAGAGGGGAAGAAGAGTAATGGCAAACAGCATATACAGACTCAGGAGCTGGACACAGTGGCTCATGCCTGAAATCCCAACACTTTGGGAGGCTGAAGCAGGAATATTCCTTGAGGCCAGGAGTTTGAGATCAGCCTGAGCAACACAGTAAGATCTTGTCTCTACAAAAAAAATTTTTTTCATGAGCCAGGTGTGGTGGTGTGCTCCTGTAGTCCCAGCTACTTAGGGGACTGAGGTAAGAGGATCACTTGAGCCTAGGAGGTCAAGGCTGCAGTGAGCCTGGGCACAAAGGGAGCTTGGGCTCAAAAATGAACGAAATAAAGAAACAAAAAACCAAAAATACAAAGGATCAGGGTCATGAAAGAACCCGGCACATTTAGGGAAATTATGAAGTAGTTCATGGTAGCTGGCACTGGATCGAGAAGAGATGGTTTGAAGGTTCAGATCATGAATAAAATGAATGTGTGTAAAGTGCCTGACGCTGTGCATAGTAAATATTCTGCCATGGTAGCTCATTATAATTCTGGTTTTGTAAACCAAATTAAAGGTTTGGGATTTTGTCCTGTAGTCAATGGGGAGACATTAAAGAGTTTTAAGCCCAGAGTGACTTGATGAGACTTGCCATATAGCCAGATCCCTGTGGCCCCTTGGTGGATTATGAACTAGAACTCAGAAGGCCAGTTAGGAAATTAACAGGTATGGCCAAGCACAGTGGCTCATGCCTGTAATCCTAGCACTTTAGGTAGCCGAGGTGGGACAATTGCTTGAGCCCAGAAGTTAAAGACAGTCTGGGCAACATAGTTACCACATCTCTATCTTAAAAAAAAAAAAAAGAGAGAGGCTGGGCATGGTGGCTCACGCCTATGATCTTAG
>NW_012121820.1:7691799-7693862 GCF_000951035.1 Colobus angolensis palliatus | reverse complement strand
CGGAGAAACCCCGTCTCTACTAAAAATACAAAATTAGCCAGGTTTGGTGGCGCATGCCTGTAATCCCAGCTACTCGGGAGGCTGAGGCAGGAGAATCGCTTGAACCTGGGAGGTGGAGGTTGTGGTGAGCCGAGATCGCGCCACTGCACTTCAGCCTGGGTGACAGAACGAAACTCCGTCTAAAAAAAAAAAAAGGATTAACAATCACTACACGGTTTTTAAACTTTAATGAAAGCACGGACTAGCTGGGGGGCATGGGCTTGGAAAACTGGGCATTCTGTACGTCAAGAGTGACCGTGTAGTTTACCGCCCAAAGCAAGACTTTTGAGACAGGAGTCTCGCTCTGTCGCCCAGACTGGGGTGCAGTGGCGCTATCTTGGCTCACTGCAACCTCCACCTCCCTGGTTCATGTGATTCTCCTGCCTCAGCCTCCTGAGTAGCTGGGATTACAGGCATGCGCCACCACACCCAGCTAATTTTGTATTTTTAGTAGAGACAGGGTTTTGCCGTGTTGGCCAGGCTGGTCGTGAATTCCTGACCTCAGGTGATCCACCTACCTCGGCCTCTCCAAGTGCTGGGATTACGGGGGTGAGCCACCACGCCCGGCCCAAAGCAGGGTACGTCTGAGAAATGAGGCAATATTAGTAATTATGCCAGCACAGGAGGCATAAATCAAAACTGCCACCCCACCCTTCCGGAACTTAGGGCCCAGGAGTCTGGTTTCCCATCAGGCCTCTTATCTGAACTGGAAGCTCTGCGAGGGCAGGAACTGCCGTTCCTATATAGTGCTTGCTTATTTCTGGAGGGCTCAAATCTACTTAAAGCAACGCTCACACCACTGTGAGACGATCACGTCTAACGCTGATTCATCACTTAGGAAGAGCCAGGTATTGTGCTGAGGACTTCACATGCATCACCTGAGTTAATTCTCACCAAACTTTTATGAGGTAGGCGGATTTATTATCTTCCACTGAGGAAACTAAAATTTAAATTGGTTAACTCCTTCAAGGCCACACATTTTGGGCGGAAGAGCAGGGATTGAAATCAGATGAGGATCTGAACCCTTGTTCTCAATTACTACTCATACCAGTGCCTCCGTTTTTGTTGAGCCTCCCCCTGCCTGCCCCCACGCTGGCGTGCAGCTGGGACCATGGACATCCCGAGGGCTGCCCAGCCGGGGCACCTACAGCCAGCCCCTGGCTTCACACAAGCGCCGGTCTGACAGCAGGTGGCAAGCTTGTCCTCTCAAGCTAGCACTGGAAGGGCTGCTTACTGGGGAGGCCGGAGATGGGTGGAGCTACCATTCTGACGCCAGCAGGCCCCTACCAAAAAGAATCCTGCAGGGAGCTGGACGAGGAGCACCTCACAGCTGCCAGTTCCCTGTCAGGCTACCCTCTGTAGCCGGTTTGAGGGCTCGGTGAGGCTTTGAACTGCAACTAACGGCCACAGATGTCAATGTTGGAAAGGCCCTACGATGCATTTAGTTGATTTCCCAACTTTGCCCAAAGCCATCGCTATTACTTGCCCCCCAAGGCTGGTTTAAGTTGCTTCTACTCAAGAGCATTTACAGCCTGAGTTCGATGTGTATATAGCCCAGGCATTGGGCAGGGCTGCACAACATTCCGACAGCATGCAGCACAGAGGCCCAGAGAGAGAAGGAGACTGGCCGGAGGCTGCAGAGCCGCGCGGGTGCCAGGACCCAGGTCTCCGCTACGTCCGGAGCTCTGCGTCACCAGGATTCCTCCCCTAGGCCAGGGGCCCAGCCCGAGACCCCAGCTGGTTCTAACACAGCCCCACGCCCCCTAGTGCGCACGCTCAGTAAGACCCCGCCGCGCACCGCCCACCGCCCACATCCGGCCCCTGCGTGTGAGCTCGCGGGGGAAACTGAGGCGAGGGCGTGCCAATGAATTCATTCCTTCCTCAGTCCACCCGCAGGCCTACAAAGCTCTCTTCCCATCCTCAGCGCCACAAGACACAGCAGGGACGGATGGGAAGAAGGGGAGGGGGACGAAAGCAAGGTGGGTGCGAGGAGTCAGCCGATCCTGCCACACTCAAGATGGCGG
>NW_012121820.1:7689540-7690732 GCF_000951035.1 Colobus angolensis palliatus | reverse complement strand
ACCCCCGCTGAGGTGGGGGGAGGGGAAGGTACGCGCGCGCGCGCGCGCTGGGATTTGCCGCTTTTCGCCCTCGCGCCTGCGCACTTTGTTCGCCCTTTGACTCCTCCCTACTGGGCCGGAGAATTCTGATTGGTATATTGCGGAGATGGTTCCGCCCCACCTGCCTCCAATCCCGGATTCGGACTCTGGCTTCTGGTGGGTTCTTCTGGTTGCGCAGATACAGTTGTTTATCCTTGAGTAGCGGTGATTCTCAAACTGCGGTATGCGTGGGGGTCGGGAAGCCACAGGATAAATAAAAATGTTAGTTACCTTAAGAGCAGTTATGTCTTACTGGGAGCGCACAATGCTGGACTCTACACATAACGGTCGAGTGATTCCGGTTTATGAGCCGGGAAGCAGAAGGGCCTCGAATCGGGGTCTGTCCAACCCCAGGGCTGGTACTTCGGCCACAGACCTGCTGCACTCAAGTCACATAGGGAATTAAAAATGGTTTTAATCGCAAAACATGGCTAAATTTTTTCAAGTAGTGTGGAAAAAATGAGTCATCCTGTCTCCCAGTCATTCTTAGGGTGCGTTTTAAAAATACAAATTCTTGTGTGCCTCCCCTCCGTATTTCTGGCTCCTGAGATGCTCAGTGAGGCACAGGCATCTTATTTTTTTTTTTTTTTTTTTTTTTTTTACAAACTCCGAGATGATTCTGATGCACAGCTGGCTTTGGAAATACTGCAGTGTCCCCATTTAGCCTCACACTAAGCTGTGTCGCTTGTGCATATTCTGCGAAGTTCATGTACCCAGTACATCAATATCACAGGATGTTTCTTGGGAAAAACGTTTTTCAATAAAGGCGAACAAGATGTGTCATATAAGGCGTTTGCATGTTTTTATTTTTGCAAGACGTTCAGAGCGTGTCTTTTCATTTCCTGTGGGAGGCTTGGGATTGTGTCCCCCAGATCAGTGATATGTATGTTTGTTGATTTTTCTCTGGTCTAAGGGTATTTTATTTTTTAAGAGACGAGGTCTTGGCCGGGCGCGGTGGCTCACGCCTGTAATCCCAGCACTTTGGGAGGCCAAGGTGGGTGGATCACCTAAGGTCAGGAGTTTGAGACCAGCCTGACCCACACGGAGAAACCCCGTCTCTACTAAAAATACAAAATTAGCCAGGTTTGGTGGCGCATGCCTGTAATCCCAGCTA
>NW_012121820.1:7670053-7688190 GCF_000951035.1 Colobus angolensis palliatus | reverse complement strand
CAGCTGCTGATGCAAGGAATCCCCTGGGCCCCCGTCCACTTCACTGCTGACCAGCCCATCTGTCTGTGCTGAGTCTTCCTGCAGGCCTTTCCTCGCCTCTGTGGGACCCTGTGGGGGTCCATCTGGCTGGAGAAGAAAAGCCTCTCATGCTAGCATTGCAGACCCCAGAGGGTGAGAGAAAGGGGGACTTCATTCAGTCTTGAAACCTGTGGGCTCAGCCCCCAAGGCACCAGGAATTCTTCCTGCCCAGAGAATCCAGGCAGCTTTGTTTTTTTCATACCTTGGTCAGTGGTTCTCAGCCTTTTTGTTATCAAGGCCCTTTTTGTTGTACTTTAATGTCCTGTTGCCCCCTGCATTTTTATCTGCCAAACTGTACCGATGGAGTAACCATTCACTTTTCCCTTTCTAAATTAATGAAGAAGTCTGTGACGGAGTGTACAATAAAATCAGTGTCCCAATGATTCCTCTGATGTCGTCAACAACCAATCAGAGCTTCTGATCAGCATGAGATAATCAGTGTGACCACAATGAGTTGATAAAATTTCAGCATGAAAAGATAACTGATGTTTAAGCCTGCCTTTGTGGTGGTGTTGTGGGTAAAAATTTGATTTCTTTTGGGAGGTGTGACCTACTGAAAACAAATTTAGCATCATCAAGTCTGTCTTAGCTCCCAGTTGTCTGACAGCCCCAGGCCAGAAGCACTTTGGCTCCTGAGGCTCGTGCTGGGCATGCTTTGGGTGGGAGAGTAGGGAATACAGATCTGAAGGAACTGGCCTCCTTGCTGGTACTTACAGTAAATGTTCACCTGGGGATTATGAAGGAGTCATTTAGATCGTCCTCCTCAGTTGCATTGGTTATTTTAGCAACAGCTGCTTCCTACCATGTAATGTAAAATAAGGTGACCAATTAGATTCCATGCCCTTCCCTAGTGTGCTTTGTTCCTTTTAGATTTTACTGGATAGGAGCAGTAAAATCCCATCTCCTCCTGAAAGTTGTTACTATTCCTTCTTGTAGGAATCGCTTCTCAAGGGCAGATCTTGTTCTATCTTGTTTGCTGCTCTTGGTGCTTTGTAAATATTTGCAGAATCAATAGTGCTTCTGTTGGGTCCAGGTCCTATGCCTGAGCCCAGGAGAGAGCTGAATTGGACCCAGTTCCTATTCCTGGGAGTTCTGACAGTTTAATGGGGAGACAAACCCAGCTGATAGACCAGACCATCTGAGTGCTAGGACAGAGGTGTTCACGGCCCTGAGGAGGAGCTCTGACCACCTGACCTGGGGAGGGGAGAGTCAAGGAAGGCTTCCTGGAGGATGTGAACACAGTAGCAAGCCAGGCAGAGAAGAGGGGGAGGGGCATTTTAGGCAGAGGAAGCAGCAGGAGTGCACCCATTGAACAATTGGAATTGCAGCTTAGATCCCAGGGTTGCTGTGTGGCACCATGCTGGCTCTCCAGGACAGGACCTGATTGGATTTCTCCACATCCGTGGGTGGTCACTGGGGCCCTGGGTGGATTTTAATTGGCGGGTGAGGGGGTGGAGCTGACACTCTTCGGTCCTCTGTGTGGCAGGTCCTTTGTGGGTGCGGAGATGGCCAATGAGAATCACGGCAGCCCCCGGGAGGAAGCGTCCCTGCTGAGTCACTCCCCGGGTACCTCCAATCAGAGCCAGCCCTGTTCTCCAAAGCCAATCCGCCTGGTGCAGGACCTCCCAGGTACTGAGGGGGAGCAGCAGTGGGGTGGTGGGGTAGGAAGGGCACCCTGAGAGTAGCCCTGACCCTGGCTGGGCCCCATGCCTGTTTGCAGAGGAGCTGGTCCATGCAGGCTGGGAGAAGTGCTGGAGCCGGAGGGAGAATCGTCCCTACTACTTCAACCGATTCACCAACCAGTCCCTGTGGGAGATGCCCGTGCTGGGGCAGCACGATGTGATTGTGAGTGCCAGCCTAGGGTGGGGGGTCTCAGAGTGGCTTCTGACACCTGGGCCTTCCCCAAATGTACCCTGAAGAGCCAGCCATTCAGTGCCCAGCCCTGTGCTGGCACCTGCAGATACAATGACAAGCAAGACACACACAGTTCCTGCCCTCATGGAACCTACACTCAAATGGGGTAGACTGACAAGTAAACAGATGATTGCACAGCTGCTGCGCGGTGGGTGCTGTGCCGCAAGGCAGGAATGAAAAAGGCAGACTTGCTCCCTATGGTCGCAGAGCACCCATGGGCTGCCAGGAGACAGTAGGATGCCAGTTGTGGTCCGTGTATGAGGAAGTGTTACAGTACATCTGGATCCTGACCTACTCTGGGGAAGGCAAGGAGATGGAAAAAGCCCTGAGGGTTAGCAAGTGAGTGTGGGGAGGAAAAGAACATTCTAGGATCTGACATGTCAGTACGACAGGGGAAGTACAGGCATGGGCTGTCTGGCGGGAACATGGGCTTTTGGGTCCTTCTCAGCTGGGGCAGCATGTCTTTACTGGGCACAGTCAAGGTAGTTGGCATCTCCATTTTGCATGTGAAGACACTGAGGTTCAAAGATGGGGAACCACTGGCGCAAAACCTCACAGTTAGTAATAGGCAGAGCAGGACGTGCATCTGATGTCAGTTCAGGGCCGCACTACTCACTGCCATGCGTTCTCTGGGTGTTACCAAGAGTCCCATCTGCAGGGCTTTGCTTTTTACAACAATAAGCAGTTTGAGCTTTTCCTTTATTGCCTTCATTCTGTTCTTGAGGAAAATAATGTGTAATATGTACTGATCTCATGCCAGATGCCATGTTAAGCAAGTCATGTTCACTGACTCATTTAATCTCAGTGGTGATGTAGGGCTTAGCATAGCCATTCTGAAGGTAAGAGAACTGGAAGGGAAGTAACACACCCTGTCGCAGCTGCAAGTTGCAGGCAGGACTGGAGCCCAGTGTTCTCTGCCTGTATCCCAGCCCCGCTGCTCTTCTCTAAGGAGTAGGAGCAGGGGTGGGAGGGCCTGAGGATTCAAAGTCCTGGGGCTCCTAAGCCGCTAGCCCTGGTTGCAACTCTGCTGGTCTCCCTCCACCAGTCGGACCCTTTGGGGCTGAATGCGACCCCACTGCCCCAAGACTCAAGCTTGGTGGAAACCCCCCCGGCTGAGAACAAGCCCAGAAAGCGGCAGCTCTCGGAAGAGCAGCCAAGCGGCAATGGTGTGAAGAAGCCCAAGGTGAGTGTCTGCGGCCAGGAACCGGCTGCCGAGCAGCCAGCTCAGATGGGCAGCCCGCAGGCTCCCTGCAGGGGCTAGGCATCGGCAGGCCAGCCAGGAGGGGGGCCCGGGACACAGTTCACCAGGTGTGCACTGTATTGGATGGAACCTCTCTGGTAAATCTCCTGACTTGACACCTTTGTGACTTTCACTACAGATTGAAATCCCAGTGACACCCACAGGCCAGTCGGTGCCCAGCTCCCCCAGCGTCCCAGGAACCCCAACGCTGAAGATGTGGGGTACGTCCCCTGAAGATAAACAGCAGGCAGCTCTCCTGCGACCCACTGAGTGAGTCCCCGCTGATTGCTTAGGGGCACCCATTGCTAGCGTCAGCCTGTCTGGGACTGTGGGGTGTGGTGTGGGTGGCCAGGCCATCCTCATCACTCCTCTCTGTGCCCCAAGGGTCTACTGGGACCTGGACATCCAGACCAATGCTGTCATCAAGCACCGGGGGCCTTCAGAGGTGCTGCCCCCGCACCCTGAAGTGGAGCTGCTCCGCTCTCAGCTCATCTTGAAGCTTCGGCAGCACTACCGGGAGCTGTGCCAGCAGCGAGAGGGTACCTGCCTCTGGGCTGCGGCCTCCTTTATTTCCACCCACCTTTAGCAAGAGCCAGGCTTGACCAGGCCAGCTTGGGAATGGCGAAGTGGGGCCCAGTGGTGAGCCATGATCACGCCAGTGCACTCCAGCCTGACTGACAGAGCAAGACCCTGTTTCAAAAAAACCGAAAAAACAAAGAGTACCTATACCTTAGGATTCTATGACAAGGATTAAGTAAAATGGATAAGTATTAAATAAACTGTAGTTTTTAATTTTTAAATTTTTTTTTTTTGAGACGGAGTCTCGCTCTGTAGCCCATGCTGGAGTGCAATGGCACCATCTCTGCTCACTACGTCATCCGCCTCCCAGGACCCGGTTCAAGCAGTTCTCCTGCCTCAGCCTCCCGAGTAGTGGGATTATAGGCGCACACCACCATGCCCAGCTGATTTTTGTATTTTTAGTAGAGACGGGGTGTCACAGTGTTGGCCAGGCTGGTCTTGAACTCCTGACCTCGTGATCCACCCGCTTCCGCCTCCCAAAGTACTGGGATTACAGGCATGAGCCACCACACCTGGCCAATTTTTTTTTTTTTTTTTTTTTTAAGAGACAGGATCAGCCGGGCACGGTGGCTCAAGCCTGTAATCCCAGCACTTTGGGAGGCCGAGACGGGCGGATCACGAGGTCAGGAGATCGAGACCATCCTGGCTAACACGGTGAAACCCCATCTCTACTAAAAATAGAAAAACTAGCCGGGCGAGGTGGCGGGTGCCTGTAGTCCCAGCTACTTGAGAGGCTGAGGCAGGAGAATGGTGTAAACCCAGGAGGCGGAGCTTGCAGTGAGCTGAGATCTGGCCACTGCACTCCAGTCCGGGCGACAGAGCGAGACTCCGCCTCAAAAAAAAACAAAAAAAAAACGAGAGACAGGATCTTGCTATGTTGCCCAGGCTGGTTTTGTACTCCTGGGCTCAAGCCTTCTGCTTGCCTTGGCCTCCCACAGTGCTGGGATTACAGATGTGAGCCACTATGCGTGGCCTAGTTTTTAATTTTTATGATTAGTAATAAACCTATTTAACTTTGCTCAAAGATAGAATCCTCTGGCCTCTCCCCACCCCCGGTTTTTTTTTTGGCTCAAAGATAGAATCCTCTGGCCTCTCCCCCCCGGTTTTTTTTATATTATGTAATACTTTTTTTTCTTTTTCTAAAATGGAGTTTCACTGTTGCCCAGACTAGAGTGCAATGGCATGATCTCAGCTCACTGCAACCTCTGCCTCCCGGATTCAAGCGATTTTCCTGCCTCAGCCTCCTGAGTAGCTGGGAATGCAGGCAACATGCCACCATGCCCAGCTAATTTTTGTATTTTTAGTAGAGACGGGTTTTTCCCATGTTGGCCAGGCTGGTCTCGAACTCCTGACCTCAGGTGATCCACCCACCTCGGCCGCCCAAAGTGCTGGGATTACAGGCGTGAGCCACTGCACCCGGCCTTTTTATTCTTTTCTTTTGAGACAAGGTCTTGCTCTGTCACCCAGGTTGGAGTGCAATGGCGCGACTGCAGCTCACTGCAGCTTCAGTCCCCGGGTTCAAGCGATCCTCCCGCCTCAGCCTCCGGAGTAGCTGGGACACCCAGCTAATTTTTTTTTTAGCAACACAGGATCTTACTGTGTTGCCCAGGCTGGTCTTGAACTCCTGGGCTCAAGCGATCCTTCCACCTTAGCCTTCCAAAGTGCTGAGATTATAGGTGTGAGCCACTACACCTGGCTAGATACTTACTAACACTATAAAACTAGTGATTCTTAGAAAATATTTAGGAAAATGCAGCCTAGAAGCTTCTGAAGTGGGACTGTGTCTTGCTTACTGCTGAATTTGGTGCTTCCTATATGTACCAAGCTCCAAGTGGGACTGCTTGATTAAATCCAGGCCTTCAGCAGCTCTCCTGTCCTGCAGGCATTGAGCCTCCACGGGAGTCTTTCAACCGCTGGATGCTGGAGCGCAAGGTGGTAGACAAAGGATCTGACCCCCTATTGCCCAGCAACTGTGAACCAGTCGTGTCACCTTCCATGTTTCGTGAAATCATGAATGACATTCCCATCAGGTACAGCCCCACAGCTGGGGATGACCCTGGGCCATTTGGTTTCTGTGCCCAGTAATATATAGAAGGGCTCTAACTCTGCCCACTGTCTAACGCAGGTTATCCCGAATCAAGTTCCGGGAGGAAGCCAAGCGCCTGCTCTTTAAATATGCGGAGGCCGCCAGGCGGCTCATCGAGTCCAGGTTTGCCTCTGTCTCCAGCCCCAGGCAAGATGGGTCTGTGATCAAAGTGGGAGGTCATAGGCCATCTTTCCCGGTCTCATGCAGGGCTATCATTGCTCTTGGTGGCAGAAGTGGGGCCAGCTCCCAAAGGCAGAACAAGGGCTGCGATGGAAGCTAGGGGTTGATGCCCAGGGAGCCCATGGAAGTGGGATGAAGAGGGTGGAGCTGAGCCATTCCTTTCTTCTACCCTCCCCTTGACTGGCAGGAGTGCATCCCCCGACAGTAGGAAGGTGGTCAAATGGAATGTGGAAGACACCTTTAGCTGGCTTCGGAAGGACCACTCAGCCTCCAAGGAGGACTACATGGTGAGTGGGTCCCCGGGTGAGAAGGCCAGTTTTAGGGCTCTGTGGCCACTTCCTCTAGGAAGCCTACTCTGCCGTCCAGGCTGGGCAAGGCCTCCCCCAGCGGCCTATTCTTGTGGAATATGGCAGATGTTTGACGTTCGTCAGTCCCCAAACTCGTGATTGTGGAGATGTTTCTCTAGGCTCCTGGCTTTCTCCCACAGAACATTTCCATTAACAGTCTTAATGGAGTCTTATGCTTGGCCACACACCACAGGTAGCTGCCTTTCAGCCTAATGAATGTTCTGCATCTCCCTTGAGTAGATTTTTGGAAACAGATTGACAGCCTGCTTTTTCTTGGGTGTGTGTATTCATATCATAGTTAAGAGCTACCATCAGATTCAATTCCCTACTCTTAATGTGTCCAAAACAATTCTGTTTTCTGGCCAAAACCTATCACTTCTTAAACCTCTCCACCAGCACTAGCAATGGGCTTTCTTTTCAGGACCATATTTCACAAGAGACAAGGTTTCGCACTTCACGATAGTAACTGTGTACTTGACACGTAGAGAGTGACAAAGGTAGGTGTACTCACTAGCCAGAGTGACTCATTCTCACTCTTCAGTTTTACACGTGATTCAGCAAAATTACAAATCCCGACAGTCATCTTTGCAAGTAGCTAAAAGCTCAAATCTCAAGTCTGCAGCAGCCAAACACTCTTTTGTAATTGTGTCTTTCCCCGATAGACTGCAAACACCGTAAGCTGGGACCATGCTGGTTTGTCTGTTTCTCCAGTAATTACCGTGGGATCTAGCAGTGTAACCCCAACAAAAGCTGCTGGCATTTATTGTACACTTACTGTATGCCAGGCACTTGGTAAGCCCTTAAGGGAAATGATTACATTTAATATTCAAACTGCCCTGTTACGTCGTGTCCCCTTGGCACTTGAGGAATGATTCAGAGAAGCCAGGGCATATGTCCAAGTGACACAGCTAGTCAGTAGCAGAGCTGGTTTCAAAACAAGGACTGCTGGACTCCAACAGCCCTGCGGTTACCTGCCAGCCCAGCTGAGCCCCTTTGGCCTCCACTAGCGCCCTGACCCAGAATATCTCCTCTAGGATCGCCTGGAGCACCTGCGGAGGCAGTGTGGCCCCCATGTTTCGGCTGCAGCCAAGGACTCTGTGGAAGGCATCTGCAGTAAGATCTACCACATCTCCCTGGAGTACGTCAAACGGATCCGAGAGAAGCACCTTGCCATCCTTAAGGAAAACAACATCTCAGGTAGGGGAAAGGTGGAGGAGGAGCCAGCTGTGATGCCATCAGGTCTATACCCTGATGGAAGGCACAAGCGAGGCTGAGCCTCAAGGCGAGGGACTGGTTTGGGGCAGAACCTGCTGTGTCCTTTGGCTGTACTTGTCTGGGAAACAGAAGTGATAAAGGGAGAGCCAGATGGTGGTGGTGAAAGATAGAGTGGGAGTCGTAGTTAGGTGTACCTGAATTGACATCCATTCTCTCTGCAAGCCTCACTTTCCCCAGACTGAAGTATAGCACCTGGTGGTAGGATTGTGTGAGTACTCACAGGTAACTCAGGTAAACCGTGTGGCCCAAAAAGATCCCCAGATAAGGAATCGTCACTATTACGATGGTGGCGATGCATTTCTTGTACTTCTGCCCAGCAGCAGGACCCATAGGCTTGAGCCTTCTTGCCTACCAACCCAAGGCATGGCATACGGGGGCCTGCTTTGGTACTGAGCGTGTTGACACCTGTTTCTGCCCCAGCCAATTGCCTGGCTGGTTTCTTTTTATGGCTTTCATTCTCTTTCTACTGAACTGGGCCACAGTATACTGATGTGTGGAATGGGACTTCCCTCTCAGTACAAAGCATGTGGTCCAGTGGCTGCAGCGTGAGAATGAGTATGGTCCCTCACTGCTCTCCCTGCCTACAGAGGAGGTGGAGGCCCCTGAGGTGGAGCCCCGCCTAGTGTACTGCTATCCAGTCCGGCTGGCTGTGTCTGCACCCCCCATGCCTAGCGTGGAGATGCACATGGAGAACAACGTGGTCTGCATCCGATATAAGGGAGAGATGGTCAAGGTCAGCCGCAACTACTTCAGCAAGCTGGTAAGAGCTGCGGGGAGGAAGTCCCTAGCTGATGGCACGAGTCAGGGCCTGGGATCTTTCCTGAGCAGAGTCCCCAGCAGGAGGCCAGTGATGAGGACATGAGGGAGCACTGCTGAAGGCCACTCCTCTCTGTCCCACCCCACAGTGGCTCCTTTACCGCTACAGTTGCATTGATGACTCTGCCTTTGAGAGGTTCCTGCCCCGGGTCTGGTGTCTTCTCCGACGGTACCAGGTACAGGCCTGGGGCAGCAGGGAGGGCTCCCCAGGAGGGAACAGGGAGGGCGAGCCCTAGGCGCTGACTGTGGCCACTCTGCAGATGATGTTCGGCGTGGGCCTCTATGAGGGGACTGGCCTGCAGGGGTCGCTGCCTGTGCACGTCTTTGAGGCCCTCCACCGACTCTTCGGCGTCAGCTTCGAGTGCTTCGCCTCACCCCTCAACTGTTACTTCCGCCAGTACTGTTCTGCCTTCCCCGACACAGACGGCTACTTTGGCTCCCGCGGGTGAGGGCCAAGGGCTGCCCTCTACCCAGGCCAGGGAAATGGTCCTCCAGAGCACAGGGCCCACCTCTGCTGGCTGCTTCCTGGGCTGTAGTGTCAGGCAGGCTTGGGTGGAGTCCCTGCCTCCACCTTTTACCAGCTATGTGATCTTGGACATGTTGCTTAACTTCTGGGAGTCTGAGCTTTTCTGGCTCTGTGGGCAGGCATGTGACACCACTAGCTGGCCTCTGGGTTTCTCAGTGTCAGCTCAGGATGGAATAGGAATACGTGGTCCCGGGCCCTGAGAGGAGTGAGAAGTGGGGCCACAGACCTCAGAGGCCTTACAAACTAGGGGTGGGGGTGAGCACCGATGAGAGATCGTAATGCTGTCTCCAGAAGGAAGAATGGCCAGGACCTCCAGAGGTCCAGAGCTCAGCAGCTCGGGATCCTGGGTGCAGCTTCTGCTGTGGTGGTGGTGGGCTCAGAACTGGATTTGAATGCCAGCTTGGTGAACATGGGCATCCCAGCCTGAGCCTCGTTCACTGTCTTCATTCATTCAGTGGAGATGGTTATGCCTTGTGCCCCCAGTGAATTAGGGTGAAGGCTGGCTTCTGGACAGGCCATCTCTTCAGTGTGGCTGCCTAGGATTGAGGATGGCACCTGTTTCCGGTTGAGGGTCTGGGTCCTGATGGGACTTAAAATGCTCACTCCTGTCCCCAGGCCCTGCCTAGACTTTGCTCCACTGAGTGGTTCATTTGAGGCCAACCCTCCCTTCTGCGAGGAGCTCATGGATGCTATGGTCTCTCACTTTGAGGTGGGTGCACTGCCAGGGTGAAGGGTGGGCAACAGGGCAGGACTGCCAGCCACCTGGGAGGCAGCCCCTGACGTCCACCCTGTGTCCCCTTCCACAGAAACTGCTTGAGAGCTCACCGGAGCCCCTGTCCTTCATCGTGTTCATCCCAGAGTGGCGGGAACCCCCCACACCAGCGCTCACCCGCATGGAGCAGAGCCGCTTCAAACGCCACCAGTTGATCCTGCCTGCCTTTGAGCACGAGTACCGCAGTGGCTCCCAGCACATCTGCAAGAAGTGGGTGCCAGGGAGGGCAGGGGACGGGGGCTAGGCTGGCCAGGCCAGGCCCAGCCCCACCCTGAGCCATTGCCTTTGCCCGCAGGGAGGAAATGCACTACAAGGCCGTCCACAACACGGCCGTGCTCTTCCTACAGAACGACCCTGGCTTTGCCAAGTGGGTGCCAACGCCTGAACGGCTGCAGGAGCTGAGCGCTGCCTACCGGCAGTCAGGCCGCAGCCACAGCTCTGGTTCTTCCTCATCGTCCTCCTCGGATGCCAAGGACCGGGACTCGGGCCGTGAGCAGGGCCCTAGCCGCGAGCCTCACCCCACTTAACATACCCTGCGGGGAGGAGGAGCACCGGGGGTGCTGGTCTGGACTGCTGGGACTCGGGCCCCTGGGCCCTGAGAGGGATCCCGCTGCCACTGACATAGGAAGATTATGGTTCTGCCAGGGCTCCCCTCCCTGCCTGTCCCCAACTCCTCACCTCAAACTCCCTCCAAGTCCCATGTATATAGGTCCTGATGCCTTCCCAACCCCGCCCCTCATCCTGTTGCCACCTTGTTTCATTTGTAAAAGGAAATACAGAAACCCCCCCCAAGAATGTGTGAGGGTCTTGAGGGCAGAGAAGGCTGAGGCAGCTGGAGCTACTTCTGGGACCACACTGCCCTCCCTCCAGCAGCTCCTTCTCATGGTCCCTGGACCTTCACTCCCCAGCTGGGGCTCCCACACAGCTGGGTCCCTGGTGGCCTCTGCCTGGGCTCAGCAGGTCCAAAGAGTCCAAGGCCCTGCATCCCCTAGCTCCAAACTCCCCCAGCAGGGCCTGCATGGATACCCCTGGGGATTAGAGGACTGGGAGCTGTGCCTGTCCCCAACCCAAAAGCCAGACTCGCTGGCCTTGGATCCCCACAGTGAGCAGACAGCTGGGTGTGCCTCACAGTCGGGGATCAGGAGAGCAGCCTCAGGGGAACTGTAGGCACAGAGCGCATGCTCCCTAGGGCCCAGGGAGGAAGCAGGTATGAAGGTGCTTGCTGGGCTCTCGCTGGTTCAGCTGCCTCTCTCATTGCCAGGCCTCTGCAGCAAGGGTCTGCCCTGCTGGTAGATCACCGGACTTAGAGGGGCAGGCCAGGCCATGCTGTGGAGCCAGACAGCCTCCACCTCAAAAGATCTGGCCTGGTTCAGGCTGCAGCAGCAAGCAGACAAAGTAAGCTGTTCAGGACTGGACTCCAGTCCCTTTATTGAGACTGAGAGGCCAGTGGGTCCACCCAAACAAAAATAAATTTCTATCCCAAAGCCTGCCTGCAGGCTGGGGCACCCAGCACGTCTTGGCCGGGGCCCATGGCTGCCCCTAACCCCAACAGCACAGGTCTGGCTCCCTAGGAATGAGAGGATGCTGGCTGTCCAGTATTTGGAGATACTAAATGAAGAGGGAGGTGAGTCCTGGTGGTCCCCTACCCCCAGGAGTTCTGGCCTCAAATCCATGATCTGTGTTGGGCCCTCAGGGCTCAGTCATCGGCCAGGGTGATGACGTCGTACTCGATGCCCTGGTGCTGCAGCTGTTGAATGTGTTCAGGCACTGCCTCCTCTGTGCCAAAGAGGCCTTGGGCTTGGGCCATGGCAGCATCAGCCACTGCTGCCAGGGGAGGGGAAAGTATGGTGAGCTGGAGGCTCAGGAGCTGGGTCCAAACCCAGCCCTGTGCTCCTCAGGGTCCAGCTCCATACCTGTGACGGCCGAGTGTGCTGCAGCCTCAAGTTGAGCCTGTGTGACAAGCTGCTGGCCTGGGGACACAGGCACATACTGGATCTGGAGGGGAAAAGCTGATAAGATGCTGGCCTGCAGAAACCCTGCCTGTGCCCCAGGTCTCCCTGTCCTCCCAGGGCCCTACCTGGGACTCCTGAAGGAACGGGGCTCCTTGTTCATACTGGATGTGTGTGATCTGGCCCTCCTGTACCTGCAGAGAGGAAGCCAAGCTGTGATTCTGGGAAGAGGCCATGCAGCCCTTCACACCCCACCCTCATCCCAGGGTGTGGTCTACCTGGATGTGATGGCCCTCGGGGACCACAACATATTCCTGGGGGAGCAGGTGCTGGACACCATCCTGGGAGATGATATACTGCACCTGTGGGCGGGGGGGGAGGGTGGGCAGCGGCGGCAAGGAGACAGGTGCTGAGGCCTCGCTCTCCAGGAGCTCAGCTAAGAAGGTAGAGTGGAAGACTAGGGACAGCCACCAGCAACAATGCAGTTGTGGCAAGCACGGACCCCAGGAGGGGTGGTGTGGAAAGTATCATTCCTCCCCGGTGTGGGTCTTTGGTTGGGAGGGTAGGAGGTCACAGCTAAGGGCATCAGCAGTAGCTAGCAGCTCACCTGGTTGTCGGAGGTCACCAGGTGCTGTACGGTCTGGCCATCTGCTGTGGTGATCTCTTGGATGTAGGTGGCTTCCTCCTGCCAGGACCAAGCCAGCTCTAGCCTCATTTCTCTATCCCAACCCCTGCCTGTCACTGGCCAGAAGGCCCCCAGTCCTGACTCTTACCTGATTGGTCACTGTCTGTTCCTGGGCAACGATGATATGTTCCTGGCCCAGTGCCTGTTGTAGCCGCTCTGGGCCTAGGACCCCGTGACTGGACTGGAGTGCAGCTGGGCAAAGAGAAGAGGATGCTCACGTGAGGTCCAGGGAAACCTGCAATGCCCCAGCCTCTACTGTGCCCAGAGGTGCCTTTTGGGGCAGTGGCCCAAGTCTCTGGATCTACCCTGTGGCCCCAGGGGCAGCTCACTGTGCAGGGTGGCCAGTGTTTCGTCATCACTGTTCAGGATGATGGTCTGGGTTGGGGTCTGGGTAGCAGCCCGGGCTGTAGGGGTTCCTGACTTCCTCCCATCAGGACTGTGCAGCCGCTGGATGTGGAACTTGAGGTGCCCGTTACGGTTGAAACTGAAGGGGATGAAAGGTGGTTCAGCTTAGCTCCATCATACATGCCCAGCGGTCCCCACCCATCGGTACGTGGCCTCACCGCTGCCCACAGAGGTGGCACGCAAAAGGCTTCTCCTTGGTATGAGTCAGCATGTGCCGCCGCAGGTCCTTCTTATTCTTTGAGGCGAAACTGCACTGGCTACACTGGTGGGGCCGCAGGCTTGAGTGCTGCGCCATGTGCGCCTGCAGAGGGCAGAGTTGGGGGCATCAGCTGGGTCAGGACAGATGGCAACAAATCCCCAGATCCCTGCCGACAGTTGGTCAGGGAACCAGGCAAAGTGGACCTGGGAAAACCAAAATCCTATGTACTAACAAGAAGCTGGGTAGAAAGGCCAAGCCAGATCCACATCTGGTGCTGCTGTGTCCTAAAAGTGAAAGGCCATAGGTTCCATCATTATTAGGTCAATTGGAAAATTTCAGTTTACCCGTATGTAACTTAGAGGTGTTGGATGAGGGGACTTGTGGAGGTCCCATTGGTAGAGATGGGTTTTCTCCATGTTAGTCAGGCTGGTCTCAAACTCCCGACCTCAGGTGATCCACCTGCCTCGGCCTCCCAAAGTGCTGGCATTACAGGCATGAGCCACCGCGCCTGACCCGGGCCCTGATTTTCTAGGGTTGAGGCCTGCCTGACAGAGCCTCCACCTCTGTATCTGTAGGGGTGGGGCTCTAGGCCCTGCTTCCCTCTCTGACCTCTGGGGAGGATGCAGTGCGTGACTGGATCTGAAAACTAGAAATCCTCAGGCAAACAGGGAGGCCCCAAGCTGGGCTGTGAACCTGCCCACTAGCCTTCTCCATGGTGGCTCCCCAACTACCTCAAACTTCTGTGCCCTCAGTATTCTAGACAAGTGGTCCCCAATCTTTTTGGCACCAGGGACTGGTTTTATGGGAGATAATTGTTTTACAGCATGTGCAGGGTGATGGTTTTGGGATGAAACTGTTGCACCTCAGCTCATCAGATACTAGTTAGATTCTTATAAGGAGTTGTGTGATCTAGATCCCTTGTATGCAGTTCACAATGGGGCTGTGTTCCTATGAGACTCTAATGCAGCTGCTGTGACAGGAAGTGGAGCTCAGGCTAATGCTTGCCCACCTGCCGTTCACCACCTGTGTGGCCTGGTTCCTGACAAGCCATAGATGGCTACTGGTCTGTGGACCTGGGTTGGGGACCCTTTTGGAGACGTTCAAGTCTCCCTAGCCATGCCTCTGTCTCACACCTCTGTGCCTTTGCTCCTGGAGGCCCAGCTTGGCCATCCCTCCTGTGGCATTTTCCCCTGCACACTCAAGTTCAAATGACTTGCTCTCTGTCCTGCACCCTTGGTTCACACTTGGAACACTGTCTGGCATTAGTCACATTGTGTCTGGTTTGCCTCCCCACCAGACCAAGCTCCCTGAGAGCTGGGACCTTGCTGAGTCATCTCTGACCAATCTCATCCACTCAGAGGGGGGCAAAGGATCTGGTTTGAAAGGGCACTCATTAAAGGTTTGTTATACAAACGTGTGGCCCAATGAATGACAGCAGAGACGCAGGAGCGCCAGCACCTACCCGGACCTCGGGCCACTGGCGGGCACTGAAGGGGCAATCGGGGCACTTGAAGGCACCAGGCCCAGCATGGGCCCGCTTGTGACTCTCCATCTCAGCTCGGCCAGGGAAGGCCTCGGCACAGATCTTGCAGGAAAACTTCTTTGATGCTGCAGTGGCTGCACACGGTGGTGAGGGGGGCACTGCCAGGCCCAGGGCTTTGCTGGTTGCAGGAGGTGGGGAGGCAGAGCTCGGGAGGTCCCCTACACGGTGGGTGTTGGCCGGAGATGGAGGCTCAGGGCCATCTCTGGGCAGCCCCCCACACTGCAGCAGGGGCCATTTGGCACCAGAGGCCAGAGCATCTGGACTTGGGAAGGAGATGGAGCCATCTGCGGTGAGCTGTGGAGAAACAGGGAGCATGAGGTGCTGAGAAGGGGAGGGAGGTAGGGCAGTGGTTGGCATCCCCAAGCCTCACCTCAATGTGGTGCAACTGGGTACCATCAGTAGCCATGATGTAGTGGGTGCCAGCTTCTTTTAGGGTGTCACTCACAACCACAGTCTGGGCTGCCTCTCCTGAGGGCTCCTCGCTGTGGGCACGGAGAATGTTCTAGGAGAAGATGGAGGGCCACAGGAGCCCCCTTCCCCAAGCAACAGGCATCAACTGAGGGATGATTGTCACCAAAGATGGACTCAAGTCAGAAGGGCCCAGGGTTCAACTGTGGCTCTGCCCTGTTACCAAATGACCCTCTACCGTCTCTCTTGTAAATGATTACAACTCAAGCATAGGTCTTTCTCAAAAACTGGTCATCCTTGTCCTCCTCGGTAAACATGGCAAGGTGGGGGGCACACAGTGAGGCAGAGGGGTCCAACCCAAGTCTGGCCAAGTTGAGCAGGACAGAGGGACCAGGCCAACCAGTAGCAAATGGTGAATCCACTACCAGGAGCTAGTGGAAGAGGCAAGGCTAACAAGGAACTGCTGTCTAAGAGCAGAGAGCAAATGCTGAGACTGGCCACCCAGGTGCTGGCCAAGGGCATGGGCCCGGGGATCCTGACTCCCAGCCCAGCTGAACAATTTGGCACTTGGATTCAGGGCTTCCTCAGATGGCCTAAGAGTTTGGTGAACATAAACATGCCTGCCCAAGCTCATTTATTGTAGGGAAGCCAAGTGCAGGAGCCAGGCCTCAATGCTGGTAAAGAGGCCTGAGTTTCTTCGGAATGTCAGAACTGGAGAACACCTGGGATCACTCAAGAAGAGTACTTGGCATGGGAACCAAAGGGACCAGGGTTCAAATCTTACCTACTGCGTGTGTGGTTTCAGGCTGGTCACTTAACCTCCCTGGCCCATTTCCTCATTTGTAAAACAAGGGAAATCTGGACTCATGGGAATGGCTTAGGTCCCATCATGACTGCCAAGTGCTTGGAACATTTAAGTGGCTAAACAATGGTAGCTCTTGACCTCCTGAGAAGGGGAGACTCCACCACCAATCACTTGATGCGTATTGGGATTTTTGCCTCCTGCCAACTAGGCTTGGGTGGGGCCCAAATCGAACTGACCAACCACACCTACAAAAAGCTGAAAGGGGCCTTGCAGGCAGCAGGTCTCACCTGTAAGGTGTACCAGGAGCTGATGTCCCCTCCTCCATAGGGGGTGCCGTGATGACACTGTAGCCAGTCCCACCAAATGGACCAGGTGCCAGGGTGATCTGTGGTAGGTCAGGAGGGCCTAGCTGGCTCTCGGCTGCCGCACCGCCCCCTGGCTCTGCCACATGGAGGGTGACCACCTGTGGAGTGGCACCTTCAGGGGAGGGCTGCCCACCAGGGGATGCTAACCCTGCTTCCACGTCCTCCGACTTCACCACGGCCACCTGCAACAGCACCAGGGGGCAGGATGGGAGGCATCTATGGCAGAGATGCAGGTATGCAAGATGCCTCTGCCATCTCAGTGTCCCAGATGCACCCACACACTCTAGTCAGACCAGTACTGCCACCACTCATTTGAATAATACAAGTTCTTTCTAAAATATACTCTGGCTTTCCAAATCCCACTCAGCAACTGGAAATAGACCAACAGGAATACAGCAGAGCAACTGTGCCCCCCACAAACATTCGGCTATGTCTGGAGACATTTCTTACCACGGCAGGAGGGGATGGCACTGGCATGTAGTGGGGAGAGGCCAGGGATGCTGCTGAACACCCCATAATGCACAGAACTGCCCCACCACACAATAGTATCTGCCTTCACACAACAGTATCTGCCTCAACATGCCAATAGTGCTGCAGTCAAGAAATACTGGGGATAACTGACACTTAGAAAAAAAGCTCCAGTGTACATCTTATTCTATAGTCGGCTTCAAATGGGTTGAAGATTAAAATGTAATAAATAAAACTTTAAATATATTAAAAGAAAATGTAGGTAAGTATTTTAGAATTGGGGTAGAGAGATTTTTCTAATCATGACAGAGAAAGATAAAACCTAGAGCAAAATTAACCATAAAATGAAGCCAAAAAACAAAGAAATTGGGGTTCGGGGATATTTAACAACTCATAAAAGGTGGACTTCCCTCATATATGGAGCTCCTGCAAAGCAATAACTAAAAACAACTTAATAGAAAAACACATGCAGGATACAAACAGGTACTTTAGAAAAAGAATACAATGGTCTCTGAACACACAGAAGTTCAATATCATTTACGGTCACACAACTGCTTTTTCTTTTTCTTTCTTTTTTTTTTTTTTTGAGATTGGGTATTGCTCAGGCTGGAGTGCAGTGGTGTGATTATAGCTCACTGCAGCCTCAACCTGCTGGGCTCAAGTGATCCTCCCACCTCAGCCTCTCAAGTAGCTGGTACTACAGGCATTCATCGCCACACTTGGCTAATTTTTTTTTTTTTTTTTTAAGAGACAGGGTTTCACCATGTTGTCCAGGCTGGTCTCAAACTCCTGGACTCAAGTAGTTCTCCTGCCTCGGCCTCCCAAAGTGCTGGGATTACAGGTGTAAGATTGGTAAAGATTTATAAAGACAGGTCTGGCGTGTTGCCTCACGCCTGTAATCCCAGCACTTTGGAAGGCCGAGGCGGGTGGATCATGAGGTCAAGAAATCGAGACCATCCTGCCTAACATGGTGAAACCCCATCTCTACTAAAAATACAAACAAAAAAAATTAGCCAGTCTTGGTGGTGTGTGCCTGTAGTCCCAGCTACTCGGGAGGCTGAGGCAGAACAGTGTGAACCCGGGAGGCAGAGGTTGCAGTGAGCCGAGATTGCGCCACTGCACTCCAGCCTGGGCAACAGAGTGAGACTCTGTCACCACACCCCCGCCCCGCCAAAAAAAGATTTATAAAGATGGATAATACCCAGTGTATTGGCATGAATGCAGGAAAATATACCCTACTGGTGGCCATGTATACTGGCATATCTTTTTACAAGGCTTCGCACCATACCCTCTGACCCACTAATAATTCTTGTAGGAGGCTTTTTAAAAATACTACAAAAATGTTGGCTGGGCACGGTTGCTCACGCCTGTAATCCTGCCACTTTGGGAGGCCAAGGCAGGCGGATCACTTGAGGTCAGGAGTTTGAAACTAGCCTGGCCAACATGATGAAACCCTACCCCTACTAAAAATGCAAAAAAGTATCCGGGTGTGGTGGC
>NW_012121820.1:7667390-7669118 GCF_000951035.1 Colobus angolensis palliatus | reverse complement strand
AACCTCCGCCTCCCAGGTTCAAGTGATTCTCCTGCCTCAGCCTCCCGAGTGGCTGGGATTACAGACATGTACCACCACGCCCGGCTAATTTTGTATTTTTAGTAGAGACGGGGTTTCTCCGTGTTGGTCAGGCTGGTCTTGAACTCCTGACCTCAGGTGATCCACCCACCTTGGCCTCCCAAAGTGCTGGGAATACAGGCATGAGCTACCATGCTAGGCCCGTTTTGTTTCTTTTACAAGCATGTCGTTTTGTAAGCAGAAAAACTCTACCACATGAGATTGGCATGGGAACAGGAGACAAATCAATAGAACAGAACTGAAGCCTAGAAACAGATTCCTACGTATTTGGGAATCTAGTATATGAGAAGGAGGACACTTCAAACCACAGGGGAAGATATCACATAGGATGACTTCTGGAAAAAAAATCGATCCCTACCTTTCTGCATACATCAGAAATAAATTCCAGGTGGAGTAAGATTTAAGTGTAAAAAAATAAACCCTAAGAAAAAAATATAAATGAATGCTTATATAATCTTGGAATACAAGCTGGAGGAGTCTTTCTAGGGATGATACCAAAGGCAAAACTCTAAAAGACTGATAAATTTTCCTATCTAAAAATGTAAAACTTCTATACACCCCTAATTGCCATGAACTAAACTCTGTGAAGATTTCTGGAATTTACTATTTTAAAAACACTCTCCATCTTCTCATGAGGCTAAGAAACAGGAGGGGCTAATAAACTTCCCTCTGCCTTGGAGACCAGGCCACATGTGAAGTGGGGGGCGGGGAGGCGAAAAGGTGCTGAACTTTGGGGAGGTGCAGGAACCAAGACCCCTGGAACTCGAGAGAATGGTCTGATCTAGAGGAAGCCCTGGGGTCTGCAGGCTGTGGGAGGTGTCCTGGAATGAGGGCACTCTTTTGGATGGAAAAGCTAGTTCAGACCCCTGTGGGGGCACCCACAGGCACATGGTGGCTGCAGAGGTGGGAGGAAGACAAAACAAGAACAGGGCCCAGATGCCACAGAGGCAGTGTGTACTGTTCCACCTGGCAGGTCACCAGTGATTCCGGAGAATGGACGGGAGACCCCGTGGCCTGCCTGGCAAAGCCTGTTCCTCTCTGTGTTTGCCCACCAGACTTCAGCGGATCTGTCTCCTCCACTACCCTGGAGTTCCCAAGGGCGGGGCAGCTCTGATACACTGCTGTCCTCTAGTCCCAGTGTCCAGTGCAGGGATGGGTACCTGCGGAAGCTGGGAAGGGGAACAGGTTCCCAGGTAAACTCACCTGCAGGGCTGTGCCCCCCAGTTCCCGCTGGGCACTCATGTTCAGCAGAAGATCCAAGGCTGTCTGCGTGGCCATCGCTGTTGACTCCTCGGCTCCTGGGTGGGGTGGGATCTAAGCCTGACAAAGTGCTAGAAAACTGGCACCCAATACCACCCCCTCTCCATCTTCCAGCCGCCACCAGCACGCCTGCCCCTGCCCCACTCAGAGCTCCTGTCCTCCCACAGAGCTCACCTTGCTGGTAGATGATGGTGGCACCGCCCAGGGTGTCAGGACAGAGCAGCGAGGGAGCCTCGGATGACTGGAAAGGTGTCGCCTCTGGGGGTATCTATGGGGTGGACATATGGCCACGCCTGAGAGGGGCTGGCCCAGATTCAAGTGCCATTTACCAAGCACCTCTGATCTGCCAGACATTTTACATCTGTTGGCTTGTTTTATCCTCATAACCGC
>NW_012121820.1:7650570-7663254 GCF_000951035.1 Colobus angolensis palliatus | reverse complement strand
TGTTAGCCAGGATGGTCTCAATCTGCTGACCTCGTGATCCGCCCGTCTCAGCCTCCCAAAGTGCTGGGATTACAGGCTTGAGCCACCGCGCCCGGCCTCCTTTTTTCTTTTCATTTTAAAAAAAGAAACCTCAAAGCATCTTGGGCTGGCTTTTCCACACACACAGCTGGAGCTGTCCCAGGGGATCTGTCTCCAGCCTCTGCTCACAAACCACCTCTCATGAAGCCAACTCCTACCTGAAGCTCCAGATCGAATTATAATCCTGTGAGCAATCATTAGGCGCCTAAGAACTTTGTTTCTCTCTCTCCGGTGCACTCTCAGCCCTGTGAGAGATGAGTAGGATCTGGAGTCCGGAAGATCTTGGATCATTTACTGAACTGCTTTAGGTACATAATTTCCTTCAATCCCCTCAACAATTGCCCCCATTTGATGAGAAACTAAAGCTCACAAGAGGTAAGAGGCTGAGCTGGGGACCTCAAGGTCCTCGTACTGTCCTGTTCTGAGCCAAATGATCTGGGGTGAACTGCCTTTCTGCTCATGCCTATAGTGTGCAGCAAATAGGGCTGGCTCAGAGCAGCAGTGCGGTAAGTGGGAACCATGGTTATCCCGGGCCTCCACTGCCCCACTCAACCTGGCGTCTCTTGCCCGAGTCCCTCCCACCCCCATACTGACCGGTCTCGGCTGTGCACAGCGGCGTGCCGAATGACGTCCTTCCGGTAGACACTGGTGTAGCTGCACTCGTCACACTTGTAGGGTTTGCTGCCCACGTGGTTGAACATGTGCTCCTGGGAGACAGACAAAACGATAGTGGGCTGGGGCTTGGCCTCCTCTCCCATCCCCGTCCCTACCTCACCCGTGGCCACAGCCTTAGGGTTGCTGCAGGAGCAGCTCACGGAACACAGGCATGTGGACAACACACCCCGATGCAAGGGTCAAAGCCTAGGAAGGCCCAAGGACTCTCCCCAGCGAGAGCACCCACTCCGTGCTGGCTCACAACTTGACAGAGGAACTGACTCAGGGTGGAGGGACCTTGTGATGGCAGAGCTTGGAGCTGAAGCCAGGCAGCATGGCGCCACAGCCTCCACCCCTCCCACTGTGTCACAGGACATCCTCTCTGCAGAACCCAGAGAACAGCCCAAAGCATAGCATGCACAGAGCACAGGGGCTCGCTCTGAGCACCATGCCTGAAAGTACCCTCTCCCACAGCTGCCAACTTGCACACTGGCCAGGCCGAGCCACGGCCTCCTGGGTCAGTAAAATGGGACTATGGACACGTACGACCTCACTGGGCTGCAGTAAGGACTTAATCATCCAGTTACTGCACAAAAGGCTCAGGGCTGCTGCAGGCCACGTGGTAGCTTGCACTAAGGAGAAAAAGGAACCGTGGTTTTTTTTTTTTGCCCCGCTCTTGTTGCCCAGGCTGGAGTGCAGTGGCATGATTTTGGCTCACTGCAAACTTTGCCTCCCAGGTTCAAGCGATTCTCCTGCCTCAGCATCCCGAGTAGTTGGGATTACAGGCGCCCACCACCATACCCAGCTAATTTTCTATTTTTAGTAGAGACGGGTTCCTCCATGTTGGCCAGGCTGGTCTCAAACTCCCAACCTCAGGTGATCCACCCACCTCAGCCTCCCAAAGTGCTGGGATTACAGGCGTGAGCCACTGCTCCTGGCCTAAAAGGAACACTTTTCTTGAGACACATGACTGCCATCTGCTGGAAATCTTTCTAACACATGGAATCAGATGAAAACAGTTTTACGGTGTCTGTGGTGGCAAAGATATGCTGCCGCTGTGCACTGTGCTGCCTGCAAAACTGCCCGCTGCAGCCCTTCCCAGCACCTCCCCACATTCCTGCAGGCTCTGAGGAGCTGAGCATTCTTCAGTGCACCAGTGAGCCAGACACGCATCCTGAAGAGCAGCAGGACGGTGAGCCAGGATGCTCTGTGACTCCATTCTCCTCCGTGGCACCAGCTGGCCTCTGCTTGCCTTCTTCACCCTCCCATGAGCCCCAAGCCTCTTTGGCTCCCGCACCTTGAGAGAGGACCAGCGGCGGGAACGATAGCTGCACTGCAGGCACTTGAAGAGCTGGGGATCGCCAGCCTCATGGGAGTTGACGTGGAAGCGCAGGTCCTCATGGGACAGAAAGCGAGAACCACAGATGCGGCACAGAAAGGGCCTCAAAAGCGGTTTGGGCGACTTGTAATAGTACCTGCAGGAAGAGGGTGTTGGGGAAAGGTCTGGTGGGGTTGGTGGCTTAACCACACACCTGCCCCACCCTCACTTCTGCTCCACATACTTGCGGTATTTCTTGCCTAGGAAGCGCCTGGAAGGTCGACCTCGGCGCCGGGGTGGAGTGTCATGCTCATCCGGGCAGGAGGGGGCTGCGTTCTCTGCATCTGACTGGCTCACACCAGCTTCCACAGGGGTCCTGCTTGCCTTGCCCATGGTCACTAGGTGTCCTGGGCCTGAGGAGCTGGGAGCCTCAGGATCCTGTGGCTCTGGAGGGCTCTGTCCACTCTGGGAACTCACTAGAGGCTCTCCTTCCACACCTGCCATGGACATGCCAGGTCACAAGCCAGCCACTGACACACCAGGACAGACGTGGACAAGTGGGCCAGAGGCCAGCCAAAATATCCTCCCACCCACTCATCACAGACCACTGATGGGTGCTTCGAGTCACATGACACAGACAGCCTCTGGTTAGAGGGCAGCGTGGATCCTACCGCCCAACAGCCAACATTCTGTCAGCATGGTAGGACCTGGCCTGGATTAGAGCAGCGGCGAGAGCTGGGACCTTCCAGTCAGGAGACCTGGGTTCCAGGCACAGCTGTCACTGATGTGCTGTGCACCCACAGGCAAAGCCATTCCTCTCCCGGAGTCTCATTTGCCCCATTTATCCAAAGGAGGCCAGAATGGCAGCTTTGGTGACTTCGCAGAACATTCTAAGGCTTGGAAAGCAATACAGTGCTTTAACACCCGCATTCCCTAGGGAGGTCAGGCAGCTGGAGGGCTGATGGGAGGGAAGGAGGGAGAAGACGTGACTTCTGTGCTTGCAAACCATTTGAAGTCTGGACGCTCTAAATCAGTTACCTCTTCAAAAACATCGACGGTATTTAAACATTAAATATGTACTATAGAAAAATTAACAATACAGACAATGCAGGTAACATTCTGTTTCTTGACTGGGTTATACAGGTGCTTGGTTACACAGATGTATGTGTGCACCTTGTGAAAACTCATTGACCTATGCAGAATATGTGTAACTTTCCATACATATATGCCTCGGTAAAAAGGCCTTTTTGAAACAGAGACTAAAGAATAAAATAGACCAGGTGCGGTGGCTCACACCTGTAATCCCAGCACTTGGGAGGCTGAGTGGGCGGATCACCTGAGGTCAGGAGTTTGAGACCAGCCTGGCCAATATGGTGAAACCCTGTCTCTACTAAAAAATTAGCTGGTGTGGTGATGGGCGCCTGTAATCCCAGCTACTCAAGGCTGAGGTATGAGAATCGCTTGAACTTGGGAGGCGAGGGTTGCAGTGAGCCAGAATCATGACACTGCACTCCAGCCTGGGCAACAGTGAAACTCCATCTCAAAAACAAATAACAATAATAATATAACAATTCTCCAACCATAAACAGCTGCCATTGTACTCTTTTGTGTGTATTTAACCCTTAAGCAATCTTAACAGGCATGCTGCTATAACCTCCATGCGGCCGGGCGCGGTGGCTCAAGCCTGTAATCCCAGCACTTTGGGAGGCCGAGACGGGCGGATCACGAGGTCAGGAGATCGAGACCATCCTGGCTAACACGGTGAAACCCCGTCTCTACTAAAAAATACAAAAAAAAGCTAGCCGGGCGAGGTGGCGGGCACCTGTAGTCCCAGCTACTCAGGAGGCTGAGGCGGGAGAATGGGCGGGAACCCAGGAGGCAGAGCTTGCAGTGAGCTGAGATCCGGCCACTGCACTCCAACCTGGGCGACAGAGCGAGACTCCGTCTCAAAAAAAACCTCCATGCATGCATAAAGGGACTGGAGATTTAAGCTCCAAGTCACACAGACTGCAGGCGGCAGAGCCGGTGCTCACACCACGGCTGGGTCCTTCCTGTCCCCCAGCCATTAATGCTCTGAACCAGGGCTCCTCTGATAGTCCCAGGCCTCAGACTTACTTCTCTCTTCTTATTTCAGTAATATTTAAAATTTATCTTATTCATTCAGTGATAAAGACCCAAATTTCTCTTTTGCTATGACAAATTGTGGTGAAAGGCATTTCCGTAAAGTTGAGATAGATTCCTGAGTCAGGGTTTCTTGAGCTTGAGTCTTTGAGGGCTTTCTCCTTTCTCAGGAGGCCTGCAGGTGAGCTGGTTTGAGACAGCTGCCCTGCAGGGCACACTCAGTCCCCAGAACTCCACAGAGACAAGCAGGGAGTGAGGCCACTCCTTACCTACCCACACGAGCCCCTCCCAAGACCAAACCTCACCATCTGGGAGGTCTGAGATCTCCAGGCGGGGCAGCTTCCGGGGTCGGCCAGGTCTCCTTCGGGGCCTTGGGGTACTGGGGGTGGGGCGCTGGAGCCGAAGCTGCCGGCCTCGGGGCTCATCCTCAGCTGGATTATAGTCGCTATCCTCTGTGGGGGACAGTAAAGTTGGTGAACAGTGGCGGCACCTGTCCTTTCAGCCCTAACCCCCTCCCCAGCTCACTTCCCCACCCCTGTGTACAACTCCTCCTCTGAGCCCACAGTGATGCTTCCTCCAGAAAGCCCTCCTGTTCTCCTCTGGCTGATTTGGTGTTCCTGCCCTGAGCCCCTGAAGTGCTTTCTCTACCCTTCCTGGCACCTACCACTAGCTCATAAAGCACCTTCATGTGAACATGGAAAAGGCACCCCTTCCTCCAGACAGTGTACAGCCAGTTAGAAAAAAGTTTAAATAAACATTAAAGTCCACAAACTCTATGGCGGCCCTATCCAAAACAGCTGCCACTGGCCATATTGAGCCCTTGAAATATGCCTAGTCCAAACTGAGATATAATTAAGTGTAAAATAATGAATTTCAAAAAATTGGTATTAAAAAACTCACCAACAATTTTATTTATTTATTTATTTTTTGCATTTTTAGCAGAGATGGGGTTTCACCGTGTTAGCCAGGATGGTCTCAATCTCCTGACCTCATGATCCGTCCGCCTCAGCCTCCCAAAGTGCTGGGCTTACAGGCATGAGCCACCGTGCCCGGCCAAAACACCATTTGTTATAATGACAGCATACTGAAATATTTTAGGGCCAGGCACAGCAGCTCACACCTGTAATCCCAGTGCTTTGGAAGGCTGACGTGGGAGGATTGTTTGAGGACAGGAGTTTGAGACCAGCCTGGGCAACTCAGCAAGACAATTTCTTTTTCTTTCTTTTTTTTTTTTTTTCGAGACAGAGTCTTGCTCTGTCACCCAGGCTGGAGTGCACTGGCACGATCTCGACTCACTGCAAACTCCACCTCCCAGGTTCAAGTGATTATCTTGCCACGGCTTCCCAAGTAGTTGGGATTACAGGTGCCCACCACCACACCCAGCTAATTTTTTATATCTTTAGTAGAGACAGGGTTTTACCATGTTGGCTAGGCTGGTCTTGAACTCCTGACCTCATGTGATCCGCCTGCCTTAGCCTCCCAAAGTGCTGGGATTACAGGCGTGAGCCACCACACCCAGCATTCCTCTTTTTTTCGTTTATTTAAGACAGGGTCTAGCTCTGTCGCCCAGGCTGGAGTGCAGTGGCACAATTACAGTTCACTGCAGTCCTGACCTCCTGGGCTCAAGTGATCCTCCCAAGTAACTGAGACTACAGGCACATACCACTCCGGCCTAATTTTTGCATTTTTCGTAGAGATGGGGTTTCGCCATGTGGTCCAGGTTGGGCGACCCGTTTCCACAAAAACTAAAAAATTAGCCAGGCATGCTGGCAGGCACCTGTAGCCCTAGCTACTTGGGAGGCTGAGATGGGAAAATGGCTTGAGCTCAGGAATTCAAGGTAACAGTGAGCAACGATCATGATGCTACATTCCAGCCTGAGCAACAGGGCGAGGACCTTCTCTCGCACCTTTATTTGTATTCTATTTCTGTGGTGCAATTGTGAACAGGGCCCCCTGTGCTCTTTTCCAGTGTGCAGCCTGCACAACTGTACACAAAGGTCCTGGTCCCAGAGCACAACCTCCTCTGTCTTATACTGGAGGGACCTATGGATGTGCCTATGCCAATTCCCCTTTCCTGGCCCTCCAAGTGAAAGCTCAGTGAGTATGTCTAGATGGGCATAGGGATGGCAGGCCTAGAAACCATGGTGGCCTACCCTCCAGGTCATCAATGGCTCCAGCGTCTACAATGTCGTCATCGTCCTCCTCCTCCGGCCCCTCTTCCTCTTGGGTCTTGGTGGAGGTGCTCCACTTCCGTAGACGTCCTTTTTTACCAGATGCTGCTGTGGCTGCTGCTACTGAGGGTGGGGGGAGGGTAAGACAAGCTTGCCATGTCTGGCTCCCAGCACCCCACCCCTATTCATCCAGTCCAAGCAGGTAGGCTGCTACTGAGGCACCTGGACGGAAGTGGCGCTCCCGCATGTGGCGCAGCAGTGTGGCCTTGGTACTGCTCCGGTACTGGCACATCTTGCACTTGAACTGCTGGACCACCACCACCTCCATCATGGCCTCCAGGCTCTGCAGGTCTGGTTCTTCAGCAGCAGAGGCTGGAGGCAGCTGCACCGGGGAGCTGGGCCCACCCTGTGCCTCCTCAGGTGGCTCCAGGCATGTGGATGTGGATGTGGGGCCATCTGCCAGGGCCTCAATGGCTGCCAGGCTGTGGGCCAAGGTGGAACTGGACATTGGTGATGTCATGGGAGCTCCTGGGGGTGGGTGAGGCAATTGGTGGGCGGTTAAATGGAGGGCAGCACTGGCCGTGAGCTGTAGCTACCCCTCGTAGGCAGACCCAGGGAGTGCAGAACCAAATTCCTCACCAGAGGCCACCCCATCAGTAGGAAAACTGAGACCCAGAGCAGTGGATACCCTGCCAGGGCCACAGAGGGAATCCGCGGCAGAGCCCGTCCTCATCTATCCCCCTGCCCACCGCAGGTCTTCCCTGATTCTGGCACCTGGGGTCTTACCATCATCTGGGCCCTGCAGGATCAGGTACCTCGTGGTCTCAGCCCCGCCATCCTCGGCACTGGTCACAGTGATGCAGCCTGGGCAGAGTTGGGGAAGGGTCACACCCCCTGGGGAGGGGTTCCCAGCACCAGGCCCACCCCCCTGGGCCCCACTTTGGTCTGTGAGCAGGGCTGGTCCACACTCATTCTGGCTCCCATGTGTGACTGCAAACCAGCTGTGTCGCCCCGAGCCTCAGCTGACTCCCTTGGCAGGGCTGTCTGGAGGTCTAGTGTGACATGCTGACTCAGCAGCTGGCCCACACTTACACAAGATGCCACAGCTACACCAGCTGCCCAGGCTTTGACCACCAAACCTGAAAAGTCCTCCTTCCTCTCCAAACTTCTGAAAGTAAAGGACTAGCTCGTGCACCACTTTCTTAGGGCTGGCTTCCCAGACTATCCCAGGGCTTTTTGAGGTACTATAGTCTCTATAAATATCATTAACAAAAAGTGGGTACAGCACCATGTGTCACGGCTTATGTCTGTAATCCCAATACTTTGGGAGGATGAGGCAGGAGAAGTGCTTGAACCCAGGAGTTCAAGAAAAGCCTGGCCAACCCAGCAAAAAGGTGGTGTGCACCTGTAATCCCAACTACCCTGGAGGCTGAAGCAGAGAATCCCTTGAGCCCAAGAGTCTGAGGTTGCAGCGCACTATGATTGCACCACTGCTCTCCAGCCTGGGTGACACGGCTCTGGAGTCAGATGTCTGAGCTCATGGCCCGACACCCCACACTGCTGGTGACAGTGGGTAAGTTATGTATCTCCTCAGTGCCTCATATTTTTCATCTGGACTGTGAACATAACATTCTTTACCTTTTGGGGTTATTGGGAGGATTAAATGAGCTACTCTATGTAAAGTTTAGAACAGTCCCGGGCACAAGGTAAGCAATAACAGTTTATATTATTTATTGAGAGTCTGTCATATGCCAGGCGCTATGCTGAGAACCTGATCGTGTTGTCTCATTTTCATTTACCACCATGAGACAGGGGTGACTGTTTCCACTCTGCACATTCCGCACGGGAAAGTAATCTGCCTGAGTTCATGCAGCCAGGGTGGGAACAGCTGGCTGCAGGACGCGCTGCAGGACCCCTGTGGGGCTCCTCTGCCTGACTCACTCTGGATGAGGTCGGGCCCGATGGTGGACTCGATGATCTTGTCGATGGCTGAGCCCAGGTCCGAGGAGGAAGCTGTGCAGTCGGACACCAGCATGCTGGGGTCCGGGAGTGCACTAGAGTGCACAAGTGCTGGGGGACCGCCTGTCACCCCTGCCACTGGCCCGTGGGACACAGACGATGAATCAGGGAGGTAGCCATTAGGCAGGGGGTCTGCGCTCGAGCTGCTCTCGGATACCTCCTCCTGAGGGGCATGAAACAGGGAGGTAAGAAGTTTAGCAGCAGGGTATGGGGTAGGGCAGCCTGCCAACTCCCACCTGCTAGACAGAGCTCTCTGGCCCAAGGACATGGTCAGTGGAGCCACTCATGCCCTCAGCCCCACTGAGGACCAGTGACAGAGGCCCTCCAATCACAGAGTCCCCCAGGAAAAAGTCACAGGGTCCCTGGATCTCATCACGGGATACCCCAAAATAAGGGAAGGGACTCCTAAGCCACAGCCAGGGGGAGCTATTGTCATTGGGCTTTTGCATAAATCATTCCCTCTGCCTGAAACTCTTCCCAGCATCACCCTATGGCTAAATCTTACCCAGCCTTCTCACCACCATTTAGCTGGTACCTCTTCTAGGAAGTCAATGCTGACTTTGAGGCCAAGTCAGGACTTCTTCACCCTCAGTGCTGCAGCTGCCTGTGTCCCCAGCACCATACCACTGTGGGGTTCATCGTGCCTTGTAACAGCCTCCCTGCCAGACTGTGCCCTCCACAAGGGCCTGGAACAAACTTGTCTTTTCCCCTGCTGTATCTCTAGGGCCCAGCACATGCTGAGCACATGGTAGGCCCCCATCTCTGCTGAACTAATGAAACCCCAGGACCCCAAAGTGATGACCACTGCTGTGCACTTCTATCACGTGATATACTGAATATGATCATTATCTTGCAGATAAGAATGGCTAATACGGGCCAGGCGCGGTGGCTCAAGCCTGTAATCCCAGCACTTTGGGAGGCCGAGATGGGCGGATCACGAGGTCAGGAGATCAAGACCATCCTGGCTAAAACGGTGAAACCCCGTCTCTACTAAAAAATACAAAAAAACTAGCCGGGCGAGGTGGCGGGCACCTGTAGTCCCAGCTACTCGGGAGGCTGAGGCAGGAGAATGGCGTAAACCCGGGAGGCGGAGCTTGCAGTGAGCCGAGATCCGGCCACTGCACGCCAGCCTGGGCGACAGAGCCAGACTCTGTCTCAAAACAACAACAACAACAAAAAAAACAAAGAATGGCTAATATGTATTGAGTGCTTACAATGTGCTGAGCCCTGTTTTAATTATTAGCTTTGCATATGTTAATTTATTTCATCCTCACAAAAACTCTATGAGGCAGGTCTATTTACCATTCCCACTTCACAGATGAGGAAACAAAGCTAGATGTTGGGTAGCTTGCTCAAGATCACACGGTTTGGAAGTGGCACAGCCAGAAGGAGATAGTTTACAAAATGTTTGCAAGAGGATGTCTGGTGGGAGCTCACAAGCACCTTTGAAAGCAAGTATTTCTGCTCTACTTTAGCCAGGAGACTGAGGCTCAAAGAGGTCTCCCAGTAAATTGGAGGCAGGACCCCGTCTTAACCCAGGACACCTGCCCTTTTTTTTTTTTTTTTTTTGGTAGAGATGAGGTCTTGCTTTGTTGCCCAAGCTGATCTCCAACTCCTGGGCTCAAGTGATCCTCCCACCTCAGTCTTCCAAAGTGCTGAGATTACAGGCAACGAGCTACCACGCCTGGCCTAGACATCTGCCTCTCAAAGTGTGAAGACTGTGGGTACTATAGCAGCTAAGACTATAGCCTAGATTTGAATCCTGGCTCTGTCTGCACTCTGTACCCCGGCATCCTTTTCTATAAGATGTGGAGAAAAATGATATGTGTCTTAGAAGGTATGAAGCCCCCATTTTAGGGGCCTGGCTTGGTGCCTGGCTCACAGTAAACCAGAAACACCAAGTATTAGCTACAAACAAGCCTTGCTGACTGTTTCCTCTCGGCTGTCAGGCACTGATGCTCGCGGTCCTTACCTCCACCCACACCGTCTAGCCCGGTCCATACCTGAGAGCGGCTGCCGTGGTCCGAGCTTTGCCCCACGCCAGAGTCATCGGCCTCTGCCTGTCCCGGGGCGGCTGCGGCGTCGCTGCTGTCGGCCGACACGGCTTCCGAGGTGCCCACACCCAGGCCGCTCTCAGAGGGCTCCTCGGGCCGGCCAGGCCCAGGGGCCGCGTCGCTGCTGCTCTCCACCTCGTTCTCCTCCATCGGATCAGGGGCCTGCCTGACAGCGTGGCGTAGTGTCTGGGGACTTCACTCTGCGAAGAGAGGTGACCGTGGCTGGAACAAGTGGGCCATCTCCCCAGCCCCGGCAACCGCAGCCCACCCAGCTGCACCCCTGCGCCCATTTTGCAGATGCAAAGACTGAGTCTCCGACGGGGCGGGGCTTCCTGGTGTATTGCGAGGGGAGCTCGGGAAAAACTTGACGGAGAAGCTGTGCTTCCCAAGCTAAGGCCCTTCCCGTGAGGGTGGTCAATGGCTGGTAATCTTGACCCTTTCCCTCGCCCCCACGATTCTCGTGGAGCGTTTCTGTGAGTCCTATCCGGGCTCCGTGGTTCAGCCCTTCAGCCCCCGCGTCCCCCCGGGTTGCAGGGTCGGTGGTACAGCCCGCTGGCCCCCTGGGTCAGTGGTTCGCTCCCCCCCGGTTCCCCTGTGGAGGGGGCTGACAGCGACGGTCTCGGGGCCTGGCGACTTGGGGCTGTCCCCGGCGCTGCCTGTGCTCCAGGCCCGACGCCATCTTGTGGTGGCGCCGGGTTTCCGCTCAGGCAAGTGCGAGAGCGACTAAAGGGCCTGGGACCCCGGGGCCCTGTTCGGACAGCCCCGCCGGCCCGGGAACTCGCCTCCGGGTAACTCGCAGTGTGACCTCACTCCACGGCAGGGTACGGTGGGGCCGCCTGACTCTACCCGAAGCTCACCTGAGGCTTTCGTAGCCACGTTCCTCTCTGACTCCGGCATCGACGAGGTCGCCATCCTCTTTTCCCCGCTGCGGAGGAACCCATCGGCTTATTGTAGGCCGGAACTACTTCTCCCGCTGGCCCCGGGAAAGACACATTTCCAGTGTTCCGGAAGGTCACTCCGAGGCCTCAAAGCCATAATCGGGTCTGAAGAGACTCTGGGATTTTATACGTCGGCTAGTATTTGGCATGGGGCCCACTATGGGTTGGGGACTACTTTATCTCCTGGCGGAGTGTTACATAGGAGTGGTTGTGACGTCATTCTGGGTCCCTTCCCTGGGCCGCAGGGTTGGGCGCGGCGAATGCGGGCCCAGCTCTATTGGGGCGTGGCTCGCGATGGCTTGGCCGCGCCCCTCCTACAACAGCCCGGAAGAGCGATGGCCGAGGGTGGCTTTGGCTTGGCCCAAGAGGAGTTTATGTTTTCAGTCATTTTACTTGATTCATGACCTATTACTTAGCGCGCTTCTGCAGCCCAGTCGATCTCTGTCCGTTAGGTTTGATGTGTTTTGTTGGGAAGGGAATGTATAATTATTGTTGTACAGATAGGGAAACAGGTCTGGGTATGGGAAGGGCTAGTCCAAAATCACATCCAATGAAGGGGACTCAGGAGCCAAGTAAGGATGGCAGGGGTCGGGGAAATGGAGTAAGTTAATGCTTGTCCCTTAGGTTTGTATACATATTTGTTAACATTAATAGAGCTGAGGCCGGGCGCTGTGGCTCTCACGCCTGTAATTCCAACACTTTGGGACGCCAAGGCGGGAGAATCGCTTGATCCCAGGAGTTGCAAACCAGCCTGGGCAAAAGAGCGAGACCCCATCTCTACAAAAAAAATAATAATAATAATTAGCCAGGCATGGTGGTGCGTGCCTATAATCCCAGTTGCTCCGGAGGCTGAGGTGGGAGGATCGCTTGAGTCTGGGAGGTTGAGGCTGCAGCAAGCCGTGATCACACCACTGCACTTAAGCCTGGGCAACAGAGCGAGACCCTGTTTTAAAAATTAAATAAATCCAAGTCAACTACCTATCCCTTAAAAGTGGAGAAAGAAAAAAAAATTAATTTAAAATCTGCTGCCCTTAAGGTATGTCCTTCCTCCGGAATGCCTGAAATGTTACCTTCTGTTAATTAAGACTTTTTTAGCAGTTTGCAGTGGAAGAGCACACGAGGGAGTAAGGCGCTCTGGTTTTTGTCCCTAAGTCTCTGTAGTTCCATAGGCTATTTTCCTTAATTGAAAGATACAAATTTTGGGGGGAAAAGTCTCAAAAAAACTCTTAAGCAGGCTGGGCGCGGTGGCTCACGCCTGTAATCTCAGCACTTCAGGCGGCTGAGGCGGGCGGATCACCTGATTTCGGGAGTTTGAGACCAGCCTGACCAAC
>NW_012121820.1:7649148-7649720 GCF_000951035.1 Colobus angolensis palliatus | reverse complement strand
CGAGATTGTGCCATTGCGACAAGAGAGTAACTCCATCCCAAAAAATAAATTAAAAAAATAATAAATACGACAAAGGGTGCTTTGAGCTGTTATTTGTGTGCACTTGTGTATGAGGGGATTGATCTGGTCCTTTTCTTAGGTAAAGTTTTTTTTCCTAGGTTCCCCTTTTGGGTTGAGGGAATAGAACAGGAGGCCCCTGGATAGGTTAGGACCCTCATCCCCTGTCCCTTGCAACCAGCAGGACCAGGCCCCAGAGCAGCTCTGAAGACCTAGGTCAGCACTGGCATGATGACGTTAGTTTCACTATCTCCAGGCAGTTTTCCCCTGTGGACCCCATTCTTCAGCCCTGCGGAGGCATCTGCCCCCCATGCCAGTAGGGTAGTAGGGTGCATCCTACATCTGACGAAGTCACCTCTCCCAAGGTTGGGGTACTCAGAAGTAGCCCCACAGTACTCTCATTCCCCTTCCCACTGAGACTTAAGCCTCCTAGGAGGTAGAGGCTGCAGTGAACTATGAGTGCGCCACTGCACTCTGGCTCAGGTGAGAGAGTGAGACCCAGTCTATTAAAAAGG
>NW_012121820.1:7648429-7648768 GCF_000951035.1 Colobus angolensis palliatus | reverse complement strand
AAAAAAAAAAAAAAAAAAAAGACTCAACCCTAATCTTGGCCTTTGCCACAGTGTCACAAGATTGCAGAATGTCATGGTAGAGATGGAACAGCCTCATCATGAAACTGAAGAGGAGCCCAAGGCCCAGAGGGGGAAAGCTAATAGCCCAAGGTCTCATGACTCCTTGGAAACATATCAGAACCCTCCCATCATAAAGACAAGCAGGCAAATCCTTGTATTCTGCCCGTGAATCCAGGATTTATTCCTCCAGAGTGTGCAGTCTAGTTCTGGTCTCAGCTTTATTTTTTTGTTTTCTCTTTAAAATTTGTTTTGTCTTTTAAAACATTTTTGTTGTTGTTG
>NW_012121820.1:7645129-7647052 GCF_000951035.1 Colobus angolensis palliatus | reverse complement strand
CAGAGCTTTATTTCCATTTGGTCCAAGGCTTGGAAGAAGGCTCCAAGGTAATTAAAAAGCTGCCTAGTGACTGGAGGGAGAGGCTTAGGCAGAAGCCCTGATACTTTGGGAGGGGACTTAAGGGTCCCAGTCGTGCTTGAGGGTGGGTGAGCCTTTCCAAGAGAACCTCGCCCAGGCCAGCCTGGGGGCCGGCTACCCTGGGAAAGTTGGTCAAGTAGTCGCCCATCTTGATGAGTTTCACTTCCTCATCTAAGAAGTGACTCTCCAGGAAGTCACAGAGATGGAGGTCTGTGTGGGTAGAACTCAGGGCTTGAAGATCCAAAAGGGACCTGGTTCAGATTTTTCTCCAGGGCCATGGCAGCTTCCGTGGCATTCAGGGTTTTTAAACTGTATTTTATTTTACTCACCCAGGCTGGAGTGCAGTGGCATGATCTCAGCTCACTGCAACCTCTGCCTCCCAGGTTCAAGAGATCCACCTCAGCCTCCTGAGTAGCTGGTACTACAGGCGTGCGCCACCACACCTGGCTAATTTTTTTTGTATTTTTAGTAGAGATAGGATTTCACCGTGTTGGCCAGGCTGGTCTTGAACTCCTGACCTCAACTGATCTGCCTGCCTTAGTCTCCCAAAGTGCTGGGATTACAGGCATGAGCCACCATGTCCAGCCATGTCCAGGGTCTTATCTTTCTCAATTTGGGCCAGCTTCTGGATGTCCTGGAAGAGAGTGCAGCCACTGTGCTGGTTTTGCATCTTCAAGGCACCCTTGCGCTTCTCCTCAGTCAATTCATGGAAGAAGTGGCCCACGCCCTCCAGTGCCACATTGTCGCAGTGTAAATAGAAGCCCAGAGAGAGGCAGATAAGGAGGCCTGCATGTGCAAATTGTCCAGGTGGTTCATGGCGCCTCCACCAGGTGGAATAATTCTGACGAATCTGGGAGCTCATGGGTTGGTAAGAAGGAGCTAACCACAAACAATGGTGTTGGTTGGACCCAGAAGCAGGAGGTGGCTGAGAAGATGGTCCCTGAGGTTGCAAGTGGAGAGGAGATTGATGGTGAGAGGCTGGAAGAGAGGAAGTCCCAGGATCTCTTCCATCCAAACACTGTTCAAGCAAGACACAGATCCGTGGGACTGCCAAACGTGACTCCGCTGCTGAGTCATGGTGTCTTAAGGAAGCAGGAGTTGTTAAATCATCTTCCACTGTAGAGAGGCAGCAGCTGAGGCTCAGAGAGGGGAAATGACTTTTCCAAGGTCATGCAGCCAGGAGGATGGAGCTGGTATATGGAACCAGGTCTGCCTCATTCCATAGTAATCATACACTTATGCCGGGTGCGGTGGCTCATGCCTGTAATCCCAACACTTTGGGAGGCCAAGGCGGGAGGATCACTTGAGGTCAGGAGTTCAAGACCAGTCTGGCCAACATGGTGAAATCCCGTGTCTACCACAAAATACAAAAATTAGCCAGGCATGGTGGCGCATGCCTGTAATCCCAACTACTCAGGAGGCTGAGGCAGGAGAATCGCTTTAACCTGGGAGGTGGAGGTTGTAGTAAGTTGAGATTGCGCCACTGCACTCCCGCCTGGGTGATAGAGTGAGGCTCCATCTCAAAAAAACAAAAACAAAAGCAAAAAAAGAAATACCTTAAGTTACTCTGTGCCAGTCACCATTCTGAGTGGTTTATTTGTATTCATTTATCTATCCTCACAAACACCCTATGAACCTACGAAGTGGTTGTCATTATTATCTCCATTTTACATATGAGGAAACTGAGGCACAGAACAATAAAAGAATCTACCTAAGTAAAGGATGGAGCTAGGATTGAAAACTAAGCAATGTGTTAGGCTGGGCACGGTGGCTCACACCTGTAATCCCAGCACTTTGGGAGGCCAAGGCAGGCAGATCACCAGAAGTCCGGAGTTCTATTGCCGG
>NW_012121820.1:7639772-7644704 GCF_000951035.1 Colobus angolensis palliatus | reverse complement strand
CAGGATGGTCTCGATCTGCTGACCTCGTGATCCGCCCGTCTCGGCCTCCCAAAGTGCTGGGATTACAGGCTTGAGCCACCGCGCCCGGCCGATGAAGTAATTCTTTAACATAACATCTGTATGCAGAAGTACAGTATACAGAGATAAGAATTTACAATACAGTGTGTGCATCAATAATTTCTAACAGAGCCTTAAAACAGGAACAGCAGTAACAGTTTGCAGCAAAAGTTGGTTACAAACAATTCATAGAAACAGGACTTGAGGTTTGATTTCCAACAGAACCTTGAAACAGGAACACAGTCTTTCCATAACTTATGATTAGCAAGATATTAATCAGCAGTAACAGTTGCAGCAAAAGCTGGTTACAAACAATTCATAGAAACAGGACATGAAGTTAGACAAGTGGTTAGACCAGAATTTCTCAGAAGGGAGGAGGCCTTAACCCTAAAGAGGCCTAGAAGAGCCGCGGCAAGATGAGGGCGTTTATAGCCCTATCTTATCCATATGGACGAGCGCCCCCCCATGCATCCGTTTATAGACTTTCCACAAGGGTCGCATTCCATTCCCAGAGCTATGAACATCTGCTTTTCTGGAATAGGAGTCTTGGTGATGTGAAACCTCTCTGACTGCACGTCCTTTCATAGGCTCTCTGCAGGGGGAAGCACATCACACGCCATTGGCTCATTCTGGCAGTCCAACCTGGCATTGTCTTTACATAATCCTGCATGCAATTTTGTGTTTACAATAATCAGGAGCATTTCATCTTTTATTCCATAGCAATAGTTTCAGGGGGTCTCCCTACAGAGTTCGAGACCAGCTTGACCAACATGGAGAAACCCCGTCTCTGCTAAAAATACAAAATTAGCCAGGTGTGGTGGTGCATGCCTATAGTCCTGGCTACTCGGGAGGCTGAGGCAGGAGAATTGCTTGAAAACCCAGGAGGCGGAGGTTGTGGTAAGCTGAGAACGTGCCATTGCACTCCAGCCTGGGCAGTGATTTTTTTTTTTTACCTTTTTAACATAATGATAGTGTAAAGACAGGAGCCTTACAACTTAGGCAAAGCATTTCACATGCAATCCTTCTTCCATCTCCTTAAAATATGTATTTATTTTACATATAGACTTTTACACTAACTTGAAAAATAGAGTAGACTCTGCTACAGTTTCCCCTGAAAATTTATAAGAAGTGTTGAGATTGTTAGAAGGTAGTTTTTAAGTACAGGTGCACCACCCTAAAAGACTTGTCCATCGTCAATAAAATGATAGTATTTGTGAAATTATTATTCTTTTTCAGAAACACTATTTCTTAAATCTCCTGGGAATTTGTGGCATAATAAAGCACATTCAAAGTTCTAATGTGTTTATGAGCTCATTTTCAAAATAGTAAGTTTGTCATCTTTAAAATGAACATGACTTGCTTCCTTGATGCAATTAGTTGAATTAGTTGAAGATTGCTATAGAAATCTTTATTTCATCTTTCTAGAGTTTTTGGCAATTTTATTATACAATAGTTACCGTTAGAGAAGGGGGAAAGGGCTTTTGGGTGTGTATTTGTAGGTACTAAGAGATTTACTAAATATAGTAGATTAGCACTGTCACACTTGTTCAAGTAGTTTCAAACGTAGAAAATTAAGTATCAGAGGCAGGTATATAGAACAATGTAGTCTTTTTTTTTCTTCAATTTTAAAAATTTTAAATTGTGGTAGAAGCAATGTATTCACAAGGTGAAAAACCTACCTCAGTTACATGTGGTTTGTGTTTTCTGGATTAATCTGGATTTTATAATTAGAAATAAAAATGTAAGATTTTGAATCCACTTAATAATTCTTTGAAAATAATACAAGTCAGTGTAATAGAGAAGCTTTCATATATTCAACACTGTGAGACAAAACAGCAGAGACCTTGGATTTGATAATTGATCTGATATCCTGGACGGTATTCATATGTACAGTGATAGCTATCTTTCTTTGGGGTTTTTTTGTGTGCATATGTGTGTAGTTTTATGGTTCTGAATTGGTGACCAGTAAGTTCCATGTAGTGCTGGCACTTATTTAATAACTATTCATGATATTGTTAATAACTTGCTATAGGATTCAGGCATATATTTTTAGCATAAGAAGCCAAATACACTAGCTTGTCATTGGAGAGAATACATTAAGTGAGAAAAACATTCAGGACTCAGAACTTTAACATGTTAAAGTTAGAGCTAAACATGGTCAGATTGGGTCTGAGCCTATCCTAATATGTAACCATAAAGCTTGACTTTTGCACTGGAACTATGCTTTCATAAATAAAGGATATCCCATGGGATTGTAATCGTAATCCCAATTATAGTCTCTAAGATTGTAATTGATATTATCTGAGAAGTAGTGTGACACCTTTCTTTTGTTGTTACATTAAGCTGAAAACATAATACTAATAAACAACTAACAGTTTGCTTATCATGCACATCAACTAAGGCAACTTCCCCCATGTTAAGTTTCTCCTGGATTTATGGAAGTTGGTTGTTTCCCAGTTTAAAAACTTGAACTGGTATTACCTAAGAAAACCTGAGTCTATATTGTTTTTATTTTACTTAGCTAGAATCTCATAGCGTGTTAAAGTCATATCCTTAGCCCCACTAAAAATAACTATGTTTATGTGAGAGGAATATTGTAAGTGGGAGCTGTATTAAATACTATTATAGGTGTTACAGAATCTTTAAATAAATGGACATGGACCAACCTTCCATCTAGTAGTATACGATCTACATAGTGCATGTCAGTAGCACAAAACGCAGTCTTAGTTAGCATTAGCCTGTTTAATCTGAATAGTTTACTCAAAAGTACTTCTTTGTGTTAATTATTGAGCCATTGTTTTTAGACCTAGTTAATAGGTTCTATTTAATTTGCTGCAACATTTATTGAATGGTGGAGTGAAAGAACTGATGCATACTGGGAAATATCTTACCATTTTTTAAAGATAATGTTACATTAGGAAAAGAACACTTTTAAGGAATTTATAGCAGTGATGAAATGAATTAAGTCTATATCAGATACAGCAAACTGTTGATGGTATTTATTTATTTATTTATTTATTTATTTATTTTTTTGAGACGGAGTCTGGCTCTGTCGCCCAGGCTGGAGTGCAGTGGCCGGATCTCAGCTCACTGCAAAGTCCGCCTCCTGGGTTTATGCCATTCTCCTGCCTCAGCCTCCCGAGTAGCTGGGACTACAGGCGCCCGCCACCTCGCCCGGCTAGTTTTTTGTATTTTTAGTAGAGACAGGGTTTCACCGTGTTAGCCAGGATGGTCTCGATCTCCTGACCTCGTGATCCGCCTGTCTTGGCCTCCCAAAGTGCTGGGATTACAGGAGTGAGCCACTGCGCCTGGCCACTAGCAGATTGTTTCTTTGTTTTTGGCTTTTTGTTTTTTCTTTGAGACAGGGTCTCGCTCTGTCACCCAGGCTGGAATGCAGTGGTGCAAACATGGGTCGCTACAACCACTGCCTACCGGGTGTAAACAATCCTCCCATCTCAGCCTCCCAGGCAGCTGGGACCACAGGTACGCGTCATTACACCCAGCTAAATTGTTGTGTATTTTTTGTAGAGATGGGTTTTCCCCATATTACCCAGGATGGGTGAATGTTTACTGAGCACTTACCAAGTATCAGGGGCGGCATTCAGTGTTTTGTATGCATTTTTATTTTTATTTTGAGACAGGATCTGGCTCTGTTGCCCAGGCTGGGGTGCAGTGGCAGATATTGGCTCACTGCAACTGGTCCTCCCAAGCTCAAGTGATCCTCCCATCTCAGCCTCCCGAGCAGCTGGGACTACAGGTGCCCGCCACCTCGCCCGGCTAGTTTTTTGTATTTTTTAGTAGAGACAGGGTTTCACCGTGTTAGCCAGGATGGTCTCGATCTCCTGACCTCGTGATCCGCCTGTCTTGGCCTCCCAAAGTGCTGGGATTACAGGCTTGAGCCACCGCGCCCGGCCCTGTTGATGGTATTTAAATGTGACTTCAAGTTAGTATTTCTGTATATATTATGGATTACTGGTTTGCTTTTAGATATGTAAGTCTGTTCTGATCTACAGTTCACATATCGTGTCTGGTAATAATAGAATGTCAGTGATGATCACTTGGTTGACATTGATTAAGTTTTGTTTTGTTTCCTCCTCTGGATACCAAATAGGTATATGCTACTTTTTTGATGAACTTATTTCTTGGAAGATTTGGCTATGCTATTCAGGGTTTTTATTCTTATGTTTTTCTTCTAAACTTAAGTAGCATCCTGCTGCTACCATATTAAAGCTAAAATTTAACTTTTGTGGAAGAATCAGCTAATTCAGGTAATCCAAATATTTGTGGGAAAACATCTGGATAATTTATTGAACACATTAGTATCGTGTAGACAGCTTTGCTTATTCCCATTGCATAGGTTTTTATTGTGGAATAGTCAACTTAATATAGATTCACTTTTAATTTGCATATATAAAGTAATACTCAATAAAAATTTTTCATTTATTTAAAAAAAAAAGAAAACTAAGCAATCTGGCTCTAGACTCCATACTTTTAGATTGCTGTACCATTTCTCATCATAATGCCTGACTCTTAGGTGATACTTTGTCTTCTCCTGAGTCAGGCCGGGTAGTTACTATTTTCCTATTTTACAGATGAGGAAATTGAAGCCCAGAGAGGGGAACTGACTTGCTCAAGATCACACAAATTTTCTGGTGTAATGGAAAGGGCTGTGAGCTCAGGCCAGATCTCCTGAGGCAGATAATAATCACACTAGCAGTTATTTATTTATTTGTTTGTTTATTTATTTATTTATTTTTGAGACGGAGTCTCGCTCTGTCACCCAGGCTGGAGTGTAGTAGCGCAATCTTGGCTCACTGCAAGCTCCGCCTCCCGGGTTCATGCCATTCTCCTGCCTCAGCCTCCCGAGTAGCTGGG
>NW_012121820.1:7635487-7639352 GCF_000951035.1 Colobus angolensis palliatus | reverse complement strand
TGATCCACCCACCTTGGCCTTCCAAAGTGCTGGGATTACAGGCATGAGCCACCGGGCTGGGCCATGCCCGGCTAATTTTTTTGTATTTTTAGTGGAGACTGGGTTTCACCATGTTGGTCAGGCTGGTCTTGAACTCCTGACCTTAGGTGATCTGCCCACCTTGGCCTCCCAAAGTGCTGGGATTACAGGAGTGAGCCACTGCGCCTGGCCACTAGCAGATTGTTTCTTTGTTTTTGGCTTTTTGTTTTTTCTTTGAGACAGGGTCTCGCTCTGTCACCCAGGCTGGAATGCAGTGGTGCAAACATGGGTCGCTACAACCACTGCCTACCGGGTGTAAACAATCCTCCCATCTCAGCCTCCCAGGCAGCTGGGACCACAGGTACGCGTCATTACACCCAGCTAAATTGTTGTGTATTTTTTGTAGAGATGGGTTTTCCCCATATTACCCAGGATGGGTGAATGTTTACTGAGCACTTACCAAGTATCAGGGGCGGCATTCAGTGTTTTGTATGCATTTTTATTTTTATTTTGAGACAGGATCTGGCTCTGTTGCCCAGGCTGGGGTGCAGTGGCAGATATTGGCTCACTGCAACTGGTCCTCCCAAGCTCAAGTGATCCTCCCATCTCAGCCTCCCGAGCAGCTGGGACTATAAGTGCATACCACCACACCTGGCTAATTTTTGTATATTTTTTTGGTAGAGGTGGGGTTTCACCATGTTGCCCAGGCTGGTCTTTTTCTTTTCTGAGATGGAGTCTTATTCTGTAGCCCCGACTGGAGTGCAGTGGTGCAGTCTCAGCTCACTGCAGCCTCCGCCTCTCAGGCTCAGGTGATTCTCCTGCCTCAGCCTTCAAGTAGCTGGGATTACAGGCACACACCACCACGTCCGGCTAATTTGTATTTTTAGTAGAGACAGGGTTTCGCTATGTTGGCTAGGCTAGTCTCCTGACCTCAGGTGATCCACCCACCTTGGCTTCCCAAAGTGTGCAGGGATTACAGATGTGAGCTACCTTGCCTGGCCCTATGTGCATTTTTAAACTGCAGTCACAACAACCAGAGATATTAGATACTCTCTGCATTCCCATGTTACAGATGAGGAACCTGAGGCCCAAGAGCAGTGACTGTCTGAGGTCATATGCTTGATCATCAGCAGAGGTAGGATTCAAACCCTGGCTTGCTGACTCCCAGTCCAATGCTCCTCATGTTGCACCAGATACCCTAGAAGGGCAGCCAGCGGGTTTGAGACTAGGCAGCCAGCAGGTGGGTCGAGGGTTCATCTCTATCTTCTCTCTTCATGCCACTGCTGTTGATGGGTTTAGCTAAACCTGTTTTTAAAAACCTATTTATAGCTTAAGACTGTACCACCACGTGGGATAATGAATCCCTTAAGTTGACTTCCCATGGTGTAAATTAAGATTTCCTTTTATTTGTCCTAAATCTTTCTCTTTCAGACTTGGAGGGGGATGGGGTAGTGGGGAAAGGCACTAGGACCAGAGTACTTGGATTTAGAAAATTGGCTGAAGGGCTGGGCACGGTGGCTCACGCCTGTAACCCCAGCACTTTGAGAGGCCAAGGTGGGTGGATCACCTGAGGTCAGGAGTTTGAGACCAGCCTGGCCAACATGGTGAAACCTCATCTCTACTAAAAATACAAAAATTAGCTGGGCATGGTGGCGAGTGCCCGTAATCCCAGCTACTCGGGAGGCTGAGGCAGGAGAATTGCTCGAACTGGGGAGGCGGAGGTTGCAGTGAGCCAAGATTGTGCCACTGCACTCCAGCCTGGCAACAGAGCAAGACTCTGTCTAAAAGAAAAAAAAAAGAAAGAGAAAGAAAAAAGAAAGAATATGGGCTGAAGTCCAAACTGTGTTTGACTATTTGTATATGTTGGTAATTCCTGAAACCAGGCAGCAGGTGACATGTATGGAAACATCTCGTCTGATCATTACAAAGACATAAAGGGGTAGGCAGGGCTTGGATTTTCATCTCCTTTCGTCTGTTTTGTTTCCTGTGGTATCCCCAACATTGAGCACATTTTGGAGATACAGGTAGATACAAGATAGCTATGTGTCGTATGAATGAACCAATGAACCCTCATTTTATAGACAAGGAAATAAAGATCCAGAATATCGGGGTCTAGCCAGGAAAACAATACTTCTGCCAGATGATTCCAAAGAGGGAATTTAGGCCAGGTGAAGTGATTCATGCCTGTAATCTCAGCGCTTTGGGAGGCCAGGGTGAGAGGATCACTTGAGGTCAGGGTTTTGAGACCAGCCTAGGCAACATAGTGAGACCCTTGTCTGTACAAAAAATATATATATTTTTAATTAGCTAGGCATGGTGGCATGTGCCCATAGTACTAGCTACTGGGGAGGCTGTGGTGGGAGGATCGCTTGAGCCCAGGAGTTTGAGGCTGCAGTGAGCTATGACTGTGCTGTTGCAACTCCAGCCTGAGCAACAGAGCAAGACCCTGTCTCTGTCTCTAAACACACACACACAAAATACAACACAGAGAGGGAATTTAATGTGGAGAATTACTACAAAGTTGTTTTATGGGTAGCAATAGCAACCAGGGGAAGTTGAGGCAAACCTGAGATTAGCAACTTCCTGAAGCTGCCACCTCACCCAGGGCTGGAGGTATTCATATCAAGGGAGGAGGTGGCATTACTGGAGACCAGCAACTGGGGACACCCTGAGAGAAGCTGGAATCGCAGCAGGTCTGTCTAGCAGGAGCTGAACCATGAAGGAGTCACTGCAACTGCTAAAGTTCCCCACACCCCCATCCTTCCCGAAGACGAGAGAAATGGAGGAGAAAGACCCTGACCTCTCCCTTCTTTCTCTCCAGTCTCTCACCAGGACTTTCCATTGGCCGATCCTAGCCAAAAGCCAGTTCGCAAGGGAGTCCAGGAAACATGGTTTGCAGGGATTAGCCTCTGCTGTACGGAGCAGAGCAGAAGCGCAGAGAATGGATTTGAGACAAACAGAAAAATTACCTGGCCCAAATAATCCCATGCCTAGGAAGGATTGCATTACGTATGTGTTGTCAGACGGTGCCCCTCCCCCAAGTCCAGGTGACCTTTTTAGTCTCTCTATCTTTCCATGTCGGGCTTAAGCATCACCTCTTCTAGGAAGCCTTCTTCCCAGCAAAGCTGGTATTTCCCTTCGTCGCATCCCCCTAGCGTGCTCTGCCTACCTCTGTCACAGAACACACACCACCGTGAGATGCTGCCAGTTACCCTCCAGGCTCCTCGATGGACAGAGCCTCCCAAAGCCAGTCCTGAGTCTGATTTGTTTCTCTGCTGGGTAGAAAATGATTGTTGAATGAGTCAGCTGTTGGAAGGATAACATGGGGCAAGGAACTCTAGAGTCAGACCAAACTGAGGGTCCACGAGTCTCAGTTTTCACATCTGTAAAACAGGAACTTTGAGGAGTAAAGGGAGAATGTGTGGCAGTGCAGTTAAGCTCATAGGCTCTGGAATCAGACCATCTGCAGTCAACCCCCAGCTCCACTTATAGTTACTTAACTCTCTACTCTTCTGCTTCTCTCTTATAAACTAGGGATGATATTAATATTTCATGTGATATCTGTGAGGATTAAATTAAACTGTGTGGAAAGCAGTGCAAGTGCTTAATAAATGTGCCTAGTATCATTATGTGTGGTGTCTAGTCACATGCCTGAACATTGCATAGGTAAGAGGATATATATCAAACAGGGACCTTTCTTTCTTCCTTCCTTCCTTTCTTTCTTTTCTTCTCTTTCTTTCTTTCTTTCTTTCTTTCTTTCTTCCTTTCTTTTCTTCTCTTTCTTTCTTTCTTTCTTTCTTTCTTTCTTTCTTTCTTTCTCTCTTTCTCTCTTTCTCTCTTTCTCTCT
>NW_012121820.1:7625145-7634227 GCF_000951035.1 Colobus angolensis palliatus | reverse complement strand
TAGCCTCCTGAGTAGCTGGGACTACAGGCGCCCGCCACCGTGCCCGGCTAATTTTTTGTATTTTTAGTAGAGACGGGGTTTCACCGTGGTCTCAGTCTCCTGACCTTGTGATCCGCCCGCCTCGGCCTCCCAAAGTGCCGGGATTACAGGCGTGAGCCACCGCGCCCGGCCTGGGGTGTTTTTTTTATGACAGGGTCTTGGTCTGTCACCCTGGCTAGGGTACAGTGGTACAAATACGGCTCAGTGTAACCTTGACATCCTGAGCTCAAGTGGTCCTACCACCTCAGCCACCCCTGCTCCCAAGTAGCTGAGACCATAGGCTTGCACCACCCAAAATTTTTTTAAATTTTTATTTTGTAGAGACGAGGTCTCACCATGTTGCCTAGGCTGGTCTCTAACTCATGGACTCAAGTGATCTGCCTGCCTCAATCCCCCCAAGTGCTGGGATTACAGATGTATGCCACCACCCCTGGCCTCAATCAGTCTTTTCTGGGCCATAGAACAATGGCTGAGTTTCATTTGATAACACTGGTCTGCCTGTGAGTCCAGTGTCTGGTTCTGTGACCTTCCCCTCTGTCCCAGGCACTACAGAGGATGTTCGGCCTGCACCACCAGCGCAACCCTGGCACTGAGGCCTCTCACACAGGTCAAGGGACCATCTTGGGATTAAAGGTGGGGACTTTGGGGCCTGTGAGGAGGGGGCATGCATGGAAGGAGACAAGGGTCTGGAGCAAAGGACTAGCAAAGGAATCTAACACTTATTGAGCATCTACTGTGTGCCACGTGCTGTGCACACTTTATTGCATTTCATCCTTACAGCAGCCTGCAAAGCACAGATCATTACCCCCACTTCAGAGGTGCTGAAATGTGAGTTCCAGGGGTGAAGACACTCGCCCAAGGTCGTGCAGAAATGAAGGAGCACAGCTGGATTTGAACTCTGGACTGTCTGACTCAACCCCCTGTTCTTTTTTCTTTTTCTTTTTCTTTTTTTGAGGCAGAGTCTCGCTCTGTCTGCCAGCCTGGAGTACAGTGGCAAGATCTTGGCTCACTGCAACCTCCACCTCCTGGGTTCAAGCAAGCACATCCAGCTTATTTTTGCATTTTTAGTAGAGACAGGGTTTCACCACATTAGCCAGGCTGGTCTCGAACTCCTGACCTCAAGTGATCCACCTGCCTAGGCCTCCCAAAGTGCTAGGATTGCAGGTATGAACCACTATGCCTGCCCTCCCTGTTGTTTTCACTGTACCCAAGCTGCCTCCCAGAGGAAGGAGGAGGCAGGGGAATGGAAGGCAGGAGGAGGCAGGGGAATGGAAGCTGAGCCTCAAGCCATACGGGAAGCCATGAGAGCCAATGCCGAGGCCAGGCTCAGGCAGAGTGACAGCTTGAGACCATGACTTTGACAGCTGTGCCGAGGCTGGCCTGAAAGCAAGTGACTGGGGAAGACGAACTGTGATTATCAAGACAAGGGGATAGCCAGGGGCTGCAGCAGGGCGCTGAGGAGGTGCTGGTCCCGAACAGAATGCCCTTGAGCCCCAACCCCAACAGAACAAGCTCCCTACTTACTTGCTCTGTGACCTTGAGCAAGTCACTCAATCATCTCAGTTGAGCGTCCTCACTTGTCACACAGAGTCACCACACATGCTGAGTTGTCAAGGGATGACATGAGACAATGCAAGGAGACAGAACTGGGTCAAGTCCAGGTGAGAACTCAATTAGCAATTAATCTATGATCTGAGGCAAGTCACTTCACCTCTCTAAGCCTCAGTCTCCCTACCTAGCAAATGGGTGCAGCTCCTGTCACACCAGTTCGCTGTGAAGATATAGTGATTAAAGTATGGGCTCTGGAGTAGGTTTCCCTGGGTTCAAATCATGTTCCACCACTTTAAGTTGCTTGGTTCTTTTCTTTCTTTCTCTCTCTCTCTTTTTCAGACAGTCTCCCTCTGTCTCCCAGGCAGGAGTGCAGTGGCACAATCTTGGTTCACTGCAACCTCCACCTCCTGGGTTCAAAGATGATTCTCCTGCCTCAGCCTCCTGAGAAGCTGGGATTATAGGCGCTTGCCACCATGCTCAGCTAATTTTTTGTATTTTTTTTTTTTTTTTTTTTTGAGACGGAGTCTCCCTCTGTCGCCTGGGCTGGAGTTCAGTGGCCAGATCTCAGCTCACTGCAAGCTCCGCCTCCCGGGTTTACGCCATTCTCCTGCCTCAGCCTCCCGAGTAGCTGGGACTACAGGCGCCAGCCACCTCGCCCGGCTAGCTTTTTGTATTTTTTAGTAGAGACGGGGTTTCACCGTGTTAGCCAGGATGGTCTCGAACTCCTGACCTCGTGATCCGCCCGTCTCGGCCTCCCAAAGTGCTGGGATTACAGGCTTGAGCCACCGCGCCCGGCCGTATTTTTTTTTTTTTTTTTTTTTCAGTAGAGATGGGTTTCTCCATGTTGGCCAGGCTAGTCTCAAACTCCTGACCTCAACTGATCCTCCCACCTTGGCCTCCCAAAGTGTTGGGATTATAGGTGTGAGCCATCAAGCCAGGCAGTTCTTTTTCTTTAAGCCCTTTCCCTTCTAGGAATTGCTAGGTTTTTCTGTACCTTGATTTCCTCCCCTGGAAAGTAGGGGGTGAAGATAAGCACACTTACTTCATGGAGATGTGATATTAAATGGTCTCCTCACCAGGAAGAATGCAGAATGGCGTCTGGCACAGGTGAGCTCTCTGTCACTGAAATCATGAGCCTGGGTCTGGTACCTAATAGTAATAATGCTTGCTGCTTGATGGGCACCACTTTGGACAGTTTACGCTTTGACTGTAATCCTCGAAGCAGTCATATGAACTAGGTGATATGACTGTCCCCATTTTATTCATGAGGAGTTGAGTTATTCAGATGTTCAACGACTTTCCAGAAGTCACACAGCAGTCAGGGCCCAGACCAGGATTTGAGCCCTGGCAGACTCTCAGTCATTTATTCATCCCTAATGAAGGCTTCACAAATGGACCAATTAGGACGTCTACGTTATGTATGAACGTGTTTTGGAACCAGAAGAGATGTAAGTGGAGAATGCCTTCAACGAGCCCTGAAGGCTGGGTGAGGAGGGCAAGGTGAAAGGATGGAGGGACCGCTCTGTTCAGCTCCCGTTTGCTGCCAGGAGGGGGCGCCCGCTGCCTCCACCAGGTCTCCCAGACCTGAACCAGGAGGCCGGGCTGGAGACCTATCCAGTGGCCCATCCAGGCAGACCTTGGGGACCACGTGCAGGAGCTGCAGAGAGTGGCGGTGTTAGCCCGTGCAAAGCCAGGGGCATGCCAAGAGGGGTTTATCTCCCCAACCGGACTGCGGAGCTGCCTCAGACCTTCGAAAAGATGCAGATGCTTCAGCCTCATCTAGCCCCTCCCCCCAGCAGAACTTTCTGGGTGGTCGGGCGCCATGGCTCAGACCTCTAATCCCAGCACTTTGGGAGGCCAGGAGTTCGAGACCAGCCTGAGCAACACAGGGAGACCCCCGTCTCTAAAATAAAAAAAATGGCTGAGTATGGTGGTGTGTGCCTGTAGTCCCAACTACTCTGGAGGCTGACGTGGGAGGATTACTTGAGCCTAGGAGGTTGAGGCTGCAGTGAGCTGTGATCATGCCATTGCACTCCAACCTGGGCAGCAAAATGAGACCCTGTCTCAAAACAAAACAAACAAACAAACAACAACAACAAAAATATATATAGGCCAGGCTCAGTGGCTCATGCCTATAATCCCAGCACTTTGGGAGGCCGAGGAGGGCAGATCACTTGAGGTAAGGAGTTTGAGACCAGCCTGGCCAACATGATTATCTGTTCCTTGTGTACCCTCCAGAAATGTTTTTTGTTTGCTTTTTGATACAGAGTCTTATTCTGTCACCCAGGCTGGAGTGCAAGTGGTGCAATCTCAGCTCACTGCAGCCTCTGCCTCCTGGGTTCAAGGGATTCTCGTGTCTCAGTCTCCCTAGTAGCTGGGATTACAGGCGTCAAAAGGTATGTTCATTTAAATTCTTTCCAAATTATATTCCCAAAAGTTCACACCAATTTACATTCTTACCAGTGATGTATAATGTTATCTGTTGTTTCATATCCTTACCCAGTAGCTGAGACTACAGACTTATGTCACCACACCTGGCTAATTTGTAATTTTTTGTAGAGATAGGGCCTCCCTATGTTATCCAGGCTGATCTTTGTCTGTCTTTTGTGTTGCAAATATTTTTCAGTGGGGCATTTTTTTAGCTGATTTTAAAAATTGTATTCTTGTGTGTGTGTATGTATATGTGTGTCTGTATATATATATATATAAAATATATTAATTGAAATTCACATAACATAAAGTTAACCATTTTTAAGTTTATAATTCAGTGGTATTTAAACATTATGCACATTTATTATGTTATGTAAGTACCACCACTAATTTAAAAAAAACTACTAATTTTGATTACCACAACTTTGAAAACATTTTGATCACCATAAAAGAAAACCTTGTATCCATTAAGCAATCTATCTTTATTTCCCCTCTCACCAGGGTCATTTATTTCATTTTGTTTTGTTGGCTTTTTTTTTTTTTTTGAGATGGAGTCTTACTCTGTCACTCAGGCTGGAGTGCCATGACGCCATCTCAGTTCACTGCAACCTTCACCTCCTGGGTTTAAGCAATTCTCCCACCTCAGCCTCCTGAGTAGCTGGGATTATAGGCATCAGCCATCATGCCTAGCACATTTTTGTATTTTGAGTATAGACAGGGTTTCATGATGTTTGCCAGGCTGGTCTTGAACTCCTGACCTCAGATGATCTGCCCGCCTCAGCCTCCCAAAGCTCTGGGATTACAGATGTGAGCTACCGCGCCCAGCCAACCATTTGTTTTTATGGAGCCACATTTATATATATATATATATATATTTTTTTTTTTTTTTGCGACAGAGATCTTGCTCTGTCACTCAGGCTGGAGTGCAGTGTTGTGATCATAGCTCACTGCAGCCTGAGTGACAGGGCTCATGGGCTCATGCAAGCCTCCTGCCTCAGCCTCCTGAGTAACTAGGACTACAGGTGCACACCACCACAACCAGTTTATTGATCTTTTTCATAATGGCCTGAAGATTTTGTGCCGTGCATGGGAATGCCTTTCTTACTTGATTATTAAAAGGCAAAGGAGGCCAAGCATGGTGGCTCACGCCTGTAATCTCAGCACTTTGGGGGGCTGAAGTGGGTGGATCACTTGAGGTCAGGAGTTCAAGACCAGCCTGACCACATAGTGAAACCTCATCTCTACTAAAAATACAAAATAGCTAGCCATGGTGGCACACGCCTTTAATCCCAGTTACTCGAGAGGCTGAAGCAGGAGAATCATTTGATCCCAGGAGACAGAGTTTGCAGTGAGCCAAGATCATGCCAGTGCACTCCAGCCTGGGCAACAGAGTGAGACTCTGTCTCAAAAAAAAGCAATGGATTTTCAAATTATTATTAATGGTCAGTGAAATCTTAAAACCTGGGAACCACTGTTGTAGATCACTCTCCCTAGAACAGGAGTTCCTGGAAGCATAGGGACCTCCCATTTGTCCCCATCTGTCGCCTCCAGAACAAAGTTGGATAGAGAGTAAGTATGCAGTAAATGGTGGTTAAAGGCAGTTTCTACCTCCAGATTAGAAAAGGAAAACATCTCATATTCTCTTCTAGTCCTTTTAGAGTGTGTTTTTAAAAAATATGTTTTTTATCCATCTGGGGTTTATTTTAGTGATGAGAATGAAGTAGAGATACAGCTTTATTTTTTTCCAAGTGGCTAGCCAGTTGAACCAACACCATATTGAATAATCTGTCTTCCCCCTACTGATTTGAAATGCCACCTTTAGCATATACTCAATTCCCACATGTATTTGGGTCTATTTCTGGACTCCCTATCCTGTCCTGGTGATGGCTCTGTCTGGGATTCTGTATTTTTTTAAAGCTCCCCAGGTGATTCTGATGCAGCCAGTCTGCAGATGGTGCTTATCTATGATGAGATATTTTTGTGGATTCTTAGCAATGAAAGAAAAAAGAGTTTCACAAACTTAAAGTTATTTTTGAGGGTCCTTCTTTTATTTTGTGATTATGTACTTACTGTATTTTTTATTTTAAGATTTTTAAATAAATTACCATTGATAGTAGATGGTCATTCTGGCTTATTTATTTATTTATTTATTTATTTATTTATTTTTTGAGACGGAGTCTCACTCTGTCGCCCGGGCTGGAGTGCAGTGGCCGGATCTCAGCTCACTGCAAGCTCCGCCTCCCGGGTTGACGCCATTCTCCTGCCTCAGCCTCCCGAGTAGCTGGGACTACAGGCGCCCGCCACCTCACCCGGCTAGCTTTTTGTATTTTTTTTAGTAGAGACGGAGTTTCACCGTGTTAGCCAGGATGGTCTCGATCTCCTGACCTTGTGATCCACCCGTCTCAGCCTCCCAAAGTGCTGGGATTACAGGCTTGAGCCACCGCGCCCGGCCTATTTATTTCTAAGTGCTTGTTTTGGAGACGGAGTTTTGCTCTTGTTCCCAGGCTGGAGTGCAATGGCGTGATCTCGGCTCACCAGAACTTCCGCCTCCCGGGTTCAAGTGATTCTCCTCCCTCAGCTTCCCAGGTAGCTGGGATTACAGGCATGCGCCACCACACCCAGCTAATTTTGTATTTTTAGTAGAGACAGGGTTTCTCCATGTTGGTCAGGCTGGTCTTGAACTCCTGATGTCAGGTGATCTGCCCGCCTTGGCCTCCCAAAGTGCTGGGATTACAGGCTAGATAGAATTGTGTATTTAAAATAGGTGAGTCTTATAGGCATGAGCCACTGCACCCAGGCTTCTAAGTACATTTTTAAAGGAGTATAACTTAGAGAACATAGAGAAATGTATACAAACCATAAGTGTACAGCTTGATGAAGTCTCACTAACTGTACACACCTGTATTAGTTTCATAGTGCTGCTATCATAGATTAACACAAACTTCGTGGCTTAAAACAGCAGAAGTTTATTATCCTACAGTTTGGAGGCCAGAAGTCCAAAATCAAGGTGTCGGCGGTTCTACAGGCAAATCCTTTCTTGACTCTTTCCAGCTTCTAGTAGCTCCAGGAGTTTCTTGGCTTGTGGCAGCATCACATCAACCTCTCTGCCTCCATGGCCTTCTTCTTTTCATCTCTGTTTCAAATCCCCTTCAGCCTTTCTCTCTCTCTCTCTCTCTCTTTTTTTTTTGTATTTTACATAGAGACAGGTTTTCTCCATGTTGGTCAGGCTGGTCTCGAACTCCCAACCTCAGGTGATCTTCCCGCCTCGGCCTCCCAAAGTGCTGGGATTACAGGCGTGAACCACCGCGCCCGGCTGAGACATGGAGTTTAAGACCAGCCTGAGCAACCTAGCAATACCACCATCCCTACAAAATATACAAAAATTAGGCATGTCTGTAGTCCCAGTTACTTGGGAGGCTGAGGCAGGAGGATCGCTTGAACCCAGAAGTATGAGTTTGCAGGGAGCTCTGATCAAGCCATTGCACTTCAACCTGGGCCACAGTGAGACCCTATCTCAAAAAAAAAAAAAAAAGGAAAAGAAAAGAAATAGGATATCATACAATGCCAGATGACTCCTCCATACTCTGCCTGGCAGTGGAGTGACCACTATCTATCTTATCTTAATTTTCTTCTTCTTCTTCTGTTTGTTTTTTTTTGAGACAGGGACTCAGCCTAGCCCAGTCTGCAGTGCAATGGTACAATCACAGTTCACTGTAACCTCAAGCAGGGCTCAAGTGATCCTCCCATCTCAGCCTCCGCAGTAGCTGAGACTATACAGACACACACTGCCAAGCCCACTGAATTTTTTTTACTGTGGAGACGAGGTCTCATTATGTTGCCCAGGCTAGTCTTGAACCCCTGGGCTCAAACAATCTTCCTGCTGTGGCTTCCCAAAGTGCTGGGATTACAGGTGTGGGCAACTGAGCCTGGCCCAACTTTTTATTTTGAAAAATTCTCAAACCTTCACAGAAGTTGCAGGAGTAGTACAATGACCTTCACTCATAACCTTCACCTAGACTCAGCAGTTGTTGACATATTTCCATATTTATAATACTTCCTCTTCTCTCTCTCTCTGTATTTATTTATATTTATACATGTAATACTTTTTTTTATGAACCACAAGGGAGTTAGTTGCACACATCTTCACATTTCACCCTTAAACCTCCAAAGAATAAGGGCAGTTTCTTACATAACCACAGTACAATTATCCAATATATAATCTACATTCAAATTTCTCAGCCGGGCACAGTGGCTCACGCCTGTGACCCCAGCACTTTGAGAGGCCGAGGTAGGCAGATCATCTGAGGTCAGGAGGTTGAGATCAGCCTGATCAACATGGTAAAACCCCATGTCTACTAAAAATACAAAAATTAGCTGAGCATGGTGGTGCACGCTTGTAGTCCCAGCTACTTAGGAGGCTGAGGCAGGAGACTCGCTTGAACCTGGGAGGTGGAGGTTGCAGTGAGCCAAGATCGCACCACTGCATTCCAGCCTGGACAACAGAGTGAGACTCTGTCTCAAAAAACAAACAAACAAACCAAAAAACAAAAAAACCCCGCAAACTTCTCCAAGTGTCCCACAGACATCCCTTAATGTGCTCAATTAAAAAAATTTAAAACCCAGGGCCCAATCAAGAACTTCACATTACTTTTCGTGTTCATGTTCTCATTATTTTGGTCATTATTTGACTTATTTATTTATTTATTTGACAGTCTCACCCTGTTGCCCAGGCTGGAGTGCAGTGGTGTCATCTCGGCTCACTGCAACCTCCACCTCCCAGGTTCAAGTGATTCTCCCACTTCAGCCTCTCGAGTAGCTGAGACTACAGGCACGCGCTACCACGCCCGGCTCATTTGTGTATTTCTAGTAGAGACAGGGTTTCGCTGTGTTGGCCAGCTGGTCTTGAACTCCTGACCTCAGGTGATCTGCCTGCCTTGGCCTCCCAAAGTGTTGGGATTACAGGTGTGAGCCACCACCTGAGATCCAATTTCTTAAATGGATTCTGGGGCTTTAAAAGTTGGAGGACTAGCTGGGCACAGTGGCTCATGCCTGTAATCCCAGC
>NW_012121820.1:7613967-7619409 GCF_000951035.1 Colobus angolensis palliatus | reverse complement strand
AAAAAAAAAAAAAAAAAAAAAGACAGCTCCAAGACAACATTTAGTTTCACAGCAGAAGAAATGCCCAGTCTGTGGACTTTCCAATACCCTAGAGAATGGGTGTGGGAATGGATCCTTAAGAGGCTAGACCAAAAAGGGAAGAAAGTAGTTAGATGAAACCAGTGTCATCTATATGGTGAGATTACCTGAGATTCTGGATTCGCGGTGCTAGGAAGTCTGCGCACCTAGGAGGGATTCTTGCTGCTTTCTCACTGGATGGACTAAACACTGGATAAAACGGAGGTTGCCCCCAACTGAAGTTGAGAGGCCAGAAATTCCTTGGTGTGGAGGAAGGAACCTGAGGACTTGGGGAGATGGGACCGTGTAGTGGATTAGTGATGTGTGACCTCATGCATCACACCTCATACCTGCTGCCCCGCCCCTAACTGTGGCTCTCAGCGGGCCAGAGGACATGGCCTTCACCAAAGCTTTGAGAATGAGAGTAGCAGAGGAAGCATCTTTGAAGAACATGGTGGAGGCCATTGTCTTTAGGCATCTGGGTGAAGGTAGGAGAATCATCTGGATTTGTATTCCAATTCCACAACTCACCAGCTTAGCAAATGCTGCACTGCTCCAATTTCCAGTTAACCCATCTTTAAATGGGAATAGTAAAACCTTCCGTCTTAACCCATTAAGGCTGATATAACAGAATACCACAAACCAGGTAGCTTATAAACAACAGAAATTTATTTCACCAGGTGCGGTGGCTCATGACTGTAATCCCAGCACTTTGGGAGGCTGAGGCGGGAGGATTACTTAAGCCTAGGAATTTGAGGATAGCCTGGGCAACATAGGGAGACCCCATCTCTATAAAAAATACAAATATTAGCTGGCTACGGTGGCATGTGTCTGTGGTCCCAGCTACTCAGGAGGCTGAGGTGGAAAGATCACCTGAACCCAGGATGTATGTCAAGGCTACAGTGAGCCAAGATCATGCCATTGTACTCCAGCCCAGGTGAAAGAAGTGAGACCCTGTTGAAAGAAAAAAAATGAAAAGAGAGGGAAGGGAAGTGGAGGGGAGGGGAGGGGAGGGAAGGGAAGGGAAGGGAAATTGGAGGACCCCTGAGTCACAGGAAGCTACTCTAGTCTCTAAGGTCAGCCTGAGTGGGATTTTGGGGTGCTTTGCAGGAAAAGAGAGGAACCTCCCTTGCACTCCTCACAGGCTCCAGGTCTACTCTGAGCCCACACCTACCCGAAGGCATGCCTGCTGGGTTGTTACTTGCTGAGCGAGTGAGGCAATCCCTGCAATGAAGGTGTGGTGGTCCTGGAGTGAGCCTGAACCTTGGGGCAAGAGGGAAGGACAAAGTACTTCTCAGCCATTGCAGGGTGTGTGTGTAACCTGCCCTACCAGTGTGTGACTCAGGCTGAAACTAGACCCAGCATTCACCCTGTCTAAGCTGAGTTGGTTAGTGTCTGGAGTGCTGTCAATTGCTTTACATTTGCCCTTCAGGGAAATGCTTTTGCACTGACAGATGGGGCCCAGATTGGAGGTTGTTAAATCTGCATAGCCCTACTCCTCCATTTCCACATGGCAGACTCCTATTCACACTTCAAAACCCGGCCCAGGTGGTGCTCCTGCCAAACCCTTTCCTGACCTCTGACCTCTCCCCCATGGAGTGAATAATGTTATCTTCCAATATGCACTCTGGAGTCAGAGTGCCTGGGTGTGAATCCCTTCTCTGCCACTTACTAGCTGTGTAACTTTGGTCAAGTTACTTCACTTCTCTGTACTTCTCCTTCTACATCTGCAGAATGGGAAAAATTATAGCACCCATTTCACTGGGTAGTTGTGGGGGTTAAATGAGTTATTATACATAAATATTTAGGACAGTGCTTGGCACACAATATGAGCTCAAAAACAGCTGACTAGTATTTCTCTTCCTCTTATTATTATTATTTAGATAGAGTATTGCTCTGTGGCCTGGGCTGGAGTACAGTGGCTTGATCTTGGCTCACTGCAACCTCTGCCTTCCAGGTTCAAGCAGTTCTCATGCCTCAGCCTCCTGAGTAGCTGGGATTACAGGTGAGTGCCACCACAGCCCACATTTTTTTTTTTGTTTTGTTTTGTTTTTTGTATTTTTAGTAGAGATGGGGGTTTCAACATGTTGGCCAGGCTGGTCTTGAACTCCTGGCCTGGCCTCAAGTGATCCTCTTGCCTTGGCCTCCCAAAGTATTGGGATTACAGGCATGAGCCACTGCACCCGGCCACTCTTATGTTTGTATTTAAGAAATACCTAAGGCTGAGCATGGTGGCTCATGCCTGAAGTCCCAGCTACTCCAGAGGCTGAGGGAGGAGGATCACTTTAGCCTAGGAGTTTAAGGTTACAATGAGACATGATCATGCCACTGCACTCCAGCCTGGGCAATAGAGCAGGATCCTGTTTGTCAAAAAAAGAGAAGAAATACCTGAGAACGTAGTGAACACAGCAGATAAGTTTCCTGCACTCATATGTTCTCAGCCTGTGTGGACAGATAGACAAATAAACAGGAAATTTGCTCTGAATGATGAAAAATGTCTCAAGATGGGAAGTGGTGGGTTGAGGGGAGTCATGAGAGCACAGAAAAGGCCCCTTTCCCAGGTTGGAGTGGTCAGCAGCATTTTCCTGGAATAAATGACATCTCAGCCAAAATATAAAAGATGAATAAGATTTAGCCACGCAAAGGGGGAGGGCAGAGAGGAGAAGCGTGGGAAGGGTTTGAGGCAGTGGGGATGGATAGTGCAAAGGCTCAGAAGCCAGAGCTCTTGATCTTTCAAGAACCGAAGCTCAGGATGGAGCGTGGATCCTGGAGCGTGGGTGGGTGGGTGCCCTTGGCATGTACACCAGTTATTCACTGCGTCTCTTTGTGATCTGTCTTCCTTCCTAGTGTGTGAGCTCCTGCAGGACAAAGCTCACATCTCCTTTAATTCCCTGCGCCCAGCACCCAGCTCAGCACTCAGCAGGGATTCAATAAATGTTTGCTGAATGGAAATGAGAAATTTGAGGACCCATCAGGGAGCCATCCTGGGCAACCTTTTCATTTGCTTAACCTGTGAATTTGGAATTCTTGTTAGCCTTGGGCTATTCTTAATAGCCAAGTTTATTTGTTTGTTCAGAATTGTCATCTGCTGTGCGTCCCAGACTCCCGTGAATGAGGTGGTTCTGTCCAGGCAAAGTCAAGTTTCTGGCCCAACAAGGTGAAACCTGATCCTTTGAGTCCCTCTCTGGATACCATTGGTATCTGTAAACTTACTTTCTTTCTTTCTTTTTTTTTTTTGAGACAGAGTCTCGTTCTGTCACCCAGGTTGGAGTGCAATGGCACGATCTTGGCTCACTGCAACCTCCACCTCCCGGGTTCAAGTGATTCTCTTGCCTCAGCCTCCAGAGTAGTTGGGATTACAGGCACACACTATCATGCCCGGCTAATTTTTGTATTTTTAGTAGAAACGGGGTTTCACCATTTTGGCCAGGCTGGTCTCGAACTCCTGACCTCAGGTGATCGACCCGCCTCAGCCTCCCAAAGTGCTGGGATTATAGGCATGAGCCACTGCACCCAGCATTTTTTTTTTTTTTTTTTTTGAGATGAAGTCTTGCTCTGTTGCCCAGGCTAGAGAACAGTAGCGTGATCTAGGCTCACTGCAACCTCTGCCTCCTGGGTTCAAGTGATTCTCCTGCCTCAGCCTCCCCAGTGGCTGGTATTACAGGTGCCCGCCACCACGCCCAGCTAATTTGTGTGTGTGTGTGTGTGTGTCTTTTTAGTAGAGATGGAGTTTTACCATATTGGCCAGGCTGGTCTCAACCTCAGGTGGTCAGCCTGTCACGGCCTCCCAAAGTTCTAGGATTACAGGCGTGAGCCACCGCACTGGGCCAAACTTTCTCTTTCTTTTGAGACAAGGTCTTGCTCTGTCACCCAGGCTGGAGCGCATCCGTGTGATCACGGTTCACGGATCACTCAACCTCCCGGGCTCAAGTTATCCTCCCACCTCAGCCTCCTGAGTAGCCCACAGGTGCATGCCACCACACCTGGCTAACTTTTTTTATTGTTGTGAAGAAAGGAGGAGGGAGAGGGGAGTCTCATTATCTTGCCCAGGCTGGTCTCAAACTCCTGGACTCAAGTAAGCCTCCCACCTTGGCCTCCCAAAGTGCTGGGATTACAGGCATGAGCAGTGATGCCCAGTCGTCTGTAAACTTTCAAACTTCGCCTTGTATCAGGTCACCTGGGGATCTCATGCAGGTGAGGCAGATTCTGATTCAGTATGTCTGTGGTCTGGCCTGAGATTCTGCATTTCTGACTAGCTCCCAGGTGATGCCAATGCTGCCGGTCCATGAATTACACTTTGAGTAGCAAGCCATTAGACAACATTCCCATCTTTCCTGACCCTCACTGCAGTGATGACTTTAAAAGCAGGTGAAGTCAGGCTCAGCAGGGCCTTGGATGCCAGGCTAAGGAATTCAGCGTTTATTCTGGAGGCACTAGGGAGCTGGGTGCTGGGTGCTAGAGGGGCTGAGCTATTGCAAAAACAGGAGGGAGGTGGCAAGGCTGAAGCTCAGGCAGAGGCAGTGGGAATGCAGAGGATGGTGGTGTCTTGGGCTGAACTGTGCTCCCCCCAAAAAATTCAGTGTTGAAACCTTAACCCCTAGCACTTCAGAAGGTGACTGTTATTTGGAGACAGGGTATTTAAAGAGGTAATTAAGTTAAAATGAGGTCATGGGAATGGGCCTTAATCCAATATGACTGGTGTCCTTAAGAAGAGGAAATTAGGACACAGATATACACAGAGGGGAGCACATGCGAAGACAAGGAAAGTAGATGGCCATCTACAGACCAAGGAAGGGGGGCTCAGAAGAAACCAGCCCCGCCAGCACCGTGATCTAGGACTTCTGCCTCCAGAACTATGAGAAAATATATTTCTGTTGTTTAAGCCACCCGTCTGTGGGACTTTGTTATGGCAATCCAAGCAAGCAAATAAATACAGAGGGGCTGGATTAAAGAGGACTGTCCAGGTTGTCAGTTACTTGAATGTCATTGTGGGGGGGGTATTGGATTCTATACAGGTGATTTGGAAATTGGGAAGGCCTGGGAAGAGAAGCCATGAATAGGAAGCTGGAGGAGGGGCCCAGCGGGAGGAGCAGGGCTGGGAAGGACTGGATTTGGACCAGGTTACATTGGAGGTGCCACTGGGACCTTGGCAGGTGCTATCCAGGAGGCTGAGGCCGGGCGTGATGGCTTTTGCGTATAATCCAGCACTTTGGGAGGCCAAGGCGGGTGGATCACCTAAGGTCGGGAGGTTGGGACCAGCCTGGCTAACATGGTGAAACCTCGTCTCTACTAAAAATTCAAAAATTAGCTGGGTGTGGTGGCACATGCTTGTAGTCCCAGCTACTTGGGAGGCTGAGGCAGGAGAATCGCTTGAACACGGGAGGC
>NW_012121820.1:7561671-7613796 GCF_000951035.1 Colobus angolensis palliatus | reverse complement strand
TGGAGGAGGAGCCCAGAGGGAGGAGCAGGGCTGGGGAGGACTGAATGTGGACCAGGTTACACTGGAGGTGCCACTGGGACCTCGGCAGGTGCTATCCAGAGGACTTTAGGAAATGAGGCCAGTGGTGCTTTCCGTTAAAGCCAGGCACTCAGGTGGTGAGGAGAAGGAAGAGAACAGTCCTGTATTAGTGGGGGCCCTGGGTTTTAAATAAGCAAAACTGGCTCAGGCTAACTTAAGTAAAAAGGAATGTACTGAAAAGATTTCTGGAGGCTCACAGCAGCGATGTGAAGGCTCCAGGCCAAGCTTGGAAGGTGAGCTGGAGTCAAGGGAGATTGGTCTGCAGTGGGCATGATCAGGTACGCATAGCAGGGCCAGCCTGGGAGGACCCTCAGGACTGCTGGGCTCTGCTCATACATCAATCCAGCAGTCTCCTAAGATTCAGAGATCTGGGGCAAGCATCCTATGGCCCAAGCCCAGTCACATGTCTGCATCCTTGATGCCCAGGGGAGGTTTCCAGTGGGAGGATGCCTCTCCGTCCCTGGAAGACTAAAGATGGCTGCACACTCTGTGATACTCCTTCCATGGAGAATTGGGCTCTATCTTCCTCTCCTGGCCTGTGACTGCTTTGACCAATAGAATACAGTGGATGTGACACTATGCCAGCTTCAGGCCCAGACTTTAAGGGAACTGGCAGCTTCTGCCTTGACCTCTGGGAGCCCTGAGTCACTCCGTAAGAAGACTGACTGGAGAGACCACATGGAGATTACATGGGGAAGGGAAAAGGGCCCACTACAGCCCAGCCTTCCAGCTAGCTCTTCCAAGACCCCAGTGTTTTATAAATTTTTTTCTTTTTTATTTTAGAGATGGGGGTCTTGCTGTGTTGCCCAGGCTGGTCTCAAACTCCTGGGCTCAAGAGATCCTCCCACCTCGCCCTCCCAAAGTGCTGAGATTACAGGCATGAGTTACCGCACCAGCTGACCCCCATGTTTTAAAATGTACCTGGGATTTTGTTTTTATTCAGGTATGGCAAGGCCAACAGATCAGGAGATGATTGTTATTGAAAGACAGTTGGTTACCCATAGTTCTCAAGAGAAGGGGGCATGCCATGTCACACAGGGTCACATGGGGAAGCACCAGGGTCAGTCAGGAGGCAGAAGGAGGAAGGGGGAAGTGTGGGCCAGAGCCTTCGTTGTGGTTTTGGGGGGAAGGAATAGGCAAGGCAGGGTAGACGAGCTGGATGGATTTAGGACTGGTTAGTTTGAACAATTCCCTTGGGTTCTGGGCTATAGGGGTGGTCCCTAGTTGTCTAGCACCTGAGCAGGATGATCTAGGATGGGGGACAGCATCCTGAACTGCAGGAGCTGATAAAAGGAGGTAGGAGGTGGATGGGGGTTATGAACTCAAGATTGGTTGGTTTGCACATTAAGAGGTGCCCCCAGGCAAGATTGCCATCTCTAGGAATTAGCTGTCCCTAGGAGAGGCAGTCCCTCTTCAGGTGCATAAGGCCCCTGGATATCAAAGCATCATAAAATACAGAAAAGGAAAAACATGATTAATAGGCCAGGCATGGTGGCTCACACCTGCAATCCCAGCACTTTGGGAGGCTAAGGCAGGAGGATCACTTGAGCCCAGGAGTTTGACACAAATCTGAGCAACATAGTGAGACCCCATCTCTACCAAAAACAAACAAAAAATTTGCTGGGTATGGTGTCAAATGCCTGTAGTAGCAGCTATTCAGGAGGCTGGGGCAGGAGGATCACTTAAGCCCAGGAGTTAGGGGCTGCCATGAGCTATGTTTGTGCCACTGCACTCCAGCCTGGGTGACAAAGTGAGACTCTTTGACTCAAAAAATAAAAAACAAAAACATGATGAATCCATCCAGGAATGGGAGTAAAACACCTTGGACTTTCCAGTCCACACTGAGCCACCAGCTGACTCCCCCAGCTGAGGCCTCAGGCATCATAGAGCAGAAGGAGCAGCCCTGCTGTGTTCTGTCCAAATTTCTGACCTACAGAATAGTGAGATACAATCACAATAAATTGTTGTTTCAGAGTCTTTAAATTTCGAGGCCATTTGTCATACAGGTGTAGGTTTCTGGAACCCCTCCACCCCCCAAGACTCACTCATTAGCAGATTTCTTCCCAATCTCAGAAGGGGCTTGGGAAAGATAATTCCATGATTGGTTGAAGACATGACTCCTATGACCATATAATGAGCTTAATTTTAACTCCCGTTACAAAGATGAAGGAACTGAGGTTCAGGGAGGGAAAGTCATTTACCGAAGGTCACACAGTACAAATCCAGGTCTGCCAGATTCCAGCATCCAGCCCCTTCCACTGCACCAGCTGTCACCTAGTTGGCCTCTTCATGAAGCCCATGGTTGGAGCTGAGAGAGCCTTACGGTTGGTCTCCAAACCAGGCCCCCCATGAATCTCACCCGCCCCCTTTCCATGTGCTCCCCATGTTTTCCTATTGGAGAAATCCCGAATTGCCTCTCATCAGGAGCTGGGCTGGAACTGCTACTTCCAGACGCTGGGAAGCTTCGAGTGCTTCCCTTCCACTGGCCTTCCTTGCATCCACGCAGAGACTGTGCCATCTTCCCTGCATCCCAGCGTCCCCGGCTTCAGGTGTATCAAAGTCCCAGCGCTGCGTGAAGTTTAGGTTCGAACACATCTCAGCAGGTTTTGTGAATACATTAGCTTTTGTTTTCCCCTAACATGCCACAGGGATGGGGGAAATGGGAGGGGGCACTGGAATTTAATATGCAAATGTATGCAAATCGCATCTAAATGATGGTGTCCCAGGATTAATGGAAAGAACAGGCAATCAGAGCAGGCCCAGCCCAGCCTGCAGCCCTGGGGCTCTGTGGCAGCACAGTCGGAAATGACTCTCCCGGGAGGGTGTCTTGGGCTCTTTTTCAGAGCGTGTTCTTTGAAGCAATGTCTCCGCAGCACAGGGGAAGGAAGAGCTGCGGAAATTGGTTCTGGATACTTCCTGACAAAGTGTTCTCAATTGCTTCAACTATGTTGGGGGTGGGTGGGAGAGAGGGGGTAGAATCTCTGAACCTCTCAGTGAACACAGCCAGCAGCGGCTGTCCCTGTCAGTGATTTCTAAACCAAAGGAGCTTGCTAACATCTACTTCCAGATCATACTGATTACTAAATCAGAATCTCTTGAGAATCTTGGTTTTTTAAAAGTCCCCGGCCTTAGGAAATACTGACACAAACCAGGGGTTCTTAATCTGGAGACTCTTACAGGTTCCGGGGCCCCGTATAGCAGTGTTATTAACCCTTCCTGCATATTAGAATCACCGAGGCTTAAAAAAAAAATCCCCAATGCTCAGGCTGCACCCTAGACCAATTAAGTCAGAATCTATACGAGGGGAGGTGAAAGTCAAGCATCAGTATTCGAAAGAAAATCCCAACTGATTCCAATGTGCAGTCAAATTTGAGAAGCATTGCTGAACAGGATTCCCACGAGACACTTGTTATTAACTGTGCTTGCTTTGGGGCTATTGTTAGCTGCGGACCCACCACCTGGTGCCAGCTTCAGGAGACCCTCCTTCTAGGAAGTGGACCATAGTCAGGATTGGTGTTCAGCCGGTATGCACTGGTATGGCAGCACTGGTTGTAAAAATACTGAAATATGGCTGGGTGCTGTGGCTCCTGCCTATAATCCCAGTACTTTGGGAAGCTGAGGCAGGTGGATCCCTTGAGCCCAAGATTTTGAGACCAGCCCGGGCAACATGGCAAACCCACTTCTATAAAAATTGCAAAAACTAGCCATGTGTGGTGGAGCCTGCCTGTGGTCCCAGCTACTTGGGAAGCAGAGGTGGGAGGATCACTTGAGCCTGGCAGGCACAGGTTGCAGTGAGCCGTGACTGTGCCGCTGCACTCCAGCTTGGGCAACAGAGTGAGACCCTGTCTCAAAACTAAAATAAAATACTCACATATTTCCCCATCCACTTGTAACTGGGGCTGCTTTGAACATTCTAAGTTCAAAGTATCACCCTCCCCATCTCCCCAGACCCTGGACCTAATCAGTTCTGAATAGTTAGGGCTCCTGAGGAGGTTGTTAAATATTTGAACATCACCCCCTGCTATAATATTGTAGTGAGAAGCACCCACTTTATATAGTCAGAAAGGCCTAGATTCCCACTAGATTTTGGTACGAGCTGTGTGGCTTTTGGACAAGTGGTTTAATCTCTCTAAGCCTCAGTTTCCTCATCTGGAAATGGGGTCAAATGCCCTCCCTATCAGCGTAGGGATGAAGCTGCACTAAAGCAGAGGTCGCAAACTGAGCATGCATCAGAATCACTTGGCTGGGCTGGGCGCAGTAGCTCACTCTTGTAGTTCCAGCACTTTGGGAGGCTGAGGCCAGTGGATCACCTGAGGTCAGGAGTTCGAGACCAGCCTGGCCAACATAGTGAGACCCCCCCCCCCGCACTGTCTCTACTAAAAATACAAAAATTAGCAGGGCATGGCCACATGCACCTGTAGTCCCAGTTGCTCAAAAGGCTGAAGCATGAGAATTGCCTGAACCTGGGAGGTGGAGGTTGCAGTGAGCCGAGATCATGTCACTGCCCTCCAGCCTGGGTGACAGAACAAGCCTGTCTCAAAGGAAAAAAAAAAGGCCAGGTGCGGTGGCTTATGCCTGTAATCCCAGCACTTTGGGAGGCCAAGGTGGGCAGATCACGAGGTCAGGAGTCCGAGACCAGCCTGGACAATATAGTGAAACCCCATCTCTACTAAAAAATACAAAAATTAGCCAGACATGGTGGTGGGCCCCTGTAGTCCCAGCTACTCAAGAGGCTGAGGCAGAAGAATCGCTTGAACCCGGGAGGCGGAGGTTGCAGTGAGCGGAGATCGTGCCACTGCACTCCAGCCTGGGCGACAGAGCAAGACTCCCTGTCAAAAACAAACAAACAAACAAACAAAACCTTCGGCTTGTTAGGTCAAAGATTTCTGGGCCCCACCCCGGAGTTCTGATTCAATCGTTCTGGGATGGGGAGGATTTGTGTGTCTAAGTTCTCAGGTGCTGCAGAGGCTTCTGGTCCTGGGACCATAGTTTGAGAACCATTGAACTGGAAGATGTGTGAGAAAGTGGGCTGTGCCAAGAGTAGAGGCTCAACCCAGGCTTGGAAAAGGGTCAAAATATGTGCCAGTTTCCCTGTGTGCCACATGGACTTCTCCCTCCTGAGCCATTCCCCAGGGTTCTCTCCATCCATTTGCCCAGTAGGGACTGAGCCCCTGCTGAATGTTTAACCTTGAATTTCTCAAAGATTAAGTCCTCTTCCCACCACTTCCCCATTGTGAGCAGGACCAGATTTACACCTTTAGTGGCTGTGATTACTGAAAATATGGTGCCCCTCCCATCTGTTGTCCAAAGTAAAACAACACTAAACCCTGAAATGACTTTATGAAAAGAACAATAGAGAACTGATTTTTTTTTCCCTCAAGCTGGCTACTTTGAGGATTTTTTCCAAATATCAAAAACAATATTTTATTTAAATTAATTAATTAAAATAATTATTTAATTATTTAAAATAATCATTTAATTATTTAATTATTTAAATTAATTTATATTTTGAGACAGAGTCTCTGGAGTCTCTGTCTGTCCCCCAGGTTGGAGTGCAGTAGCGTGATCTCAGCTCACCACAATCTCTGCCTCCTGGGTTCAAGTGATTCTTCTGCCTCAGCCTCCCGAGTAGCTGGTATTACAGGCGGGCACCACCATGCCCAGCTTATTTTTGTGTTTTTAGTAAGGATGGGGTTTCACCATGTTGGCCAGGTTGGTCTTCAACTCCTGATCATAGGTGATCCACCTCCCTCTGCCTCCTAAAGTGCTGGGATTACAGGTGTAAGCCACCGCACCCAGCCAAAATCAATATTTTAAATGTGTATTTTGGGACTGCACCTGCTTTGCTGGGACCCCAAGCATATTCTTATCTGCCAGCGGGCAACCCAATGTCAAAGGAACTGGTCCCAGGCCCACTCTCTTTCACCTTCATTTTCATGTCTCTCCCTCCACAGCACCATCCCTTCTTGTAGACAAGAACCTGTCACCTTAAATAAAACTCCACTTGAGGCTGGGCACGGTGGCTCACACACACGTAGTCTTAGCACTTTGGGAGGCTGAGGCAGGTGGACTGCTTGAGGCCAGGAGTTCGAGACCAGCCTGGGTAACATGGTGAAACCCTGTCTCTACAAAAAACCAAAAATCAGCTGAGATTGATGGAGCACACCTGTAGTCTCAGATACTCGGAAGGCTGAGTTGGGAGGATGGCTTGAACCCGGAGGCGGAAGCTGCAGTGAGCCTAGATCACATCACTGCATTCCAGCCTGGGTGAGAGAGTGAGACCCTGTCTCAAAAAACAAAAACAAAACAAGACAAAAAACAAAAAAACCCTCCACTTGACTGTTCTCTGCCCTGCCAGCTACCTCACTCTTTTTTTTTTTTTGAGACGGAGTCTCGCTCTGTCGCCCAGGCTGGAGTGCAGTGGCTGGATCTCAGCTCACTGCAAGCTCCACCTCCCGGGTTGACGCCATTCTCCTGCCTCAGCCTCCCGAGTAGCTGGGACTACAGGCGCCCGCCACCTCGCCTGGCTAGCTTTTTGTATTTTTTAGTAGAGACGGGGTTTCACCGTGTTAGCCAGGATGGTCTCAAACTCCTGACCTCGTGATCCGCCCATCTCGGCCTCCTAAAGTGCTGGGATTACAGGCTTGAGCCACCGCGCCCGGCCTGACCTCACTCTTATTTTCCTTTTTTTTATCTCCCACTTTCTTTTTCCTACAGATTCCAGCCAAATACCTCACATCTGTTCCCTCTGTTGGTTCCTAAACATAACTCCTCCAGCCTGGCTTCTGGGCAGCCATCCCCCACTGCCCGTGGACTGCTGCCCCCATGGACTTCCTTTTTGCTAGAGCCAGTGACCTAATCTTAGCACGGGATTTGGAGTCAGAAGGCCTAGGCAGCTCTATCACTCACCAGCTGTGTGACCGTGAGAAACTTAAAGCACTTCTCTGAGCCATGGGTATGAATGTTAATTTGTAAAGCTGTGATGAGAGCACTAGAGTAACAGAATCATAATAGCTAAACTTTGTGTGTGTATGTGTGTGTGTGTGTGTGTGTGTGTGTATGTGTATGTGTGTGTGTGTGTGTACCTGCTAAGAGCCAGGCACTGTGCTGGGAATTTGCAATGTATAATCACATTTAATCCTCACTACAACACCTCCAAATGAGGTCTGCTTCTTTCCCCACTTTACAAATGAGAAAATGGAGGCATAAAGAGGTAAAGTGATTTGCCTAAAGGTCAACAGCCCATAAATGGTAGGTACTGGAATATGAAGCCAGGAGGTCTGATTACAAAATGTATGCCCTATGGCTTCCTTACTGATGGTGCTCAGTACAGATAAGTGGGAGGTGTGATTTAGCATTAATAGGGACTCTAAGAGTCAGTGTGGGAATTGCCATTCCCCTGAAGCTAGGGATGGGAGGTGTGTTTGTGGGTGGGGGGTGGGGTACCTGAGTGATGCTCTTCCCTGAGGCAATGTCTTGCAGGATACGCACTTTTCTACTTCATCTCAGACTTCAGTGTCTCCTCCACATCCTGCCAGAGTCTCTCTGGCCTGGCTGCCCCTCCCCTCTCTGGCAGGTTTGGGAGAAAGAGGCTTGGAGTTCCCCCATCCTAGATAGTGGGACAGTTTCCTCATCTCGTGAGGCTGACCCTGGTCTGAGGGCCTGTTATTAATAGTGGCCTGCAGGGCTGTGTCATCCAGCTAGTGACTCAGGGCTCCAGGGTCAGCACCCTCCCTATTCTGATGGAGCTACCTCAGTGAGGGGCTTAGAGTCCAAGCTATGATTCTACTTGAAGGTGTATCCTGTTCTCTGCCTGCACTCCCAGGGTCTTGGCTAAACTCTGTTGTGGTATTAAAAAGAAAGGCTGGGGGAAGTGGGGAAGGGGATGTGGTAACCAGAACCACTTCCTGCTATTGCAGTGTTGAAAGCCAAGCTCTGTCCAAGTTCCCCTTGATGGGGGTTGGGGAGCTAGGAGGTAAAGGAGGAAGTTGATGGGAGTGGGGGGGGGGGCCAGTTAAGAAAAGGAGGATTCTTATTTGGATTGACTCCAGGAATCAAGATCTGGATTTCCTGGCTGCTCTCTCCCTGCTCCCATTTGGTAAAAAACAGCGGCTGTCCTGAAGGTGGTCCTAATTAGCATAGCAGCGAACACTTATTACCATGTGCCAGGCACTTTATATTTGCTAACTCTTTGAGCCTTACAACCACCCCATGAAGGAAGCACTATTATTACTCTAATTTTACAGATGAGGAAACTGAGGCACTGAAATGGTTGTGTCAATTGCCCTTTTCACTCACACAGCAAGTCAGTGGTAGAGCTGAGATTTGAACTTAGGCAGCCTGGCTCCAGAGTGCAGGCTCTTGCTCTGTGACCACTCTGAGCCTCAGTTTCCTCATTGCATGATGAGGGTAATTGGAATACATAAATACACTTTCCCTTCGTGATGCCTGACTCTCTGGTAATTAATTATTCATTCAATTTCTCCCCATGCTGAACTCTCAGATCCATGAACAATGAGACAAAGGCTATCTTGGTCACTACTTGTATTCCCAATTCTTAGCGCAATAATTGGCCCAGAAAAACTCAACAAGAATGTGTTGAGTAAATGCTCTTTAAAAGGTTTGAAGATCATCAACAATGGTTTGAGCATCTGATAAAAGTTTTAGACCCTTTACATAGAAAAATCAACATTTACCAGTAGCTAGGGGTGAGTCTGCCCCTCCCACTGAACCAGGGTACATTTGGCAATGTTTGGTAACATTTCTGGTTGTCACAACTGGCAGGGGGAGGTGCTACTGGCATCCAGTGGGTAGAGGTCAGGGATGCTGCTGAACATCCTGCAGTGCACACGACAGCCCCAAGTGTCAGTAGTTCTAAGTTTGAGATATATGACATACATACATAGACATGTATTCGTATGTCATATTTGGTACCATTGATGGAAAGTTGGATTTTCCTAAAAGCCCATGTCTGCCACCCAGATGAAGATCCTCCAGATTGGAGGATCTCTTCCTCTAAAATCATGTTGCTCTATGACCTCACATTCCCGAGTCTAGAATCTAGTTCCTCCTGGGTCCCCTGACCTAGCCTCTGATTCCCTAAATGCCTGGGCCTCCTCTCTTACCTTCAGTGGGTAGCAAGGGATCAGAGGAGAAGGATCCAGGTTTTATGTGCTGCCCCCGTCACCACATTCACCTATCCACTTCTATACCTGGGTCATCACAGTTCCCTGTAAATGGTAATAAAGATGAAAAGCTTCAGAACGAGGCAGTTCTGGGCTTGAACCCTAGTTCTGTGGATTAACTTGCTCTGTGATCACAGGCAAATTCCTTAACTCTCTGAGCCTTAGTTTCCCCCTCTGAAAACAGGAGGGATACTCATTAAACTTACCTTACAGGTGGTGAGAATGAAACAAGAGACTTACAGAGAACTTATTACAATGCTTGACACAGTAAATCTCAAAAAATGCATTATTGGCTGGGCTTGGTGGCTCACGCCTGTAATCCCAGCACTTTGGGAGGCCGAGGCGGGCGGATCACGAGGTCAGGAGATCGAGACCATCCTGGCGAACACGGTGAAACCCCGTCTCTACTAAAAATACAAAAAGTTAGCTGGGCGAGGTGGCGGGTGCCTGTAGTCCCAGCTGCTCAGGAGGCTGAGGCAGGAGAATGGCGTGAGCCCGAGAGGCAGAGGTTGCAGTGAGCCGAGATGGTGCCACTGCACTCCAGCCTGGGCGACAGAGCGAGACTCTGTCTCAACAACAACAACAAAAAAATGCATTATTATTATTATGGTTCAGAGGTAAAGTGACTTGCCCAAGGTCACATAGCTGGGAAATGGCAGAGCTGGAACTGAAATCCAGGACTTCATGACTGCAAAGCAGATGTTCATTAGTTAGTGAACTTTAGAAATTCAATTTTTCTGTAAAGGAAGTTAATTATCTCCATTTCACAGACTCATTTATTAGATAAACATAAAAAGTGTCTGACACATAGTAGGCCCTTTAAACACAGCTTATTGGGCCAGGCACCATGTCTCATGACTGTAATCCTAGCACTTTGGGAGGTCAAGGGGGTGGATCACTTGAGTCAGAAGTTAGAAACCAGCCTGGTCAACGTAGTGAAACCCCATCTCTACTAAAAATACAAAAAATTTGGCCGGGGATGGCAGTGCATGCCTATAATACCAGCTACTTGGGAGGCTGAGGCAGGAGAATTGCTTGAACCCAGGAAGCAGAGGTTACAGTGAGCCGAGATCACACCACTGCACTCCAGCCTGGGTGACAGAGACTCCACCCCCCCAAAATAAAGTAAAATAAATAAATACAGCTTGTTGAGTTGTTAGCATGTTTTTCCCAAATAGGGCTTTGAAGAAGGTGAGTATAGACCCTGCCTGACACTGGCTGGCTAGGAAGAAAGGAGGGAGGGAGGCTGCTGGTGTAGGAGGCTTGGAAGGGAGGCTTGGCATAAGTGTGATAATTGGGGCTGGAGCTTTGGCTGCATGGAGCAGGGCTGGAGAACTGAAAGGGCTCCTAGAGATTATTTTCCCCCTTATCCTGCCCCAATTTGCAGTTGAAGAATCCTAAGCTGAAGAAGGGGAAGGCATTTACTCCAGGTTATACTGCAGGTTAGAGCCCAATAACCTGGTCTCCTGATTCCGAGTTTGAATCATGGTCTTTTGGCAGGGTCTCGCTCTGTCGCCCAGGCTAGAGTGCAGTGACATAATCATGGCTCACTGTATCCTTGACCTTTTTTCTGGGCTCAAGCAATCCTCTCACCTTGGTCTCCCAAAGTGCTAAGATTACAGGAATGAGCCACTGCACCTGGCCCTGAATCTTGGTCTTGGCCTTGGTAATTAAAACCAATCACCACCATCCGTTGAGGACTTACAACCTACAGTGTACTAAACATTTTATATGTTTGATCTCATTTTATCCTCACATCAATTTAGGGACAAAGAGCGCCCCACTCCCCGCTTTTTTTTTTTTTTCACATTTGAGGAAACACATTCAGAGTGGTAGGACATTTGCCGAGGTCCTGAAGGAAGTGAGTAAAACCATGTCTGCTGTTTTCTAGAGGCTGCTACTCTCCCCTTTACTACCCTGAAAATTCAGCCTGCTGAAGACAGGGGGTTGCCCCAGTGGAATTCCCCAGCCCTGCCTAGCAGAGTCCACTCCTTCCGCCCCCAGATGAAGCAGGGAGGGGAAGCTGAGTCAAAGAAGGCTCTCAGGGAGGGAAAAAGAGGACAGAACCTGGAGTGTGGGGAGGGGTTTGGGGAGGAGATCTGACCTGGGAGGGGGTGTTGCAAAAGGCCAAGGATGGGCCAGGGGGATCATTAGATTCAGAAAGAAGTCTCAGGGAGTCTTCCACCACTTTCCCTTGACTGACCACTGGAGGCTTTCAGACCAAGGGATGGGGGATCCCTCCAGCTTCATCCCCCTCCCTCCCTTTCATACAGTTCCCACAAGCTCTGCAGTTTGCAAAACCCTACCCCTCCCCTGAGGGCCTGTGGTTTCCTGTGGGTCTGGGGTCTTGCCTGACTTGGCAGTGGAGACTGCGGGCAGTGGAGACAGGAGGAGGTGGTGTAAGCCCTTTCTCATGCTAGGGCTGCCACACACACACATACACACACACACACACACACACACCCTGTCCCCTGAGTCAGCACTTGCCTGTCAAGGAGGGGTGGGGTCACAGGAGCACCTCCTTAAAGCCCCCACAACAGCAGCTGCAGTCAGACACTGCTGCCCTCACCATGAGCCTCTGGCAGCCCCTGGTCCTGGCGCTCCTGGTGCTGGGCTGCTGCTGTGCTGCCCCCAGACAGCGCCAGTCCACCCTTGTGCTCTTCCCTGGAGACCTGAAAACCAATCTCACTGACAGGCAGCTGGCAGAGGTGGGCAAACACCTAGTCTAGAGTTGGGGAGGGCTGTCCGGGAGGGTGTTGAGTCTCCCAGAGAGGACACAGGGCCTCAGAGGAGATGCTTTAGGGGTGTGTTGGTGGTGATGGGCATATCTGAAGAACAGAGGTGTCCAGGGTTAGGCAATGGAGGGTCTTGTGGAGGCTTTGAACAGTGATGGCCAGAAATGGGCAATAGGGCTTTCCTAAGTGGGAAATGGGAAATGGTTTGGGGTGGGGGAGGCATTGGAGGGTTCTGGGGTAAGTGTGGGCTGGGAGTGAGCAGGAGCAAACCTTATGCAGCTGTAGGGTAGAAATGGGCTAGAGGCATCCAGGGATGAGAAGGAGCTGAGGATGTCTAAAGAAGGGGAGATTCCTGGGTGGTCAGAAAGCACTGGTGTCTGGAAAGCATTTAATGCTTTATTAAATGCTAGTCCCTGCTAGGCATGATGGCTCACACTTGTAATCCCAGCACTTTGGGAGGCTGAGGTGGTAGGATGGCTTGAGCTCAGGAGTTTGATCCCAGCCTAGGCAGCATAGTAAGATCCTGTCTCTACAAAAAAAAAAAATTAAAGAAATAGCCAGGTACAGTGGTGTGCACCTGTAGTTCCAGCTATGCAGAAGGCTGAGATGGGAGGATCTCTTGAGCCCAGGAAGTCGAGGCTGCAGTGAGCTGATACCATCTCTCCAAAAAAAAAAAAAAAAACTCCCTCCATGAGTGTCTGGAGAGGGTCCTGGCCCCAGCTGGACAGAGAAAGGTGTCAGAGATCTGGCATGTGTGTGCCCCTTCATCCACAGGACTACCTGTACCGCTATGGTTACACTCGGGTGGCAGAGATGCACGGAGACTCGCAATCTCTGGGGCCTGCGCTGCTGCTTCTCCAGAAGCAACTGTCCCTGCCCCAGACCGGTGAGCTGGACAGCGCCACGCTGAAGGCCATGCGAACCCCACGGTGCGGGGTCCCAGACCTGGGCAGATTCCAAACCTTTGAGGGCGACCTCAAGTGGCACCACCACAACATCACCTATTGGTGAGCTGCAGCCGCGGGGACAGGGGTTGGTAGGGGGGCGGTGGGGCAGGGAGGGCAGGTCTGGCTCTCCGGCCAGCGGTGAACACGTCCTGTCTTTGACGGGTCCCTGGGTTTCACTGTTTAATGTGTGGCCCGGGGGCAGTGTCTCCACCTCTGAGCCTCAGTTTTTCCTTCAGGGAAATGGCTTTTGCAATCCAAGTCCTCCTGCCAGGGCCATTGTGAAGGTCTAAGTAGATAAAAAAAAAAAAACAGTCTGGAAGCAATTTATAGATGAGAGCGTGGACGGCAGGGAACATTGTGTATGTTGAAGTCTCTGCCATATGGGGAGTCCCTGCTGCCCCGCTCCAGCCTTTCACTTCTGACCTGCTTCCTCTGGCTTTTACTCTACAGGATCCAAAACTACTCGGAAGACTTGCCGCGGGCGGTGATTGACGACGCCTTTGCCCGCGCCTTCGCGCTGTGGAGCGCGGTGACGCCGCTCACCTTCACTCGCGTGTACAGCCGGGACGCAGACATCGTCATCCAGTTTGGTGTCGCGGGTGAGAACGCGAGGAGCGAAAATCCAGGAGACCTGGGCGGGGTCAGGGAAGGGAGGACCACGGAGAGGGTGGAGGCAGCAGTGGCCCCGGCTTCTTCTTGCCTGCCCGGGCTGGCCTGGCTTATACGGCCCCTCCTGCCAGACAGTGCAGGGCCTGGGAGAGTTTCGCGCAGGCGGGATTTCAGCCTGCAGTTATTTTGGAGCCCTTGCCTTGGGCAGTGCACAATCTGCGCAGCACTACTCGGCTAACCCTCTTCCTCTTCACCTGTTTCTTCAGAGCACGGAGACGGGTATCCCTTCGACGGGAAGGACGGGCTCCTGGCACACGCCTTTCCTCCTGGCCCCGGCATTCAGGGAGACGCCCATTTCGACGATGACGAGTTGTGGTCGCTGGGCAAGGGCGTCGGTGAGATTCTGAGTCATCCTGGCCCCCGATTCCCTTGTCCTCTCCCACCCATCACCTGCCGCCCTGACTCCGGTCTCCCCTCCTCCGGCAGTGGTTCCAACTAAGTTTGGAAACGCAGATGGCGCGGCCTGCCACTTCCCCTTCACCTTCGAGGGCCGCTCCTACTCTGCCTGCACCACCGACGGTCGCTCCGACGGCGTGCCCTGGTGCAGTACCACGGCCAACTACGACACTGACCGTCGGTTTGGCTTCTGTCCCAGCGAGAGTGAGTGTGGGGGCGCGCCGAGGGCTGGGGGCGCCCACCACCCTTGATGGTCCTGGGTTCTAATCCCAGCTCTGCCACTAGTGCTGTGTGGCCTGCAATTCACCCTCCCGCACTCTGGGCCCAATTTTCTCATCTGAGAAACGAGGAGAGGAGGGATGAACTGCAGACCGTCCATGGGTCAAAGAACAGGACACACTTGGGGGTTAAAATGTGCTGTCTCCGCCTTCTCCCCCTTTCCCACCTCCCCCTCGCCCCAGGACTCTACACCCAGGATGGCAATGCTGACGGGAAACCCTGCCAGTTTCCATTCATCTTCCAAGGCCAATCCTACTCCGCCTGCACCACGGACGGTCGCTCCGACGGCTACCGCTGGTGCGCCACCACCGCCAACTACGACCAGGACAAGCTCTACGGCTTCTGCCCGACCCGAGGTACCTCCGCCCTGTCTACTAGGTTCAGCCCCGCTCTCTCATCACGCATTGGCCCCCGAAACGCGGCTCTTCTCCTCCCTCATCAGTTTGTCTTTCCACTCTCACTGGTCTTCAGGACGGCCGTTACTCCGCCCACCTACACCACATCCCCCCGCTCCCGCCCCATCCCTGACTTCCAAGGGCCCCGCCCCAGCCACTGGGGTCTGGCCTTATCTGCTCAGCTGGCTGCCTCTTCCACGTACTGGTGTCCCAGGCACCGCCCACGGGTCTAGCCTCTTCTCAGGAGTGCTCTACAGCGCCCCCTAGGCCACCAAGATTGTCTAGCTCCCTGTCGGGTCGGCCCCTGGCTACTTATTGGACTCATCCACCTGGCTCATCCAAGGCCTTGGGTCTCTCCAGCCGACTCGACCGTGATCGGGGGCAACTCGGCGGGGGAGCTGTGCGTCTTCCCCTTCACCTTCCTGGGTAAGCAGTACTCGACCTGTACCAGCGAGGGCCGCGGAGATGGGCGCCTCTGGTGCGCTACCACCTCGAACTTTGACAGCGACAAGAAGTGGGGCTTCTGCCCGGACCAAGGTAGGCGGGGTCCCGAGGCTCTGGGGCTAGGGTTCCCGGCAGTGGTGGTGGTGAGGTGGCCAGGGCTGGGGGCTTGGCTCGGCGCTCACGTCTCAGGCTCCCTCTCCTTCCAGGATACAGTCTGTTCCTTGTGGCGGCTCACGAATTCGGCCACGCGCTGGGCTTAGATCATACCTCAGTGCCGGAGGCGCTCATGTACCCTATGTACCGATTCACTGAGGAGCCCCCCTTGCATAAGGACGATGTGAATGGCATCCAGTATCTCTATGGTGAGGCCTTGGGGCAAGGATGGGAGGAGGAGGGGAAAGGGCGTGGCTGTGCCACAGTACCAAAGAATTGGGGGTTGGGAGAGGTGGGACCTCAACGTCTATGTGGAAATAGAGCCTGGGCCCAGTCGCTGCCATGTCAGTGCTTAGAGATGGTGATAAAGAGACTCTAGAGAGAGATAGGCGTGACTTCAAAAGCCAGTCTACGCTGGGCATGGTGGCTCACGCCTCTAATCCCAGCGCTTTGGGAGACCCAGGCGGGAGGATTGCTTGAGCCCAGGAATTCCAGACCAGCCTCAGCAACATAGCCAGACTCCCATCTCTACAAAAAAATTAGCCGAGCGTGAAGGCACATGTCTGTAGTCCTAGCTACTCTGGAGGCTGAGGTGGGAGGATCCCTTGAGCCCAAGAGTTGGAGGCTGTAGTGAACTATGATTGCACCACTGCACTCCATTCTGGGCCATAGAGGATGCCGCTAGAAAAAAAAAAAAAGTCCTGTGGTTTGGGAAGGCAGGCTAAGTGAGGAAGAGCCTGTGTGCCAGAGGGGCCTCACTGAGAGGCTTAGGGGAGCAGATGTTCTAGGCGTACAGAGGTATGCAGGAATAGGGAGTGTCTCATTCGGTGTCTCTTTTTAGGTCCTCGCCCTGAACCTGAGCCACGGCCTCCAACCACCACCACACCGCAGCCCACGGCTCCCCCAACGGTCTGCCCCACTGGACCCCCCACTGTCCGCCCCTCAGAGCGCACCACAGCCGGCCCCACAGGTCCCCCCTCAGCTGGCCCCACAGGTCCCCCCACTGCTGGCCCTTCTACGGCCACTACTGTGCCTTTGAATCCTGTAGACGATGCCTGCAACGTGAACATCTTCGACGCCATCACGGAGATCGGGAACCAGCTGTATTTGTTCAAGGATGGGTGAGGAGGCAGGGATGTGTGGATGCGGAAGGGGGCTTGGCGGAGGGACTGCCCGTCCCTTCCTGCCCACTGGCCCTGGGTCCAAGGCTCAGAGCCCGTCCTTTCCCTCTTCGCGTTCTCAGGAGGTACTGGCGATTCTCTGAGCGCAGGGGGAGCCGGCTGCAGGGCCCCTTCCTTATCGCCGACACGTGGCCCGCGTTGCCCCGCAAGCTGGACTCGGCCTTTGAGGAGCCGCTCTCCAAGAAGCTTTTCTTCTTCTCTGGTTAGTTACCTTCTACGCCTCCCTGTCAATCCCCATCAAGGAGGCTCAAGTCAAGGAGGCTCAAGAGGCCGTCGATAACCCAGGAAACGTCTTGTGCGTTTTAGAAAAATACGCCCCCTGGCGGACTCAGTTTAGCAAACGTAGGGACGGCTGAGTTTCTGCCCTTTCCTCTCCATGCCCTCGCGCCGCTCTACCCAGCGCCTCTGCTCCTGGAGTGCAGGGACTGCGGGCACGCGGGCTAGGAAAGGCTTCGCCCGGATCTCCCTCCTCGCGTTCTAGAAGAGTACGTGCTCTCTCTGCGCCTCCAGACCGATGTGACCCCTCCTTCCCTGCAGGGCGCCAGGTGTGGGTGTACACAGGCGCGTCGGTGCTGGGCCCGAGGCGTCTAGACAAGCTGGGCCTGGGCGCCGACGTGGCCCAGGTGACCGGGGCCCTCCGGCGTGGCGCGGGGAAGATGCTGCTATTCAGCGGGCGGCGCGTCTGGAGGTGAGCACCGCCGCGGCCGCCCGCAGGGGGAGCCCAGGCGCCGTCCGTCCGCGCGCTGGCCGGCTCAGCACCAGTGTCCTCCGCGCCTGCCCGCAGGTTCGACGTGAAGGCGCAGATGGTGGATCCCCGCAGCGCCAGCGAGGTAGACCGGATGTTCCCCGGGGTGCCTTTGGACACGCACGACGTCTTCCAGTACCAAGGTGAGGGCTGAGGAGGGTCCCTTCGTGAGACACCACGCTAGGTTCTTCTTAGTGATTGGTCAAAATCTGAGCGAGGAAGATAAAGCCCTTGGAAATGGAAGCAAATGCCCCAGCACAGACAAGATCCCAGTAGAGGCAGAGGCCTTCTCCAGGTCATTTAGGAAGTCAGGGATGCAACCAAGACCAGGACCCAGATTTCCTGCCTCCCCAGCTGGAAGTTGTTTCTCCTTCAGTACAGGACACAGGTGGTTTGCATGGAAACTTATTTATTAGACAACAGTCATCAAGTGCCGACAATGTGCCAGGCACTGTGCTACAGTGAGAGATGCGACAATTCACAGCTCTGTGACAACTCACTGCTTCTCTACTCTTCGAGCCTCAGTTTCCCCATCTGTAATATGGGGACGATAGCTGGAATTACACTTTCTTTTTTTTTTTTTTTTTGTTGAGATGGAGTCTCGCTCTGTTGCCCAGGCTGGAGTGCAGTGGCCAGATCTCAGCTCACTGCAAGCTCCGCCTCCCAGGTTCACCTCAGCCTCCCGAGTGGCTGGGACTACAGGCGCCCGCCACCTCACCCGGCTAGTTTTTTGTATTTTTTAGTAGAGACGGGGTTTCACCGTGTTCGACAGGATGATCTCGATCTCCTGACCTCGTGATCCGCCCGTCTCGGCCTCCCAAAGTGCTGGGATTACAGGCTTGAGCCACCGCGCCCGGCCTACACTTGACTTTCCTTTCTCACCAGTCACATCCAAACAGTTGACAAGGCGAACAAGATTTTCTGTCACCAAAATCTTTTTTGAGTCTGTCATTTTTTTTGCCATCTTCTTTATAAACACCCCAGCCCAAACCATACTGGCTGTCCAGTGCCTTTAACATATTCCATGAGATTAGGGAGAGGCTAGGAGTGGAGGTCAATGGTCTTGGGAGTGACCCCAGATGAATTCCAAGGTCAAAGAAACTAACAGGATCTGACCTTCCACTCCCCTGTTCTCATCTCTTCCCACTCCTCCTGTTATTTACTCTGCTCCACCCACACTGGCTGCTCTTTGAACAGATCAAGGTCATTCCTAGCTTAGAGGCTTTGTGCCAGTTGTTCCTCCTATCTGGAAGGCTTTCCCTCCAGATTGTCACTGGGCCGTCCCCCTGTCTTCTTTCAGGTTTCGGTGGTAAGGCCACTGCTTCAGTGAGGCCTTCTCTGATGCTTATTATCTATTTACTTGTTTTTATTTTCTCCATAGCTTTCTATATTTTCTTTTTTTGAGACGGAGTTTCACTCTGTCGCCCAGGCTGGAGTGTAGTGGCGCAATCTCTGCTCACTGCAAACTGCCTCCCTGGTTCAAGCAGTTCTCCTGGTCTTGAATTCCTGACCTCATGATCCACCCGCCTCGGCCTCCCAAAGTGCTGGGATTACTGGCGTGAGCCACAGCACCTGGCTGCTTTCTATATTTTCAAAACCAATCTCATTTATTTACGTGTTTGCTTGTTAATTGTCTCTTGCCTCACTAGAGTGTAAGCACCAAGATATATGAGATCATGCCTGCATTTTTTTCTGCTTACCCCCAGTGTCTTGAACAGAGCGCACAGTAGGTGCTCAACAAATACTTATTGATGAGTGAACAGATTTGTTCAATGAATGAGTATTGAATGAATTATTCTGAGCATTAAGATAGTTGGTCTATTCATTCGTTAGTTCATTCACAAAACGTGTATGGTGTACCTACTGTGTGCTAGGCTCTGTGGTAGTGCTTTGGGCACTGAGGTCTGTGCCCTTCAGCATCTCACAGACAGGTGGGGAGGATGGAGGTGATATGTGAAAACCTTAGAAAATTCTAGAAATGGCAGAAGAGACAGTTGTCAAGATCTTGTTCCTATTTTTGTATATGTTGGAGAATTAGAATCACTCCTCTCATGCCTGCCTGTCTCCTGCAGAGAAAGCCTATTTCTGCCAGGACCGCTTCTACTGGCGTGTGAGTTCCCAGAGTGAGGTGAACCAGGTGGACCAAGTGGGCTACGTGACCTATGACATCCTGCAGTGCCCTGAGGACTAGGGCTCCTGTCCTGCTTTGGCAGTGCCATGTAAATCCCCACTGGGACCAACCCTGGGGAAGGATCCAGTTTGCCGGATACAAACTGGTATTGTGTTCTGGAGGACAAGGAGGAGTGGAGGTGGGCTGGGCCCTCTCTTCTCACCTTCCTTTTATTGTTGGAGTGTTTCTAATAAACTTGGATTCTCTAACCTTTAGAAGCAGACTTTATTTTTATATTTATATATATATTTATATATATGCACATATGTATGCATTATGTATTTAACTGATAGAGTGCAAAAAAAAAAAAAAAAAAGACAAACAAATAACTGATAGAGTACTTTCTATGTGCCAGAAAGTGTTCTAGGCCAGGCGCGGTGGCTCATGCCTGTAATCCCAGCACTTTGGGAGGCTGAGGCGGGTGGATCACAAGGTCAGGAGATTGAGACCATCCTGGCTAACACGGTGAAACCCCGTCTCTACTAAAAATACAAAAATACATTAGCCGGGTGTGGTGATGGGCGCCTGTAGTCCCAGCTACTCGGGAGGCTGAGGCAGGAGAATGGCATGAACCTGGGAGGCAGAGATTGCAGTGAGCCTAGATCGCGCCACCGTACTCTAGCCTGGGCAACAGAGTGAGACTCCATCTCAAAGAAAAAAAAAAAAAAAGAAAGTGTTCTAGGCACTTTGTAAATGTTAACATATTCAATCATTCCTATTAGGAAAGTATGATATGATTATTTCTATTTTACAGTCAAGGAAATGATCAACCTGTTTATTCATTCATCAAACAATTATTGAACTCCTGCATGGAGCCAGGCCCTGTACTGGGCACTGGGTATAGAGAAATGAGTTAGACTTTAGAATGCATAAGATTGCCCTTGGAACTTGCTTAAAATGCAACTCGTGGCTCCACCTACAGAGAGTCTAACCTATTTACAAGGGTAATTCTATGGGTGGTGGGGGTGGGATCACACTTGGGGAGTGTACAGTGCACGATCTTTTATTCTACAATAATGGTGTGTGTGTCTGTGTTGTGGTTGAGGTCCAGGAACATTTCTCATCAAGATAACATTTGAACTGGAACTGAATTACGAAGGACCAACGAGCTTATTCTTGTGCAAGGGACAATCTTCTTAGAGGGTAATTTATCAAGAACCACTAAACCTAAAAATGTAATTACCTTCTGACCCTCACATATGTGCACAAGACAACACATAGAAGGATGTTGATTGCAGCATTGTTTGTTAGTGAAACACTGGCAATAACCTAGATGCCCAGGAGTAAGGCAGTGGATAAATAAAATATGGATCATATACCTGATGTTAGTAGCTACCCCTTGTACAGCACTATGTGCCAGGCACTGTTCTACGTGCATTATGTACGATAAAACAACCAGATGAGATAGGTACTACTATTACTTTGTAGGTACTATTATTACTGCCATCACTAATCCCTTATTTTACAGATGAGACACAGAGAATTATACAACTCACCCAAAGTCTCATAGCTAGTGAGTGGTAACAGTGGGATTTGAATGTGGGTTCTTGGTGCAAGTGCTGGGAGAAGAGAAAAAACAGTGGGTGTCTGGAGAACTTCGAATGGCTCAGAACTCCAGCATGGGGTGGTAGTGGGTGGATAAGAGGGAACGGAGAGGATTCCGGAATAGTTAAGATAGGAGTGCTACTTTGGGCTAGATGAGAGAAGTCTTGAATGCCAGGCTGAATATGAATTTGACCTTACAGGTTAGCAGAGGGACTTGACTGAAAGATTGGGGCACATGAGTGGAGGTGATGGGTTTAATCAGAGCCCATCTGGGAATTTAAGTAGAAGTCCAGAGAACTGCCGTCCTGAGTGAGCTTCCTCCTTCACCTGTTTCTTGCTCGAATGACCCACTGCCACTGGTGTACAAACATTCCCCGCCATGGCTTGTTTGCAATCTCTCTTAACCCCTGCCTCCCACTAGACACGAGTCTATTTCTCTACCCTCCCCATCCCCATTCACAATAAAACTTCCCCAAAGCATGATCTCTACTTAGTGTCTCCATTTCCTCAATTCCCATTTTCTCCTCAGCCATTTCCAGCCCGGCTCCCACCCCACTACACCACCAAAGCCCCCCTCTTCAAAGCCATTTATGACCTTCTCGTAGCCAGATGTGACAGGAGCTCCTCTCTGCTCATCCCACACCAACTCTCCCCACGTTGACATAGGGGATCCTGCCCTTCTTCCTGAAACTCTCTGCCTCTGGAACCTTACTTCTGGGTTTCCTCCTACCTCACTGGGTGGATTTTCCTCTTCTGGTGACAGAAGCACCCTTGTGCTCAATCGTGGGAATTCTCTGCTCTGTGCATACTCGTTCCCTGTTATATCTGGTAGCCCACAGCCTTAAATAGCATCTCTCCGCTAAACACTGTGAAATTTATGTTTCCTGTCTTAACCTCCTCTCCCCTACCCCGAGCTCCAGACTCATATGTTCAACTGCCTACTCTACATGGCTCCTTAGCTGCCAAACAGACCTCTCAACCTAATGGGTCCAAACTGACTCCTGGGTTTCACCTTCCAAATGTGCTCCTCTGTTGTTACCACCTTAATAAGAGACAATATCATCCACCTTTAATCAAGCTGAACACCTAATCAGTCCTAAAATCTAGGAATCAGTTATTTAAACTTCTTTTCTAGTACTGGGTTTCTCAGCCTCTACACTATTGACATTTTGGGCTGGATACTTTGTTGTGGGGGATTGTCTTACACCATACATCTACACTGTACCTTCTAGCATGTTTGGTGTCTTTCTCTAGGAGGTGGCAGGATCCACGGCCAAATGCCAGGCCCATTCAGGGTCAGCCCCCTCTGCTAAGGAAGGCCCCAGTGTGGGGATGGGGTGCAGCAGGGTAATGTTGAACTGTGACTCATGGCTAGACAGCCCTGGTACAAACCTAGAGAGCCCAAAAGACCTGTAGCCCCTAGATGCTGGTAGTAACCCCCGCTCTAGTTGTGATAACCAAAAATGTCTCTGAATATTGCCAAATGTTCCCTGGTGGTCAACATTGCTCCCAGTTGAGAACCATTGCTTTAATATAATAAATATACAAATGTATCTATCATAAGTATACATTTGAAGACATTTTCACAAATGGAACACAAGTGTGTAACCAGCATCAGGTCAAGAAACAAGAGGCTGGGCATGGTGGCTCATGCCTGTAATTCCAGTGCTTTGGGAGGCCAAGGTGGGTGGATTGTCTGAGATCAGGAGTTCGAAACCAGCCTGGCCAACATGGTGAAGCTCTCTCTCTACTAAAAATACAAAAATTAGCTGGGTGTGGTGGTGGGCACCTTGTAATCCCAGCTACTTGTGAGGCTGAGGTAGGAGAATTGCTTGAACCTGCGAGGTGGAGGCTGCAGTGAGCCAAGATCATGACACTGTACTCCAGCCTGGGCGACAGAGTGAGACTGTCTCAAGGAAAAAAAAAAAAGAAGAAAGAAACAAAACATTATCAGCAGCACCCTAGAAGCCTGCTTGCAATCACTAGCTCTTCTCCCCAAGGGGTACCACTATCATTACTTTTTTTTTTCTCTCGCCCAAGCTGGAGTGCCGTGGTGCAATCTCAGCTCACTGCAACCTCCGCGTCCCAGGTTCAAGCAATTCTCTCCCTCAGTCTCCCAAATAGCTGCGATTACAGGTACTAACCACCATACCTGGTTAATTTTTGTATTTTTAGTACAGACTGGGTTTCACCATCTTGGCCAGGCTGGTCTTGTACTCCTGACCTTGTGATCCACCCACCTCGGCCTCCCAAAGTGCTGGGATTACAGGTGTGAGCCACCGTACCCAGCACCACTATCATTACTTCTAACAGCTTGGATAGACTTTGACTATTTTTTACTTTCTTTAAATGGTGTTATAGGGTAGGTATTCTTTTGTGTCTGGACTCTTTTTTCTCAAGGTTCTATGTGTGAGATTCATCCATATTGTTCTGAGAACCGTAGATGGTATTCCATTGTGTGAAGGTACTACAACTTATTTCTCTATTTTACTGTTGACAAGCATTTGGTAGAGCCCAGTTTAGGGCTATTATGAACAATGCCCCTATGAACATTCATGGTAAATGTCTTTTGGTGAACACGGGCAGTCATTTCTTCTGGGTATACATCTAGGAGAAAAACTGCTGGGTTGAAGGATGTGTGTATGTTCAGCTTTAGTAGATGTTACCAAACAGTTTCCCAAAGTAGTTTTTGCCTAACTACACTCCCACCAGCAGCGTGTGAACTGCCAGGATTTCTCCTTGATTTCACTCTTACGGTCACATGTCACATCCGAACCATCAGTGGGTCCTGACAGTTTCACTTTCAAAACCTAACTGGAATCAGACAACTGCCACCACTCTAGTCTGGCTGTCATCACCCCCGAGCTTGGGGTCTGCAGGAGCCTCCTAATTAGATTTCCAGCTTCTAGTCTTGCCATTCTTTAGTCGAACCTTCACCCAGCAGCCAGAATGATCCTGTTAAATTATAAATCAGATCACATCATTTCCCTGCTCAAAAAATCCAGGCTCCTTCCCAAAGCCTTCAGAAGACCACATGATCTGCCCTTCTCTCTTCCCTCATCTCCAGTCACTCACTTCTCCACTCACTCTCTTCCAGAGAGAATGACCTTGCTGTTTCTTGGACAGTCGGGGCTCCTTGTCACCCCAAGGCTCTGCATTTGCTATTTCTTCTTCCAGAGAACTCTTCCCCCTAGATCTTTGCATAGCTGGCTCTTCTCATCAGTGAGGTCGCAGCTCAAATACCACATCTTCTAGGAGGCCTTCTCAGACCACCCCTAAAGCAGTCCTCCCTCTTACCCATTATCCCACGGCCCTAGTTTTAAACATACACCCAATCTCAAATGATCTCATCTATGCGTTTGCTCACGTATAATCTTTTTCTCCTTATTAGAATTTAAGCCACTTGAGGACAAGAAGCCAGTGGATCTCATTCACCGACGTATCCCTCGCACCATTGCCCGAAACACAGGAGCGCTATCGACATGTTCCGAATGAATGAATGAATGAATGAGCCCCAGGTGTTTAGGAGACCCTAGCAGAGGTGCCCCCGTTGTAGGGACGACTCTCACCTGCAGATGGCCTCCTCAGGCCCTTCGGGTGGCACTGGGGAGCCCAGGGCCGCCCAGCGAAGTGGCCAGATTCAGGAACCCTCAGCACAGCGGGCACTAGGACCCTGCGCAGCGTCGCGTCTGGCAGGGGGCGGGTGGGGGGGATCAGCGCTTTCTCCCTCCTAGAGCCCGGCTGCAGCCACTTGTGCGATACCGGCCCTCGCCGCGGCCGCCTGGCCCCTTTCAGCGCCATGAGCCGCAGGTTCACAGTCACCTCGCTGCCCCCCGCAGGGCCCGCCAGAAGCCCTGACCCGGAGTCCCGCCGGCATTCGGTCGCAGACCCCCGCCACCTCCAAGGGGAAGACGTCAAAGGTAGAGGCCGCAGGGGGCGGGGCCTGCCAGGGCCGGGCGGGACGAGGAGGAGGGGTCGGGGCGGACCATCTGTTGAAGGGGGCTGGGCCAAGACCGGGGACGGGGAGGGGTCCCAGCCCTAGGCCTGAGAGGGTAACGGAGCCGGGACTAGGAAACCTAGGGGCCGGGGTCGCGGACAGAAAGTGGAAAGGGGGAGGGGCCAGACGCGAGGTGGGCGTGGCCACAAGGAAAAGGGGTGGGGCCAGGGAAGGGGTTGGGACCGAGGCGAAGGGGGCGGGTCTGGTGATGGAAGGGCCGGGGTCAAGGTGGAGAGTAGGCCGGAGGGCACTAAAGTGGCGGGGACATCTCGAGTAGTGGGCGGGACCAGAGTGGGGAGGTGGAACTAGGGAAACAGGGGGCTGTGTGTTGAAGAGGATGGTCAGGAGCCTCTAAAGGGGAGGCGGCGGGACTAGGTTGGTTTAGGGTCAGGAAAGGGCGGGACCAGTGGGGAATGAGTTGGGCCAGGAGGATGAGAGTGGGACTAGGGAGGGGGGTGGGGTCGAGGGCGGGAGGAAAACTGAGTCAGGGTTGCGGAGGCAGGTGCCAGGTCAGCGGGTCCTCGGTGCCTGGCGGATCCTCCAATCCTCTACCTCCCTGGAGGTTTAGCGGACAGCGACTGGGGATCCCGGGAAGGAGACGGGAGGCAGGGAAGTTAGTGTGGATCCTGGGCAGCTAGATTCAGGGAGGATGCCGTAGGGTCGCTGATCCCGACCCTCGGGGACTCACTTAGCTCCTCGTCTGCTCGAGCTCCGGAAGGATTGGGAGGGGCCGGCTCAGGCGGGGTTGGGGGCGTCTTCCTCTCGGGCTCTGTGCAGGAGTCTTGTAATGGAAGTTACACGCAGAACACAGAATATAGGGGAGGGGAAAGATCCTTCTGGCTTTCGGTGGAGAAGTAGCATCCTGGGTGCGTGCACAGACTCCCCGCAGGGGGCACTCATCAGGGGTCCTCTCCCTGGCCCTGAGGCCCTCGGGTCTGGAAGGACTTGTAGTGGCCCCAGTGAGGGGAGGAGGAGAAGGAGGAGGAGGAGGAGGAGCGTCCCCAGACCGCCAGGGGTCGCTGCCGAGCCGCAGGTGAGCTCGCCCCGAAGCAAACCCAAGCGCCGAAATCCCTAGAGTAGCCCTTAGAGGGTTATCTGGCGGACCTCCTCATTGTACCGATGACCAAATTGAGGCCTCGAATTCCAAATGGCTCCAGTGAATCGAACGCCTCCTGGTTGTGGCCACTTGGATTTCTTGGGCTCCTTCCACTCTTCATCTTTCTCATAATCTGTCTCTTTTCTCATTTCGTGAATGACCTTACCAACTTCCCAGATTTGAAAGTCAGAAATTCTGGAGCCGTTCTCAACCCTTCCTTTTCTCTTTCCAGCAAATCCGGCTGGTCCTCACATCTTGGCTATTCACCTCTGAAACTTATCCTGAATCTGGCAGCATCGGTCCCCCCTCTGTCATCATCACCCTGCTCCAAGCCTCACATGGTCAAGACCACATCCTCTCCACTGGCCTCCCTGCCTCCAGTCCTGCCCTAGTCCTCCTCCACAGAAGGCCCCCCCATCCGTCACTTGTGAAATAAAGGCCAAAGCCTTAAGTCTGTCACTCTCTTTCCTCATTTGCTTCTGGTGTTCTTGTCCACATTCATTCTCCCACCTCCATCAGCCAGGAAAACTCCTACTCATTCTGTAAGTTATAGCTCATTTAACCTTTTCCAAAAATCATTTTCAGTTTCCTCTTTGGCCCATCCACTGCACCCTTAGTGCACACGTCCTGGTGGATGGCAGTCATTTTCTTTACTTATGAGTATCCTCCACTGGAACATCTCAAGAACAGGGATCGTCTCCTTTTTCTTTGTGTTCTGAGTTCCAGATCCAGAGCCTGGCACTTAGGAGGTGTATAATGCTCATCAGATGAGAGGAGGGTGGCTGTGGGATCCTGCTTCTCTACCCCTGCCTTCTCTTCTCTCACTCCCCATCCCCTGGCTGAGGAATAAGATGGCCCTCTCTCATGTCCCAAGGTGATTGCTGTTTTCCCGTTCACACTCAGACTTCTGTATGGTCGAAGTGAAATACAGCCCCCAGGCTTTGGGTGTGCAAGTGTGTGTGAGCCTGGAATGCTGTGTGCTGTGGCAGAGGCTGTGTGTGTGTGTGTGTGTCTTGTGGGAGGAGCATCCCCCATTAGTTTTGATGACCTGTGGGGTGGTCAGTGACTCACTCAGTGCTTCTGTGTGTCACTGTATTGCCAGCATGTTGAAGGGTGTGCTGATGTGTGCATTTCTGTGTCTATCTGAGGGGTGGGTACCTGTGTGCAGGAGTGTATTAGAAGTTCCATCTGGACAATGATTGGGGTGACTTTTCACCTTTTAAACCCAAAACAGCCTCAAGCACCTCCTCTCTGGTAGATCACCGCATGGGGAAGTAGACAAGGGCTGCTTAGGGGAACCCAGCATCTGGTGGTATCTTTCCCACAGCTGTTCTTGTGTCAGCCCTCTAGCCCCTGATAGATTCTCTTTCCACATCTTGCCTTCACCCAAAGGGAGGGATAGCAGCATGTCTAAGATTGGGAAAGGTTGGGGAAGATGGTGTGGGTGTGGGAGTGTTATCTTTTACTCTGGGCCTAATGAGCGGGGTTTGCCACTTGGGGTGCTTTCTGCTGCCAGAGGATGAGCTACAGGTGAGAACATGACTTATAAGGAGTTAAAGATGCAAGGCAAGGGCGAGCCTCAAATCCTCCAGTAACCCTGGACTGTGGGCCACACACCTCATTTCTTCACCTGTGTCATGGGAGATTGATGGTAACTTAGATGAACAGAAGTAGACTTGGTGACAGTTATTACAACTCTGAGATGCTCCCATGTTCCTTTTCCTGATCCCCCACTGTGCCTCAGTTTCTCAGGGAGGAGTCAGGGCCCTGAAAAGAGCCCTGGACCTGGTAAAACTAACATGAGTTGGGCTGTGTCCCCATGGAGGGAGAGGGAGCTAACTTATGCTGGGAGGATAGAGCAAGACCACAATGTAGCCCATCTATGTTCTAGCTCAGGCTCTGTGATGTGACCTTGGGCACATTGCTTCCCCTCTCTGGGCCTCAATATACCCATCTGTCGTATAAAGGAGTTGAACAGGAAGCTATCTAAGGGTCCTTCTAACCATAAAAATGCTAAGATTTTGCGATGATTTGGAAGGATGAAGCTGTCTGCCTCCTCTAGACCCAAACCTCATGTTTCAGTCTCTCCATCTGTAAATTGGGAAGAATAATGCTGTTATTGGCATATATGTTGGATATGGAGATTTCCAGCCTGTCTAAGGAGATCTCCAGTCATCCCATCCCCAAGCCAGAACTCAGAACTTCACTGCCCCGTACCTCAGCCCAAGGTGAGCCCTAGGAATCTCCATGGCAACACACTGGTTATGAACGGGGCTGCAGTTGCCATGGTGACAGGCTGCTCTCTCTTTCTCTCTCATCCCCCTCCTCTCCCCTCCCCTTTTCTCAATGAACCAGAGCGATCTTTAGGCCTCAGTTCTCCAGGTGGGGTGGCGATGGCGGGGGGAGTGCAGCGAGAAAGGGGTCCAGATTGGGAAAGAGGGAAGATGGGCTGAGTCTGCAGAGGAATAAAGGGCTGTTGGGGTGTCGTTGCTATGGTGATGGGGCTGCAGCCTGTTAATTAAACCCCCGGTTGCCACGGAGACGGTGGTGGTTGACGTGCTCCGCAGTGAGCCCTGTGTGTGTGGGGTGTGCTTTGCGCTGGACTCATCAATTCACTGCTAAGGTTTTGGGTCCGAGGATGGGGCATGCGGGCGGGGGAGAAGAAGAGTGAAGGAGGGCATTCAGGGCCCTGGGTCCATGAGGCTACAGCTAGTGGTGGGTGGGTTAGGTTGTGGGGGTAATGCAGTGGAGATGCAGAGGCAGAGGGATTGAGCCATAAGGAGGAATGCTATGCCTGCCTCCTGTGAAAAGAAGACCCAGTCCGGTGGCTCTAGCTTCCTCCAAACAGCCCCTCATCCTGGTTCAGTTGATGCAGTCCCGGGCAGGAGGTCAGGGGGCTGGGTTCTAGTCCCTAGTCTGTTACAAATTCACCCCATGAAGAAAATGTGAACCTTTCCATTTTCAGACTCCAATTTCACAATAAGTGGAGAGTGGAAAAATAATTTATAATATCTCTTCCAGTTCCCAAATCCTGACACTCAGGAGGCAGCTTCTCTGAGCTTTTTTCTCTCTGAGACATATGGTGGGAGGGGGTATGAGTTTGAGAGACTCAGAGTTTAGAAATAGGACCCTCCCTAGCTCTGCATCTTGTGCTGCTTTAATGAGAGGGTTTCCCTGGTCCCAGATCTCCCCAGGGTTCTTGGTTGGGAGGGGATGCTGTGCTGGCAGCTAGGTTCCTGGGGCTCTGAGCTGCGGGTCACCTTTTACTGGCCAGTGCCAGGCTGGCAGTGTAGTGGGTGCCTGCCATGTGTTTTCTCTAAACCTCACCACAGAGAGTTGGCTGGAGGCCAGAATAGGGCACAATCTTCCTGAAAGGTGAGGGGTGTCAATGGAGGGGCTGGGGTCTCCCCTTGGAACTGTCTGCTCACTTGGTCTGGGCTCCTCAGGAAGGGATATGTGGCTTTGGTCTGAGATTAATAGAGCACTAAGAGTTTTCAGAGCAGGAAGAAGTGCCATGGATTATACAACCTAACTCATTTTTACAGACGGGATACCGAGGCCCACAGAGAGGAACCTGATTTTGCCCAGGGATACAGAGAGAATTTAGGGGCAGAGGATACGATAGAACCACTATCTCCTGAATCTCAGATGGCTCTTGAGATAGGAACTCTAGTGAAGGTGGACAGATGGGTTCCCCAGAGGAAGAGGAATCACCCCTGCCTTCACCTGTACTCCCTAGAATTTAGGTTTCCCCATGCATGGACTTAGTTTCTGAGTGACCAAAGCTGGACCACAAATGAAGGAAAATAACCCCAGGGAAACATGCCAGACCTGGGATTACTGAAAAATCCCAGCATCTCCTTCATTCTACAGCACTTCTCTGACAAACTGCTACATGTGTTTTACTGTTATGCATCTCTGCAGAGTAGTAGACCACAGTGCTGCTGCTGCTGCTGCTGGTGCTGTGTGTGTGTGTGTGTGTGTGTGTGTGTGTGTAGAGTGGAGTGGCATGCTTAAAATTTTTTGAACCCTGGCTTCTTTTAACCTCTGTCACCAATTCAAACTCGTCTCACTCTTTTGGTGGTTTTCTCTCTGGGAGAGCCAAGAATATCAGTGCCCACAACTTGTCTGAATAGCCACCTTTCCACCCTGAAGGGTCCTTTGGGTATCTGAAAAACGAAGTGGTAGCGATGCTTGGTTGGTAGGTCCCTCAGAGGCACTTTTGAGTCAGCTGCTGAAAACTCCACGGTTGACCCAATCTGAAGCCACTGACAAACTGTGTTAATACAAGTAAAGCTGAGCCCTGGATCTTGTCCATGGTCCTGAAAAAAGTGCTGTCCTATACCCCAGTCTCCAGGGATATGAATGGCTCTTTAGGATTTTTGCAGGTTTTCTGGAGGCTTCCCCTTCAGTTGCAAGCCAAGAGTCCATTCTAGCCCTGCACCCCTGAAGCCTGAGCACAAGAAAAGGAAGAAAGCACATCTCAGACCTAGTGCCTGTTTTGTTTTTGTTTTTGTTTTTTCAGGAGCTAATAATCAGAGGCTGCTGAGGGGTGTGGATATGACTGCATCCTTGTCTCTTCTATGGAGGCAAGGCCACTTTTATAAGTTCTATCAATGAAGAGAGTCCTAAACTGGAGTAAAGCAATCTGGATGCTAGACCAAATTCTGCCATCCACTGGCATTATGTCCACAGGCAGTCATTTTCCCTCTATGGGCCTTAGTTTTTTCGTCTGTGAAATGAAAGTTGTGTGTAAGATACAATGACTGATCCTTTCCCAACCCTAGAACTCTTCTGGAACTTAGAGGGCCAGCGAGAGAGAGCTAGTGCGAGTGTGAAGATTGTTTACCCTGATCTGCTCCCATCCTCAGATGTTTAGATGTTCTAGAGACTCAAAGCTTTCAAACCTCTGATGCCACTTCCTGAGATGTCTGCACCACTGGCTCAAACCTGGACTCTAGGGGCGCTGAGGGGTCCCAGGATGATCGAGCTTCTGGGGGATTGGCCTAAGGGGAGCCAGGAGGAGGACAGAGAGCATGTCGGCTCTGGAAGCCTCAGAAAGCAATCCTGGATTAGGGGATTAGACAGTTCTGCCCCAGGAGAAAATCTGGTCTCAAACCGACAGGCGGCCTCATTCCACCCTCCCCCACTCTGTCCCTGGCCAGCCTCAGGACCAGCCTGCCCTCCCTAGAGGCTGCACCGTCCCTGGTGGAAAGTCGGTCCTCCCTGGAGCCTCACTGCTGCCTCTTCTCCTCCTCACCAGGTCTCATCTCTAGATCAGTTGGCAGTCAGAAGGTCCCTGACTGTGGGCTCCAGGGACTTGTCTTGGGGGTGGGATGCTGGGATTCTTGTCAGTCTAAGCACATTGAGAAAGTTCCTTATAACTCCTCAGGCGCTACCCCACCCATTTTAAGACAGGTTGGATCAGTCAGTTCAGTGACCTGAACGCCCCTGGGGGTAGCACATTGCTTTAGTTATGGGCCCTAGGCTCTACATGCCTCCAGCTCCAATCTCTTGAGCAGTGGTATGAAAGAGGGTCTGGTTCTCCTCCCCTACTTCAGGGTTGGCCTCTCCAGTCTTGCAGAGAGGCTTCTCAAGGGCCCCATGTTCTATGGCGCACCTCCACGGCCACTTCAGTGCCCTTTATCTTCCCCCTGGGGGTTACCCCAGACCCCCAGTCAGGCAGCCGCTGCGGGGCCGCCTCCCCGCGGCCGCGACCTAGTTCCCTGCCGTTATTTTTAGGGCGCGGGATGGCACCTGCCCACGTGCCGGGCCCCGCCCGGAGAGTGGGTGGGGGGGAGCTGCGTCTGCTCAAGGGAGGCAAGGCCCTGTCCCCCGAAGCACCCCCTTCATCCCACCCACGCAATCCCCCAGTTTTTGTGCAAGGGGGCTACTAGTCGCGCTCTGCCCGCCCCTCATCTTCTCTTCTCCCTCCCTCCCGCTCTCCCCCCAAAACCCCGCCAGTGGCTCACGCCTCCTGCATACGGGATGAGGTGAGCAGCGCCGCTGCTGAGAGGGGGCGCGCGCGGGTGTGAGCGTGTGTCCGTGTGCGAGTGTGTGTGCGCCGGGCGGGCGGGCACTGCAGCTTCTTCCTCCGTGGAGCGGAGAGGCAGAGAGAGCTAGAGCGAACGAGAGAGCGGCGAAGGCGGGTAGAGGGGCGCGGGCGAGGCGGCGCAGCCATCCCCAGACCAGGGGCCGCGCCGCCACCATGCTAAACAACCTGACGGACTGCGAGGACGGCGACGGGGGAGCCAACCCGGGTAAGCTGTGGTCCGGGGGCGGCGGGGGAGGGGGCAGTGAGGAGAGGAGGCAGCTCTGGGGTTAGAGGCGGAGCGGGGGCCCCCTCGTTCAGAGAGGAGGCTGGGACTGACCCGGGCGGTGGGCGCCGGCCGCAGCCTGGAGCTGAGCTCCATTGGAATGCTCCGGGCGCTCTCCAAGGTGCTGGAATGCGCCGCGCCGAGTGGCAGAGCTGCGGGCCGGGGGATTGTCGCTGCCCACGGCTTCGGGCCGACTTGGGTTAGCTAAACCGAGGAGGCGGTGGGAAGGGATAGAAGACCTAGAATGGGCTGATGTGGAGCTCGACGGCGGGAGGAGGGTTCCTTTCCCCGACAGGGGACCCCGGCGTCCTGGCGCAGAGCAGGCACCCGTGGTGCTGGGGGGCGCAGTCTGCTGCAGTCCCTCGTTCTAAGACTTCCATCTGGAAGATGGGGGAAGAGGTGGCTGTGTGTGTGTGTGGCGGGGGGGGAGGGGGGGGTTGGGGCCATATGACAGCCCCCGTCCGGGCTGCGGTGTCTCCTTAAGGGAACCCTTGGTGCAGTCTGGGACCCCTCCCCCAAGGCTTCCCAAGGTCCGACCTCAGAATGAAGCATACCTCCTCCATAGATTTTCAGGTCTACTTTGCAGAATCTCTCTCTCTCTCTCTCTCGCTTTCCCGTGGGTTCCTATTCAGGACGGGAAGCAAGATTACCCTCCTTTCTTCCCTCTTTCCCCCTCCTCTCAGTTCCCTGGGGCGGTCCAGGGCGGGGCGGGGGGAATCTTTTTAGTTAGCTCTGCCAGCTTTCCCAGTGAGGCCTCAGAAATGGGGTCCCAGCGGCTGAATCCTCAGCGCCGCGGCGCGGACACTGCGGACGCGCTGCGGTGGGTGCGGAGACTCGCAAGGAACCGAGGGGCTTGGGACAAGTCCTTTGGCTGCTCCCGCTCTCCCCTGCCCTCTTCTGCGGCTTCCTTGCTCCGAGGTCTTGGGGCGAGCCACCCCCTCAGGCTCCCGGGCCCCCCGCCGCCCCCCAGCGGTCTCAGCCATCCATCACGGCTGTCAGCCACCCCCACCCCCAACTCTCCAGCGGCGCTGCGTCCCCTGCGCACTAGCGCGCCTCCCGCGCCTGCTGTCTGCGCTCAGCGCCTTCAAACGTTCCCCTGGGCACTGCTTGACCCTATGAGCCTAGACTACCGCAGATCCCTCTGGGGGATGGCGCCTAGGGCAGGGTCTTCTAGGGATTGGCAACCTTGACTCTGAGGTCCTCCGGATCCTGGATCTCAGGGCTAAGTGGCCGCTTGGAAAGGCTGGGGACACCAGGGTCCCTGATCCTTTGTCTGACCCCCCCCCCCCCCCCGCTTCCTGCAACTCCTCATTCCTCCTGGGGGCTGAGTGGTATACAGGTGCCAGAACTCCTAGCTGGCCAGCTCATCCACCTCCCTAGTGACCCTGGGATCACCTCATCCAGCATCCACCCCCTCCCCCGCGGGCTTCTGGCCGGGGGTTGGGCGGGGGAGTTTGGCAAAGTTGAGTCTGCAGCAGCGGCAGGCATCCCGACACGGATCTGTCCTTCCAGGATCCCCTTCAGATGCCTCCACTCTGAGAGGGGGCTTAGATGAGAGAGCATCTGTCTGTTCCCTCAGAAATCGGGTATGGTCCCATTCCCCAGCACCCGCTTTCTCTGCCAAGGTTTCACCAGGCCTTGGGGTTTCCATGGGGGCTCAGGAGGCCTAGAAAAGAGGCATCAGTGTGTGTGAGGCAGGAATTGAACTAGGAACTCGCTTCAGTTCTATCCCCTCTCCGTTAGTTTCTAGACACTGAGTGCAGCGGACCCATCTGGAGACCTTCTTTCTCTACGTAGGGTCCAGGACCTGGAACTCGAGAGGCCAGAACCTGGGTCATGTGCTCTGGGTCCCAGAGAGAGAAGTCCCCCCTTCCCCAAGCGGTGCCTGGAGATGGTGGTAGGGGATGCTAAAGACCTTCTGGGCTTGAGAGAGGACCATCAGGCCAAGAGCCCCTGACATCTCTGATTCTAGATTCTTGGGGATGTACGGGAAGGAACTGGTTGCTGACCTCGGGCCGGTGGGGATGGCCCGAGCAAGGGCGTACTTCTGGACTGAAGAAGAGCCCAGGGATGTGTCCCGGTCTTCTTTCCCCTTGAGGTCTGACGCCCCCTCTCCCTCTCGAAGCTGGCCTAGGGATTCCCCTAGGCCCAGCCCCAGGCCCCAGGGAGGCTTCTTGGCTTGCACCGCTCGCCTGTTTCTTCCCCGGGAGCTCTGGCCGCCGCAGCTTAATTGAAAGCCGATTCGGGTTGAGAGCTCCCAGGGGGCGGGGGCGGGGAGGGTTCAGCCTCAGTCTGGCCCTGCCTCTCGCGCGCGCGCGGCTCGGCGCTCCCGCATCACCCTTACTCTTGGCTCTGGGGAATCAGGGCGAGTTTCCCCTTAGCTGTTCTGGTTCTTTGAGAACTCGGAAGCTTATTCCCCATCCCCCTCAACCAGTGCGCCTGGCGTTCAGGGAGGGGACGAAATCGGCCCTGGCTGACAAGTCCCGGGAGCCTGGCGTCCCGCCCAGGCAGCTAGTGGAAAGGCGGGACCCAGGACGAGCCTACCTAGCCGCACTCTCCCCTGCCCTCATCTCCTGGCCCGGATCCGGCATGGAGTCTGGCTCCGCGCTGCGCGCCGCGTTACATAAGCGGCTGCGGGCGCGCGGCCGGCTAGGCTCGGCGCTGCGCTCTTGGCCTGCGCGGTCGCCATGGAGACCGGCGCGGGGCCACCTAGGTGCAGGGTCTCGGACCAGGACGCCCCCATTCCCGTCCCCTGAGCGCCACTCGCCCCCGCGAAGGAGGAGGAGCTTGGGAGAGGGTGTGAAAGGCAGACGGGAGGGTTTCTCCTGTCTGGTTGTCCTGGCCCTAAGAGGGGATGTTGCGGGGAAAGGGACCCAGCTCCATAGGAGACAGGACCCCAAAATCTTGCGGTTGGAGGTGCGGTGTGGGGTGGGGAGCCCCGGCTGGATGGGCACCAAATATGTTGATAATAATCGCAATTGTAATAATAGCAATAGCTACACTCGTGACAGGCACGCCTAATATGCATTATTTAATTTAATCCCAGCAACAGCCCTATGAGTTAAGCTTGGTTAGTATCCCTTTGCAAAGGAGGAAACTGAGGCGTAGAGAGTTTGTGACTTGCTGAAAGTGACGACATACCCAGTGAAGCTGGGACTGGAATGTCAGTTTCCATAACTTCAGCCCCCTTTCTTAACCGTTAGGAAACTTCCTCTCACCTCAGGTCCCCTCAATCTCTCTAGTCCACACCGTGGTGTGCTGAGAACAGGAGGCATACTGTCAGCATTTTAAAAGGAGGGGGAATCTACCTCTTTCTTGTACTCCTGTTCTCTGGCCCCAGAGAGCTCTTCTGAGACCCTGGGGTCCAGAAGGGAGCCCCGGAGAATTTAGCTTCAAAGACTTTTTCCTGAGCACCTATTATGTGCTGGGAGGTGCGTCTGTTATTCCCAGAAACTCACATATGTGAGAAGAAAGAGCTGACGATTGCACCCTATTTGACAACCGGGAGTTTCTGCCTTGATAGATGGGTTGGAGGTGGTGGCAGAAGACTGGGTGGTGGGTTTCTTTGGAGCAGGTGAGGCATCACTCCTCCTGGCCCAATTTTTAGTCAGGAAGAGATTGGTTTTATAACAGAGACAGGCCATGCTCTGGCTGGGTGACTGAGGAAGGTTTCCTGGAGGCAGAGAGGAGGACGGGGAAGATGCAGATGGATGGAGACGGGGAGAAAGGGATGTCAGCTATTGAGGAGACAGGAGAACCTAGGGCCTCAATTTCACTTGGAGTTTGATCAGCGGGGAGTTTCCCCAGTGTCCAGAGAGATGTCAACCACTGGAATTCAGCCCTGGAATTGAGGAAGGGTCATGGCTGAAGCCAAGGAAATGTACCTGTGGGGCCTCTTATATCTTTCTGAAGGGACCTTCCCCCGTGGTGCCCAAGATACTTTCTCCTTGAGTGATCTCATCTAGGTGCATGGCTTCACACGCATGCTACACGTGTTTACATAGCTTACCCCCATCTCTTTCTCCTGACCAGCCTCTTTGTTGCATGTTTCCTGATTCATATATCCAGGTGGCTTCTGGATGTATCCACTTGAGTGCCCTATAGTGCCTCACCCTCAGCTAAATTCAGCATCTTCCACACCTCCAAACTCCTCCTTTTCTAGTCTTCTCATTTATCAAATAGCACCATCATCCAACCATTCACCCATGCTAGAAACCCCAAACATTATCCTAGATTCTTCCTCCCCCCGCCAAACATCTGGCATGGAAATATGCCAATAATTCTTTCTGTTGCTCTACATTGCTCTGGTCAGGGACATCATCAGCCCTTACCTGGGTTACTGAAAGTCTCTAACTACCGTATTCTGTTTTCTTCACCCAAAAGCCCGAGTGATGGCTCTAAAATACGGGTTTATTTGTGGTATTTTTTTTTTTTTTTGCCTGAAACTCTTCAATGACTCCCCATTGCCCTCTGGATGAGGTCCACATTCTTCAACATGACCTGCTAATCATTTAAGGGCCCAGCCCACACTTCCCTTCCCAGGCTCACCTTTTCACTTTTCACTGCCCCTTCCACAGACTCCAGCCAGATCATACTTCATTCCTCTAACCCACTCTGTTCGCTGTCACCTCTGGGCCATCGAACATGCTGTTCTGCTATTCTGTCTGCCTGGAACACCCTCCCTGCCTCCCTCCCAGGCTAGCTCTTACTCATTCTTCAGCTCTCAGTGGACACGTCACTTCCTCTGGGAAGCCTCCCATGACCTCCCAGTCTGGGCTGGATGCCTCTCCTGTGTCCCACAGTCCCTTGATCTTCTATCCTAGAATTGACCATGCCAGATTGGAAATTCCTAGCTGCTGGTTTGTCTCCCTGCACTTGGGTTGGTCTCCTGAGAGCAAGGATGGTGTTTTCTGTGTCTTACCCTGCTTCCCCCATGCCTATATATTGGCACATGGTAGACACTTGGTAAACATATTGTGAATGAAGATGAATAAAGAGCACAGGAGGTGCCAGTGGGGATCTCTGGCATAATGAGGGGATCTTCTTCGAGAAGTAGCACATCCTTGGGGCCTCAGTCTGTAGTGCTCCCAGAAGGCAGGCCTTCTCCACTGGGAAAGAACATGCCTCCACCCCTAACACTGGTATGTGCCCAGCTATAGTTAAGAAGGGAATTCTGGAGAGTCTTGGGGTGTCCTTGTAAATGGAATAGGACCCCCAAGAGCAAGGAAGCACTCACACATCTGTTAATACGCAGTGCATGCCAGCTAGTGCATTAGGCTCTGTGCACATACTGTCAACTACAATTCTGCAAGGAAGGTGGTATTAGCCCCATTTTCCCAATGCACAAACTGAGATTCAGAGGGCTACCGTGGCTACACCACTGTATGCCCAGGTGGTTGGACAACAACTGATTGGTGCCAGATCTCTGACCCCTCTGCCTTCTCAGGTGATGGCAACCCCAAGGAAAGCAGTCCCTTCATCAACAGCACTGACACAGAGAGGGGAAAGGAGTATGATGGCAAGAACATGGCCTTGTTTGAGGTGGGCTGCTAGGGCTGTTGGGCCCCCACCTGCAACTCATCATCCTGATTCATCAGCTGCTTCCTCCCTCCCTCCCTAGGGAATAGTACCCTCCTCTCCACCCCTCCCTTGAGTCCACCTTCTTCCTTGAGCCTCCCCATCCCTCCTCCCTCCTGGGATTTACTCCCTCTGCTCCCTGCCCTCCTCTCCTCATCCTACCATTCTTACCCCTGGTCTCCTCACCTGTTTCTCCTCCTTTCCCATCTCATCCCAACCTCAATGGTTTAGTGCTGCTTGCCCCCATCTCTTCTTCTGCCCCTCACCACCCAGCTCACTCCACCTGCTCCCCTAGACTCCTAGCACTGACACCCTCCCTCCGTAGGAGGAGATGGACACCAGCCCTATGGTGTCCTCCTTGCTCAGTGGCCTGGCCAACTACACCAACCTGCCCCAGGGAAGTAGGGAGCACGAAGAGGCAGAAAATAATGAGGGTGGAAGAAAGAAGCCGGTGCAGGTGAGGGCCTTGGGGGATGAGAAATGGAAGAAAAGGGATGGATGGGAGGTGGGGAAGGATGGGGGAGAAAAATGGATTTGAATGGAGGGAGGTAAAGGGCACACGAATCAGAAAGGAGAGGGATGAAGGGATGGCGATTGAGAGAAGAGGAAGGTGGGGGTGGAAAAACATGGAGGAGGAGCACGCCTGGGGTGTTGGTAATGATGAGGACTGCAGAGACTGATGCCGGCCTCTCTGGCAGGCCCCACGCATGGGCACCTTCATGGGCGTGTACCTGCCGTGCCTGCAGAACATCTTTGGCGTCATCCTCTTCCTGCGGCTCACCTGGGTGGTGGGCATTGCAGGCATCATGGAGTCCTTCTGCATGGTGTTCATCTGCTGCTCCTGTGTGAGTGACACCCCTCCCCTCACCACCCCCTGACAGCTGGGGCTTGGCAGAGACCTGGGGGTGGGAGGTGGGAGGATGGAAGCATGAGACCTGAGCTTTTTATAGGAACCACTGCTTATGATCTTTGAGAGTAAATTAGGCCTGACTGGTCCTTCCTGCATCTCACAGGCTTGTCCCTGATGGCTGTTAACCAGGTTTCACCTGGATCTCTCTCTCTGTGTAATTACACAAGTGATGCAGCTCATTGATGAAAATGATAAGGGTAGAGAAGAAAATAAAATTCACCTATACTCTTACAATAGTTAACATTTTGGTAGGTCCAGACTCACAAAAATGAGATTACATGTCACAAACAGCATTGTAACCGAATTCTTCCCATTCTGTCTAAAAAATCAAATATTTGCCAAACACCTACATCTTGATACATTTGCGTGTCCTCGTACATAACCTTGAGACAGCTCTGCATGTGAGGTACTCAGTGTCGGAGCTGTTACTCCTATTCTATAGATGGAGAAACTGAGGCTTGGAGAAGTGAAGTGAGTTGTCTCAGGTCAGTCATCTGGTCTGAGACCGGGCTGGGATTTCCAGAGCTCTCTGATGCTGTGGCTTGCTTGGGCTCCTTCCGTTCGCATGGTGAATAAGAGGTTTTCTTGAGAAGAAGGACTTGGCATGAGTAGAAGTTGGAACAGGCCCAGGGAGCAGCTCAGCGGAAGAAAACCTGTGGGATTGGCTACTGTTTATGGGGTATAAGGCTTGGCACCCACCCAGACCACTGCGGCCCCCACCCCAGCCACTGCTCTGATGATCTCTTTCCTCACAGACAATGCTCACGGCCATCTCCATGAGTGCAATTGCAACGAATGGTGTTGTGCCTGGTAGGTGACTGGGGCTTCGTGGGGAGGGGGGATGACTGGCTGGAAGAGGGGATAGAGCCCTGGGCTTTGGGGGACATCAAGACCCAAGAGAGATAATATTATAGACTAGGGGGCTGGGCTGTATCTATTTATGGGGTAGGTAGGGGCAGCCCTATTGGGGGCAGGGGAGGAGGAGGCAGCTGCCAGAGTTGAGTAGGGCAGCCCTCCCCCTACTCATCCTGAGACCCTCCTCTCCACCATCCTATTTTCTGAGCCACGACCTCCTTAAAGGGGTAATTAGCAACATGGTAATTAGTGCTGCAAAATCCAAGCAGAGTGGGTGCTTGTGTCTCTCACCAGTCCCGTTTCTAGGACTGCAGCCCATAAGCCTGTGAGACCCAGAGCAACCCCCTTTTGCCTCTGTCACTGAACACCCCTCACCCCTTACAGCAGCCCAGTGCCCTCGACCCTCTCACTGATACCAGATTCTCTCTGCAGCTGGTGGCTCCTACTACATGATTTCCAGGTCTCTGGGCCCGGAGTTTGGGGGCGCCGTGGGCCTCTGCTTCTACCTGGGCACTACCTTTGCTGGGGCCATGTACATCCTGGGCACCATCGAAATCCTGCTGGTGAGAGGGGCTGAGGAGGAGGTGTGGAACCCCAGGCTGTCAGTCAGTTAATCAGTGCTCCCTGGACACCTCCTATAGGCCAGGCCTTCAGTGAGGCCAAAGGTGTGGTTCAGTAAGGCCAAAGTCAGATGTGGTTCTGTTTCTAAAGAGTTCACAGTCTGGTTGGGGAGACAAGATACAATAATTATGTAATGTACACAGCTGTTGTTTATCAGGCACCCACTGAGCTCTCAGCATCCTTCCAAGTGCTTTCCAGCCATTCTCTTGAATCCTTATGAGGTTTAAGTATTATGATGCCCATTTTACAAATGAGAAGCTCAGAGAGGTGAGATAACTTGCTCAAGGTCACTCAGCTCTCAGGTAGGTGGCAGAGGTGGGTTGATGAATTAAAATACGGTAGAAATAATAACAGTAATATTATGCAGCAGCTACCATTGTGTGATTGCCTCCCATGGGCCACAGACAGGTACTCTCTGATGTTAATGGTAGATGGCTGGTGGCTATTGGATTGCAAAAGAGAAGAACCAGGGGAGGGACCTGTGTAAAGAGATCTGTTGGGAATAGTGACTGATGGAGAGAAACCAGGTTGCTGGGCAGTGCTTGAAGCCAGGACTGGTGACTTAGGTCTCCATCCTTCCTCCCCTTCCTGCAGGGCATGGGTGCTGATGAGGTGTCCCTGGTGGACAGGAAGTGGAGCTGACATGTCCCAAGCCCCTACTCTGTGCAGGCCCCAAGGCTTGAAGTATATCATTTTATTTTATCGTCATGACTCTCTCATGAATTAAAGGTGGCCATTTTCTTTTATTTTTTATTTTTTTTTTGAGACAGGGAGGGTCTCACTCTGTTGCCCAGGCTGGAGTGCAGTGGTACAATCATGGCTCACTGCAGCCTGGAATTCCTAGGTTCAAGTGATCCCCCCCTAGTTCAGCCTCCCAAGTACCTGGTAGGCACCACCATGCCCAGATAATTTTTGTGTTTTTTTGTAGATAAGGGTCTCACTATGTTGCTCAGGCTGGTCTCAAACTCCTGAGTTTTAAATGATCCTCCCAACTCAGCCTCCCGAAGTGCAGGGATGACAGGCATGAGCCAGTGTGCCTGGCTAAAAAGGTGGCCATTTTACAGATGAGGAAAGCGAGGCTTACAGTTTAAGGAACCAATGGAAGGAATATGAACCTTGGTCTTTCTGACTTCCAAAGCCTTACACAAGTGATGCAGCTTCATTGATGAAAATGATAAGGGTAGAGAAGAAAATAAAATTAACCGATAATCTTACAATAGTTAACATTTGGTAGGTCCAGACTCAAAAAAAGGAGATTACATGTCACAAACAGCATTGTAACTGAATTCTTCCCATTCTCTCTAAAAAATCAAATATTCACCAAACACTTACTTCTTGATACATTTACATGTCCACTATACCACACTGCCTTGGAAACCTAGAACTAGAAAGTCTCACGGCTATTAGTTTTGCAGCAGATGGAAGAGGGCAGGACAGGGAGGATGGATTGGGCATGAAAGGCCTGAGGAGGCAAATGATGAGGGAGAACAATAGACTTCCTTGACTTTTAAAAATTAAAATATTTGAAAAATTGTTGTAAATGAAATTCTGCCCATTGCAGAAAATTAGGGCAATATCCAAGTCATGAAAAAATGTAAAGAAGGAAATAAGTCACCCAAAGAAAGTCACCATTAACATTTTGGTGTATTGCCTTCTAGTTTTTGTTTTTCTATGTGGTATTGTATTCTGTCTACGTAAAATATAACCCTATACCATAAATGCTTCCCTAAGCAACTCATATTCTCTTTGTATATATTATTTACAGTGAAAATAACTCTTGGAGGCCGGGCGCGGTGGCTCAAGCCTGTAATCCCAGCACTTTGGGAGGCCGAGACGGGCGGATCACGAGGTCAGGAGATCGAGACCATCCTGGCTAACCCGGTGAAACCCCGTCTCTACTAAAAAATGCAAAAAAATTAGCCGGGCGAGGTGGTGGGCGCCTGTAGTCCCAGCTACTCGGGAGGTTGAGGCAGGTGTTACTATACACTAATAATGAATGAACTATCCTGCCACTGCACTCTAGCCTGGGCGACAGAGCGAGACTGAATCAAAAAAAAAAAAAAAAAAAAAAAGAGAAAATAACTCTTGGAAGAATGTAAACATTAATATTTAGCATGGGAATTTTAGAAAATACAGATGTGCACAAAGAATAGATTATCTGCATTTTTTATGATTCAGGGAAAACTACTGATAGCATTTTGATGTACTTATGAAAACACATACAGACATATACTAATATATATATATATATCTTCACATATAAGTTTATAAAAATGAGATAATAAGACATATTCTTTTTCAAAAACCTGATTGTGTTCACCTAATGTACCATGGATAGCTTTTAAAGTCAGTCCATATAAATCTATGTGAACTGGCTGGACACAGTGACTCATGCCTGTAATCCCAGATCTTTGGGAGGCCGAAATAGTTGGATCACCTGAGGTCAGGAGTTCAAGACCAGCCTGACTGATATGGTGAAACCCTGTCTCTACTAAAAATACAAAAATTAGCCAGGGGTGGTGGTGGGCACCTGTAACCCCAGCTACCTGGGAGGCTGAGGCAGGAGAATCACTTGAACCCAGGAGGTGGAAGTTGCAGTGAGCCGAGATTACACCATTGCACTCCAGCCTGGGCAGCAAGAACAAAACTTTATCTCAAAAAAACAAAAACAAAAACAAAAAAAAACAAAACAACAGCAACAACAACAAAAAACTCAACTACGTCATCTTTTTAAATAGCTCCATAGTCTGTGTGGGGATATCATGATTTATTCACCCAACCTCAAGTGGTGAACATTTATTTTAACCTTTCTATTAGAAATTATTAAAATGATAAATAATTTTTAGAGTTATAGTTAACAAAAATAACAGGCGTAATTGCTTCCAGCATCCTTGCAATGTCATTTTTTAAAAAATGTATTTTTATTGGTTTTTGGGATGGGATCTCGTTTTATTGCCCAGGCTGGTCTTGAACTCCTGGCTTCAAGTGATCCTCCCACCTTGGCCTCTCAAAACACTGGGATCACAGGTGTGAGCCACCATGCCTGGCCTTGCAATGTAATTTTTAAATGGCTGCATCATAGTCCTTGCAGGACAGGCCATGCCTTCTTTAGCGATTCTATTACTGGATGTCTTTTCCAGTCTGGCACCACTGTGACTGTGCTGTGATGAACATCTTTTTTCCTAAAGCCCTTCCTGTAGTGCAAAGGGCCACTGACTTAGGTCTCTGTTCTTCCTTCCTGCCCCTTTCCCACAGGCTTACCTCTTCCCAGCCATGGCTATCTTCAAGGCAGAAGATGCCAGTGGGGAGGCAGCAGCCTTGCTGAACAACATGCGTGTTTACGGCACCTGTGTGCTCACCTGCATGGCCACTGTGGTGTTTGTGGGTGTCAAGTATGTCAACAAGTTTGCCCTTGTCTTCCTGGGTTGTGTCATCCTCTCCATCCTGGCCATCTATGCTGGGGTCATCAAGTCTGCCTTCGACCCGCCCAACTTCCCGTAAGTACTGCTGCTCTGAGCCCAAGGAATCATCCTCCTAACTCCCTGGCCCTGTTTCAGAGTCTGTGTGACAGTCTCTGCCAAACTCCCTCTCCCTGTCCCTCAGAATCTGAGTGGTGTGGGTTGGGAGCAGCTTCCCTTGGGAGGGAAAATCTCTCTTGGCTTTGGGGTAATCTCTTTAGAGTGGGGTAACTTTTCTGGAGGAGGGAACAATTTGCCTTGTAAGAGTCAACGGCTTGCTAGTGGGGTGGACTTAGGAAGAATTAGGTGGGAACGAGTTCCAAAGCAATGAATACTGTCTGTGGTAGGGAAACTTTTCCTGGGTGGGGACAACCTCCTGGAATGGGACAGTCTCCTAGTGTTGGACAACTCCTCCAGGATGGGAAAAGACACAGAAGTCTAGAGGGTCCAGGGACTCAGATTCAAGTCCATTCCATCCACTGCTCAGACAGAGGTGCAGGGCGTCCCCCGAGACCGCTGTCCACGGTGCTGAAACAGTGTTGCACTAATGCGGTGGTTCTCCACCTTGGCTGCTTATTAGAATCACTCGGGGAGCTTAAAAAAAAAAAAAAAAAAAAAAAAAGCCAATGGCCATGCTTCATTTAAATTAAACGAGGAACTCTGGATATGGGGACCTGGCATCCGTGTGTTTAAAAGGTCTCCTGGTGGCTGTATTGTACAGCCAGGGCAAGGTTATGTGGCTCCCCACCTTCCTCCCTTGTTTCTCTCCCTAGGATCTGCCTCCTGGGTAACCGCACGCTGTCTCGCCACGGCTTTGATGTCTGTGCCAAGCTGGCTTGGGAAGGAAATGAGACGGTGACCACAGAGCTGTGGGGCCTTTTCTGCTCCTCTCGCTTCCTCAACGCCACCTGTGATGAATACTTCACCCGAAACAATGTCACGGAGATCCAGGGCATCCCTGGTGCTGCCAGTGGCCTCATCAAAGGTCTGCGGGGGGACAAGGGCTGGCATCCAGGGAACGCTGCAGGGATTGTAGGTTAAGCGGTCAGGATTAAGGGGCCCTCCTTGGGATTCAGCTAAATTCAATCAGCTTTAACTGAGCACCTACTCTGGGTTACGTTCTGTCCTTGGCATCAGGGAGGAGTAAGGTGAAAAGGAGACAAGTATCTCACTGCTAGTGGGAAAAGAAGTCATCAACGTAACAAGCAGTCACTGGGCACCTACAGAGTGCCCAGCATTGTGTTGAGTGCTAGGAACACAAAATAAATATGCCACAGTTCCTGGCCTCAAGGAGACTAATGGCAGAAATAGATGTATTAGCAAATATATTATGCCATATGTAGATGTGCATTCAATGCACAGAGAATGCCCAGGGGAGGGAGAGTTCATGTATTTAAGATGGCAGTAGGCTTCCTGGACTCACCTGAGGAGGGTTTTGAAGGACAAATGAAAGATCTTCAGTTCTATGAGAAGAGTAAGGAAATTGCAACCAGAAGAACAGCTTGCCTAAAAGCACACAGATGCAGAAGAGTATATTGTGTCCTTCCAACCGCAAGTAATTTGGTATGACTGGGGCATAAAGAGCAAAATAAGGTGGAGAAAGAAGCGATGCAGGAGAGGCTGGCATGAGCCAGATCGTGGCAGGCCTTGGAAGCCATGTTGGAGAGTTGGGGCCACATTCTGAATGCAATGAGGAGCCACCAAGGGATTTTGGGAAAGGGAAGGATGTGGGTCAGATCTCCATTTTTTGCAGGTTCATTCTGGCTGCTAATGTGGATGGGTTAAAGGGGTGAGAGGAGAGAGGCAGGGGGCCAGAAAGGGGCTGATGCTGTGAGTCCAGGAGAGAGAGATGATGGTTTTCTGAATGAGAGTGATGGAGTGATGTCTGTGGGCATGACTGCAGTGCTTCTCAACCAGGGTTGTTTTGCCACCCGGGAAACATTTGGCTGTGTCTGCAGACATTTTTGGTTGTCAAAACTGGAGGGTGTACCTGGCATCTAGTAGGTAGAGGCCAGATGCTGCTAAGCATCCTACAATGCTATAGGGCAGTCCCCCACAGCAAAGAATTATCTGGCCAGAAAGGTCACTAGTGCCATGGTGGAGAGACCTTGGAATGGAGAGAAGGGGCATATTTAAGAACTATTAAGGAAAGGTTAAAGGACAGAAGTTGGAGGTGGTATTGAAGTTGGGGAAGGGGAGAGGGAGCAGTGTAGGGCAGGGTGTCAGAATTGATGATGGTGCCATTTACTGAGATATAGGATGCAGGAAAGGAGCTGGTTTGGGGTGGGTGGATGGTGAGATGAATTTGGGACACATCGACTCAATCTGAGATGGGTCTTTATGTGCCTATTTACTTCACTAGATTGGACTATTTGATGGTAGAGACTGTGTCTGATTAGTCTGTGAAAGCTCTGCACATGGCCTGGCCCAAATCAGGAGCTTAGGAAATGTCAGTGGAAATAAAATAGAGCTAAGGCCAGGGAGAATGAGATGGGGTTGATCTTGACCCTGACTTTTTGCCCCCTCCCGATTCCTGGTCCCAGAGCTCTGGTCCCCTGATGGCTGGCCTCCCCCTGAGCATTCTGTCTCCCCACAGAGAACCTCTGGAGCTCCTACCTGACCAAGGGCGTGATTGTGGAGAGGAGTGGGATGACCTCGGTGGGCCTGGCCGATGGCACTCCTATTGACATGGACCACCCCTATGTCTTCAGTGATATGACCTCCTACTTCACCCTGCTGGTTGGCATCTACTTCCCCTCAGTCACAGGTGAAGGGGAGCTCAGAGAGGGAAGACTCTGCCTGGGAGTGGATGGGGAGGAGAGAGTCGATGATGATGCTGGGAATTTCTTAGTCCAACAACCCCACCATGTAAGCAATCCCAACATTTCACTTCCCATTGGAGAGATGAGGGAATTAAGGCCAGGAGAAGCCAAGTAACACGGCCAAGGTCTCACACAAGCCAGTATGTTAGGACTAGATCCCAGGCTCACTGACCCTGAGGGTGGTGCCCTTTTTTCTCATCTGTCTGGTCTCCTGTGGCCCTGGCTTCAGTCCTAGCTGCACTTCTGTTTTGCAGGTATCATGGCTGGTTCTAACCGCTCTGGGGACCTGAGGGATGCCCAGAAGTCAATCCCCACTGGCACCATCCTGGCCATCGCCACCACCTCTGCTGTCTGTATCCTGCACGGCTGCGCTGGGACCACCCTCGGGGGAGGACTAGAGGGAGGGTAGCTGAAGTTGCTGCTTTAGCTGCTGGTGCAGGAGGAGTGGGGATAGGGAGGACTGAACCGTGGGGATTCTCCTTTATCCTCTGCTGCAGACATCAGCTCCGTTGTTCTGTTTGGGGCCTGCATTGAGGGGGTCGTCCTGCGGGACAAGTAAGATAATTGGGGTTGATCCTATTCTCGGGGAGGGGTGGGTATAGAAGGCTGAGTTCTGGGAAACAGACCCATCAGGGGGTGCTGGGACCTGTGTGAGGGGCCTGTGGGAGGGAGGCCACGGGGGTTGCTTGTAAAGTCCTCTTCTTATATTTCATCCTCCTTCTGTCACTCCAGTTCAAGAAACTTGAATGGTGTCTCATTTCCTTTAGGATAATGATACTTTCCTTTTCTTTAAAATGGATTAATTCAATAGTGTGTCTAACATTTACTGAATGTCCATGTATTGGTCACATAGACAGGAGTGGTATTTATCTGTGCTCTCTCTGAGATTCTGGAGGCAGTGCAGATAAATAACACATGGTTTTTGTACTGAAGGAGCTCTTTTGGGTGGGACTATACTGGCCAACAGACTTTAAGTGCAGTCGGTAGGGGCGGCCATATAGGAAAGCCTGGGGGCTTCAGTCCAGTCCTTAGGGGTCTTCCCAGGGAAGTCTTCTCAGAGGAGGGGAGGCTAGAAGTGTCTTATACACTTTATTTCACTTATCCTTCCTGCTTTCAAGGTTGAGTAGAGATTAGGCAGCTTGGAGGAAGGGCATTCCAGGCAATGGGGAGCCAGGGTGGAGGGGAGAAATGTGTGCGCATGCCTGCAGCTGTAAGTGCTGTGTGACCTGGAGCACTCACATCTGCAGGGCATGGGCACACACAACCGGCCGGGTGGTGTAGGGGGTCCTCTCAGAGTCACTTTCCACTGGTACCACCAGGCTCCTGTAAGGGAATGCAGTGGGGGACATGGGGCTGGGACCTATGCTGGAGCCAGGCCTAGAGGCCTCGTTTTCAGTATCAGGAAATTAGAGATTTATTTTATTCAGGAAAAAACAGTGGAACATTTGGGATTCTGCCTCCCCTGTCACCCTTACAGAACTTAGTCCTGTGGCAGGCACACAGTTGGTTCTGTAGTTGGTATGGAGACCTGCCCTGGAAATCCAGGTGGCACTGCTCACCTGGCATCTCTTGTCCACATCATTCCAGGTTTGGTGAAGCTGTGAATGGTAACCTGGTGGTGGGCACACTGGCCTGGCCATCTCCGTGGGTAATTGTCATCGGATCCTTCTTCTCCACATGTGGGGCTGGGCTGCAGAGCCTCACGGGGGCGCCACGCCTGCTGCAGGCCATCTCGAGGGACGGCATCGTGCCCTTCCTGCAGGTCAGTGTGGGAGAAGAAGAGCTCACCCTCAGTAGACCAGCCAGGCCCCTGCCCAGAGAGACCACACAGTGACCCAGGGCCATAACCAGCCTTAGACTACCTCCTGGGCCACTTCTGCTCTGCACTGCACTGAGAAGGATGAGTGTGTCTTACTTGGGATTTGGCCCATGGTCAGTGCATCCCTTGGAGCATTGTCTGCTCTTGGGGAAAAAATAAATGGCCCTGTTTTGGCACAGTGGTTGGTCGGAGACTTGGGGAGGCAGTCAAAGGGCAAGAAAAGGGTAGCTTTCACCATGGTGCAAAAAAAAAGACTGATGGGGCACAGGGTCGTGGTGGCTTGCTGGCTTCCTGACAGCTCCTCTCCCATCTGGTCCTCTGCAGCTGCTTTCCCCCTCTGGGGATCATTTGAACTTCATTGCACTGGGGTGCTGATGTCAGGGTGGGCAAGATGCAGCAAAAGCCTGTTATTCATTTGCATTCTCCTTGAGAAAGAGAAATGCATCTTCTCCCTGCCTCCTCATTGGTGATAGGATTCCTGCCTCTATTCCAGTGGTTCCCAAGACTAGGGGAGAGGGCTGAGAAGTCCTTGAGGTCTCGGTCCCATGATGATTGCTCTGTCCCCAGGTCTTTGGCCATGGCAAGGCCAATGGAGAGCCGACCTGGGCCCTGCTCCTGACTGCCTGCATCTGCGAGATTGGCATCCTCATTGCATCCCTCGACGAGGTGGCCCCCATCCTGTCTATGTGCGTGCCTGACTTCTTGCCCTCCCCACTGGCTCAGGGTGTTTCTCTATCTGAATCCTGCAGCTGTTACCCATGACAACCCACCAGACACTTTAACAACCCCAGGAAGTTCCCCACTGGTCATAGAAGCCCATCGTTTGTTATAGAGAGATTCATCCACGCATGTTATCAGGGTGTGTTGTAAGGGTATTTGGCTTCAAACCCCTTGCTAAGCACCAGAGCATGATCTGGCCACCTCCTGACTTCTTGTCCCCTTTCCCCCTTTCTCTTCCCACGCTGCTGTTTCTGTTTCTGCCTCCCTTTGCATCTCTGTCTCCCCTGGGCCTTCCTGTGTTCCAGGTTCTTCCTGATGTGCTACATGTTCGTGAATCTGGCCTGTGCGGTGCAGACGCTGCTGAGGACACCCAACTGGAGGCCACGCTTTCGATATTACCATTGGTGGGTGTTCTGTCCCCACACTTCCAGTGAACCACTTGCTTACTTCCACCCCACTCCTCACCTCACTCCAGTCCATCCCCTCTGGGTCTAAGGACCCCAAACGTGAAGAGGACATCCTTTTTTCTCCAGCTTTTGTTGACCAACTCACATGACGAAGGTCCTGGAGAGGGTCTCCTAACAATCATAAATAATAACATAGCAGCATCACAAGTGGTCTTGGCTGGAATCTGTCTCCTGTCCGTGATGCCCAATAGCTCACAATGTAGCAGGGAGGCTGGAAGTCAGCTGGCCAGAGTTCAAATCATGACTCTGCACTTCCTAGCTGTGAGACCTTGGGCTGATGATGTAGCTTCTCAGAACCTCAGTTTCCTCAGCTGTGAAATGGGTATGATAGCTGCACCTGCCTGTGGGTTCTTGTGAGGACTACAGTACATGGCAGATGCTCATTGCACAGGGGCTGCAGTTTCTCTCATTATTTTCCTCTATGGCTCTTCATCCTCACAATAGGCCCTTGGTGGCAGACAGAGCAGAAATGATCATGCTTGTCCTACAAAAGGAAACTGAGGCCCAAAGAGGGAAAGGGACTGGCCCAAGGTCCTCCAGCAAGAGTGTGGCATAACTGGGCTAGAACCAGGGCTGCCCACTCCTGTCTGGATGCTCCAGCTTTGCTGGTGGCCTTCTCCTGGGAGGACCTGTTTCCACTCCTCTGAGACCCTGGCCTCAGAACGCACCTGGCCAGACCTGTCTGGCAGGGTCTGAGGCACAGGGACAGGGTGGTGTGGGGTGTCAGAAGTTGGGCAGGGCATTGGGTGGTGCCCTGTCTGTGGCTTCTCCTTCACCCAAAAGGTCCCGTAGCTCCCTGATTCTCATGGGGATGATGGTGTGAGCTCCCCTAGACCGGCCTGTCACCTCCTAGGTCTTTCCCATGCCCTGCCCCATCTCCCTCTTGCTGTCTAAGCCCCGGCTTCAGCAACAACCCTGCTGGGGCTCAGAGGCTGGGTCTCTCCACCTTGTCCAGGACCCTCTCCTTCCTGGGCATGAGCCTCTGCCTGGCCCTCATGTTCATCTGCTCCTGGTATTATGCACTGGTGGCCATGCTCATTGCTGGACTCATCTACAAGTACATTGAGTACCGTGGGTGAGTGTGGGGAGTGGAGGTTGGGGTGGCTGGGGAAGGCTAAGGAGTGGTGGGAAGGAGAGGGAAGGGGTCATGAGGCATTAGGGTGGTGAGGGTGAGATGAAGCAGGGAGTGGGAGAGGATGGGGCTGGAGCAGGGGGAGAGGGTGATATGGGGTGACATTGGAAGATGGGGGGGTGGCAGAGCCTTTGAGAAATGGACAGGAATGGTGAGAGAATGGATTTAGAAGTGATTTTCCAAGGAAACTTAGCCAAGGCTTGGGTGAGTCTGTTGGCAGGAGTGATACGCATGTCCTTTCTGAGCCTGAGAGATGACTCTGCCCTGGGGTAGCCAGTGCAGTGTAGATGGTTCTCCCTGCCCCCTCCTGGCTTTCTGACCTCACGTGATCCCCGTTCCTGGCTCCCAGGGCAGAAAAGGAGTGGGGCGATGGGATCCGAGGTCTGTCTCTCAGTGCAGCTCGCTATGCCCTCTTACGCCTGGAGGAAGGACCCCCACATACCAAGAACTGGAGGTAAGTGGTGAGGGTGCAGGTGTGCATAAGTGTGTGTGTGTGCATGTGTACAAGGCACAGGAGATGGGGGGAAGGGAGCAGGGCCTGACTTATCCTGCTTGGTTTGTTTTGCTGAGTTGTGCCCTTAAAGCCCAGCCTTGTCTGATTCCTCCCACCTGCAACACCGAGGCTGAGCTGAGTTCCAGACATTTGTCCTCTAACCCCACCCACCATGCTAGCCTCCTGAGCAGCCATCCATTCATTCATTTCATTATTTCCACCATGGTTCATAAAACATGAATGCCTGATGTATGGCAAGTCCCCTTCCAGTCTCTGGGGATGTAGGAAGCTAACAGTTTTGTGGAGAAAGACACACACGGGGACAGACAAACATCAGATCATGTAGCATTTGCTTTGAGACAGGTGGAATCGTTCCCTTTGAGAGTTATAGGGGTTCTCAGGCATCTCTGGATTAACGACAATTCCTCCATTTTATTCACATGAAAATCAGGGATGCCGGGCGTGGTGGCTCCCGCCTGTAACCCAACAGTTTGGGAGGCTGAAGTGGGTGAGTGGGTGGATCCCTTGAGGCCAGGAGTTCAAGACCAGCCTGGACAACATGGCGAGACCCCATCTGTGCTAAAAATACAAAAATTAGCCAAGCGTGATGGCATGCACCTGTAGTCCCAGCTACTCAGGCTACTGAGGCAGAATAGCTTGAACCCAGGAGGCAGAGGTTATAGTGAGCTGAGATTGTACCACTGCACTCCAGTCTGGGTGACAGAGTGAGACCCTGTCTCAAAAATAAAATAAAACAGGCCAGGCGCGGTGGTTCAAGCCTGTAATCCCAGCACTTTGGGAGGCCGAGATGAGCGGATCACGAGGTCAGGAGATCGAGACTATCCTGGCTAACCCGGTGAAACCCCGTCTCTACTAAAAAATACAAAAAAACCCAAAAAAACAAAAAAAACTAGCCGGG
>NW_012121820.1:7542317-7561450 GCF_000951035.1 Colobus angolensis palliatus | reverse complement strand
AAATAAATAAATAAATAAAAATAAAATAAAATAAAGGGAAATCGGAGGTCAGAGGGGATCTCACAGGTCACAGAAGGCAGATCTGGAGATGGAATCCTCACATCCCACCTCTTAGCCCTGGGTGCTGCATGCCCAACCCCTCGTTCATCTCCCTGTGTTTCACCTTGCCAAGAGTAGAGCCTGGAACCCTGACCTAGGTTAGGGCATCGTTGACTTGTCTTTGCCAATGTCTACTAAACTGGGCTCCCAGAACCTGGGACTCTGTATTATTTATCTGTGAATTCCCAAATGCTCAGCACATGGTCTAGCCCAGAGTAGGTGCTTACAGAATGCTACGAGGTTGATGGGTGGTTGGAGGACTAAGACGGCTAAATGACTAAGGAAAGGGATGCGTAGATGGGTGGATGGACAAGTGTATGTACATGTGGGAGGGCAAAAGGGCAAATTGATGGATGTAAGAATGGATGATAGGTAGGTAGATGTGTGGATACTTGAGTGAATAATGCATGTATCAGTAAATAAATATGCATATGAGTGGATGACTGAAGGATAAAATAGGTGCGTAGGTGGTTAAATGGATAGATAGGTGAGTGAGGTGAATGGAGAGATGGGTCGATGGGTAGATGGATGGATGGGTGGTGCGGGGTATAGGTGGATGGGACAGATGGTTATAGAGGAGAGATGGTTAGGTGACCTGGTGATGGGTGTATGGTGTGTGGGTGGTTGGTTATATAGTATATGGATCATGTGACTCTGCACTCTCTTCAGGCCACAGCTGCTAGTGCTGGTGCGTGTGGACCAAGACCAGAATGTGGTGCACCCCCAGCTGCTCTCATTGACCTCCCAGCTCAAAGCAGGGAAGGGCCTGACCATCGTGGGCTCTGTCCTTGAGGGCACCTTTCTGGAAAATCATCCCCAGGCCCAGCGGGCAGAAGAGGTGAGCAGAGGCCCTGGTGGGCTTGGGAAAAGGTCAGGACACTTAGGAAGACAGTCTCTATCCTTTTGTACTTTTCCTTCCTCATCACCTTCAGGATCAAAGGAGGTGCAGGCATTTCTTTTCTCTTCCTTAGAGGAAGAGCCTAAGGGCCTAGAGAGTGAGTTCTTTAGAATTCAAATCACAGAGTGAAAGACCATCAGAGGCAGAGGGGCCCATTTTATGGATAAGGAAACTGAGGCTTAGAGAAGTCAGGTCCTATGTCTAGGGACAGGAAATGAAGATTCAAATTAGGACTCCTTGAACTCCTACTCTAGACTCCTTCCTGCCAAAGTATAAATCTTTCAAGGTGATTTCCCAGCTTTGGACTCTTGATCCCTACAGTTTGGGGTTGACAAGGTGAGTATCCACATTTGATACAGGAAGAAACTGAGGCCCAGAGAGGGAAAGCTGCTTGCTGAAAGTCACAAAGCTGGTGGGAAGCAACATCAGAATTTGAATCCAGGGCCCTGCTCTGTGTCACCTTCTCTTGGCTCTACCCACTAGTCCATGCTTACGGAGCAGCCTACAGAGCCAATGTGGGCTGTGATGGCCAGTGTCTGCCTTAAGCACACAAAGAGGTGATTGGATCCCAGGGATAGTAGAGGAAGTAGGTTTTGTCTGAGGGTCAGGCCTTTCTCCCGTCAGAGCTGTGGGCTAGCAGTGGAGAGAGAAAAAGGGGCCCGAGGGAGCAGAGGTGAGATGGGGAGGGGCACCCCTGATGGCTTGCGACAGTCGCTGCTTCTGCCTCACTGGGCTGTTCACACCGATCTATCAGGGCCCAGAGCTGGAGGCCTTGACTGGTCAGTTCCATTCAAGACGCGGTGGCTGAGAATGTGCAGTGCGCCAGGCATTGGGCGAGGCACAGGGGAGATGGAGATGTTCGAGACCAAGTCCCAGCCCTCGAGATGTTCACAGGCTGGTGGGGAAGACAGAGCATACTCAGAAGGCTCTCAGACCCACCGGATGTCGATAAATACTGTTGAGTTAATAACATCAGAGTCGTACAATGTGTTGTGTTTACGATTCCTCAGGCAGGATACTAACTAAGCCCTATGTGCATGATTACATGTGGTTCTTCCTATTCCTAAACAAGGTAGCTGTCCTGACCCCTTTTTGACAGATAAGAAAACCAAGACACAGAAGTTAGGCGACTCACCCAAGGTCACACAGCCAGGAGGTGGCAGAGATAGGAATTGAACTTCTTTCTCTTTGACTTAGGGGTCGTGGTTAAGAGTGTGGGGATTGGAGTCAGACTTCCCTGACTTGAATCCTCACAGTAAAACTAGCTGTGTATCCTTAAACAAATCTTCATTTCTCCAAGCCTCAGTTTCCTCATCTATAAAATGAGAGTAACAAGACTATTTCCCTCATAGTGCAGTTTAAATGAAGTGCCCTTAAAATACTTATTATGCTACTTAGAAAGATTGTTGAAACAAATTGTCTGGCTGTGCAGAGAAGCCCAGTTTAATTCTGGTCTGGATGGGAGTGGTATCTGAAGACAGCGACATTTGAGCTGGGCCTGACAGGGCATCATGTACAACTTGGCAGGGGCGTGTGTCAGGGTTGTGGTGGAGAGCATGTCGGGCAGGGGGGCTGTGTGAGCAGTGGCAGGGTGGCAGAAAGTATATGGTCAGATCATGAAGAACCTTGATTGATCAACAAGGAATGGGGCACAGAGATGATGGGGAGCCATGTGCCATTCTGGAGCCAGAGACTGACATGATCAGAGCTGAGCTTCAGGAAGACTGGGATGAAAGGAGGGGAGAGATGGGAGGGAAGGAGGCTACAGTGGGCCCAGCCAGGGCCAGGGAGGCCTGAGGCTGGCCCTTGTCTGGTCCCCCTCCCCTAGTCTATCAGGCGCCTGATGGAGGCAGAGAAGGTGAAGGGCTTCTGCCAGGTAGTGATCTCCTCCAACCTGCGTGATGGCGTGTCCCATCTGATCCAGTCCGGGGGCCTCGGGGGGCTGCAGCACAACACTGTGCTTGTCGGCTGGCCCCGCAACTGGCGCCAGAAGGAGGATCATCAGACGTGGAGGAACTTCATTGGTAACGCTGTCGGGGGCTGGGGACGGAAGAGGGGTGGGGCTGGGGGCAGTAGAGGGGTGGAACTGGATTTCCACTCCTTTGGGCCGGAGGGGTTTCCCAAGCCCTGCATGCCAAGTGTGGATACAGCATATGCAGGTGACAGCAGTCAAGGTTGGCCACGTGCCAGCCACTGTGCTGGGCGCTGGGGACTCCGCTGTGAACGAGACAGTCTTGGCTCCTGCAGCGCTCACAGGCCCTGGGAGGAACACAGTGCAGGGCAGTGGGAAGAGTTACAGCTCTGAAGTCACAGAGGCTGGGCCCGCGTCTCATCTCTGGTCCTTCCTAGTTGTGTGACTGTGCACACGTGACTTACTCCCTCTGAGATCAGATTTCTTGGTAATAGTAGGTAATAGTGTATATAATAACTAATGTTTCTAGAATGAGTTCTGTGTGCCAGCAAGTTGAGGCTTTCTCTAATTCTCTCATCAGTCCTAGGAGGGCTCGGCATTGTTATCTCCATCTTTTTTGGTGTGAAACTGAGGCACAGAGAGATTAAGAAGTTTGCTTCTGCAGGGTTCAGTGGCTCACGCCTGTAATCCCAGCACTTTGGGAAGCCAAGGCAGGTGGATCGCTTGAGCTCAGGAGTTTGAGCTGGGCAACATGACAAACTACAGAATAAAGGAAAAAGAAATTTGCTCCAAGTCACAAAATGGGAAAGCCAGGTTTTGAACCAGCCCAGAGGCTACACTGTTAGCTCCAAGCTATTCTGTCTCCTTTAGAGGTAGTAGATCATAGTTACAAGGTGTTGGGAGGATTTAGTGAGGTCATACATGATGGATTCTTAGTAATCAGAAAGGGTAGGTGGTGTTATTGCCATTTGACAGGTGGGGAAACTGAAGCCCAGAGAGGTTGAGAGACTTTCCCAGATCTAAACAATAAATATATGATGGGGCCTAAGTGATGCTGGTTTTCTGACCACTCAGCCCATGGCCAAGGCCATGGAGTGGGGCAGAGTGCTGGGTGCCAGGAGCCCTTGTGGCTGCTGCTGTGTGTTGGGAGAACCGGAGTCACTGTTTCCCCCTCTGGCCCTCTCCTCGGCCTCCCTCAGAGCTGGTCCGGGAAACCACAGCTGGCCACTTAGCCCTGCTGGTCACCAAGAACGTTTCCATGTTTCCTGGGAACCCCGAGCGCTTCTCTGAGGGCAGCATCGACGTTTGGTGGATTGTGCACGATGGAGGCATGCTCATGCTGCTGCCCTTCCTGCTGCGGCACCACAAGGTGAGTTGTGTGTGTGAGTGTATGCATGTGTGAGTGTGTGTATGCATGTATGCATTTGTGTGCGTATGTGCACAACCGCAGGTCAGACTCATGGGCTCCGGTCAGGGTCAGCTTCCATGTCCTTCCTCCCCTGTAAACTCCTGGGAACGGGATCCGCTGACCTTCTTCAATCTGAGATGTTAGGAACTGATGGTTTCTCCTCTCGCAGGTGCACTGCTGTAAGGAGAGCAATGCTTAGCCCAAGCCAGTGATGCTTTCTTTAACAGGGGACCCTCAGACCTAAGCAGGGAAGATTTTGTAGAGAGTGGCCCTCAAGACAGAGGATTTGGGGTCTGCATGTATGTGTGAGGAGTGGGTGGGAAGAGGGGAAGGGTGAGGGGACGGGGTCTGGCCCTGGATCTCCTCATCACATCTGGGCTGGACCTTTCTGAATCCCCTTCACCACCTGCAGGTCTGGCGAAAGTGCAAGATGCGTATCTTCACTGTGGCCCAGATGGATGACAATAGCATCCAGATGAAGAAGGATCTGACCACATTTCTGTACCATTTACGCATCACTGCGGAGGTCGAGGTGGTGGAGATGGTGAGTCCCCAGGAGACACCACTGGGGTTCCACCTGGCCCTCTTTCCTCTTGGCCCCAGCACCAAGTAGGGCAACTCTAACACCCATCAGCTTATGATGCTAGATCCCTTCCCCCGATCCACCTCTTAGTCTCTCACATATTCAGCCATCCCTCTCTTCTCTATAAAAATAGCCATGTCTAGTGCTTATTATATGCCGGGCACTGTTCTATGCACTTTATACGTATATCAATTCCAACAACAACCAATGAGATAGATACAATTATCAGCATTTCCATGTTACAGATTAGGAAGATGAAGTGCAGAGAAGTGCAGTTATGCATTCATTGCTTAACAACAGGGATATGTTCTGAGAAATGTGTTTTGAGGCGATTTTGTTGTGTGAACATCATAGAGTATACTTACACACACCTAGATGGTACAGCCTACTACACACATAGGCTTAGTGCTCTTAGGCTACAAACCTATACAGCATGTTACTGTACTGAGTACTGCAGGCAACGGCAACACAGTGGGAAGTATTTGTTTGTCTAAACATATCTAAAGCCAGGTGCGGTGGCTCACGCCTGTAATCCCAGCACTTTGGGAGGCCGAGACGGGAGGATCACAAGATCAGGAGATCAAGACCATCCTGGCTAACATGGTGAAACCCCGTCTCTACTAAAAAATACAAAAAATATTAGCCGGGCATGGTGGTGGGTGCCTGTAGTCCCAGCTACTTGGGAGACTGAGGCAGAAGAATGGCGTGAACCCAGGAGGCGGAGCTTGCAGTGAGCCAAGATCGCACCACTGCACTCCAGCCTGGGTGACAGAGTGAGACTCCGTCTCAAAAAAAAAAAAAAAAAAAGAAAATCTAAACATAGAAAAATTACAGCAAAAATACAGTAATCTTACGGGAAAGCCATTTTATATGCTTTATGTGCAGTCTGCCATTGACGCACATACAATGGTGTTATTTGGCATGTGACTGTAATTTGCCCAGTAACACACAGTACATGGCAGAGGCAAGATTCAAACCCAGACAGGCTGGCTCCAGAGCCTGTGCCCCTGGTGATTATCCTGTAGAAGTTCTTGTCCAACCATCCTCTCAATTCATGTGTCCATCCACCCATCCCTCTGTGTATTCATTAATCTACCTATGTATTCACTGAAGTATTCATTCACTTACTCTCCCATTCATTCTTGCATGTATTCATTCATTGCTTTGTTCCTTTTCTTCTTTCCTGTCTCCATTCACCCAGGTGATTAATTAATCCACTCATTCATTAGTTCATCCATTCACATGCCTGGTCCTGTGCTGGGCTGAGGAGGGAATGAGCTGCCTGCCTTGCAAGAGCATTGCCCTCTCTGCTCAATCCTTGCCTCCTACAACCCTTGATAAAATTAATGATTGGGTAGGGAAGCCCTAGGCTACCAGAAGGAAGGGGGCCTTCCTTCCTTCCCTTGGCCTTTCACTTGGGCTCAGATCTCATGCTTTCCTCTGTGTCCCTCTCCCGACCCACCAACCCCAACCTCTGTCCACAGCATGAAAGCGACATCTCAGCTTACACCTATGAGAAGACGTTGGTGATGGAGCAGCGCTCCCAGATCCTCAAACAGATGCATTTAACCAAGAACGAGCGGGAGCGGGAGGTGAGGTTGCCCTGGCTGGCCCCTGAGAGCCTCAAATTGCTGCCAGTTCTGGGTCTCAGGTTTAGGATGGCTCAGGGCTGACACTCCTGGCATTTCAACTTCACCCTCATCTCCCTGATTCCTCCAACCACACCTCCTGATGCTGATCTCCCAGACAGCAGGAGTACACACTGTGGCTTCACCACCAACCTCCCGGCCAGGAGGCAGAGGGACTTTGGCATGGGTGACAGATCTGCTCTGTATGTGACTTATGGGGCCTGAGAGAGAAGAGTGGATGCTAAATACATATGGATGATGAGTCCTCAGGGGTGTGGGCTGCCAGTGTGAGGGACAGGGCTCATGTAGAGACCCTCAGAGAGTGGGTAACAGATGGGTGTTTAGGGATATAGCTGATGTGTGGGAGTTGGGGCAAGTCCCCTAGGGTGTGGCTGATGGGATCTCAGGGGTAATGGTGATGAGCCCCCCACAGGGTGTGGGTGTAAGATCTTCTAGGTGGGGGTGATGTAGAACCACCAGAGTATGGATGAAAGACCCACCCAAGGGAGTGGAGTCCTTGGGAAAATGAGTGGTGCTACCCCAGCTGGGGACAGAAGGGCTCCTGGAGGTGGGTGATAAGTTGCCCAGGGAATGGGTGGCAATCCTACATGTGAAGGTAATAGAACCATGGGTTATGAGTCTCCCAGGGTGGGTAATATATTTATCAGAATGTGGTTGATGGATTCTCAGGGAAATGAGTGATGGGTACCACTTTGAGCTGGGAAGGATGGATCCTCCAAGGCTGAGTGTTATCCAAGGGAGGTAGTAAAAATGGTAAAACATGGCATGGCCACTGACCAGTGGACTGCCAGGACTGACATTGGGCCATAGTGCTAGGACAGAGCATTGCTGTGCCAAGGTTAACCCTTTTGTTGCCAGATGGTGGGGAGGTCTGGGGTTCTGGAGAGGAGGTGGGGCGGGCAGATCAGTGGTGCAGTAGCTATTTGGTCTCAAATCATAGCAATATTTTAACAACTGGTACAGTTCCAGAAAGTGCATCCTGGCTGAACATCATCTCTAGTGATAGCTCTTTGCAGGGCATGGGTGGTGACTCCCAGCAGAGCTGGCACCAACCTGTGTCACTCCTTAGATCCAGAGTATCACAGATGAGTCACGAGGCTCAATCCGGAGAAAGAATCCAGCCAACACGCGGCTCCGCCTGAACGTCCCAGAAGAGACAGCTGGTGACAGTGAAGAGAAGCCAGAGGAGGAGGTGTGCAGCTGGGGTGGTTTGGCTCCAACCAGTGGGAGCAGAGCCCTTGGCCTCCAAAGGACTCACCTGCCATCTCTTCATTCATCCCTCAGGTGCAGCTGATCCATGATCAGAGTGCTCCCAGCTGCCCCAGCAGCTCTCCATCCCCAGGCGAGGAGCCTGAGGGGGAAGGGGAGACAGATCCTGAGAAGGTGCATCTCACCTGGACCAAGGACAAGTCGGTGGCAGAGAAGAATAAGGGCCCCAGTCCTGTCTCCTCTGAGGGCATCAAGGACTTCTTCAGCATGAAGCCGTACGGGCCTGGGGGCTAAGGGCTGGGGAATGGGAAGAGCTAAAGGGTCTTGCTCCCCATGGCAGAGCAAGAGAACAGAAGGCATCCTGGTCTGTCAGCCTGCAGACCCAGTTCAGACATTGTCTTGGTTTCCCCATCTGAGGACTTAGGGGGTTGGGCCCCATTGCTAAGGCTCAGAATTCCCAGTTGCAGGCAGCAGAAAGGTGAAGGGTGTGGGGGCTGGCAGAGCAGGACTCAGGGCAGGTGACCATGGCCCCAGCCTCCAAGTGTCTTCCTCTTTTTCTGACTCTGCTCTTTTTCTTTCTCTCTTTGCATCTCTTGTGTTTCCTGAAGAGAGTGGGAGAACCTGTAAGTGCTTCAGCATTTTTTCATTCTCTCTCCTAGGATGGCCAGGGTCCCTACCCTTCTCACTCTATTGTGAACCCCTAATTGGTGCCACGACCTCTGGGATCTCTGAATAGCCCAGCCCGGAGAGGTTTAGGATTGGTGGTCCTGGGCTTGCAAGAACCAGTCCCCAGCAGCCCAGTTCGGGCTGGAAGGGTGACTGGCTCCAATCTTCTCTACCCTCGGCTCACGTGGTCTCCACTCCTCCTTCCTGCCGCAGGAACCAGTCCAATGTGCGGCGCATGCACACGGCGGTGCGGCTGAACGAGGTCATCGTGAAGAAATCCCGGGACGCCAAGCTTGTTTTGCTCAACATGCCTGGGCCTCCCCGCAACCGCAATGGTGACGAAAACTGTATCCTGGAATTAAAATTGGGGGAAAGAGGGAGGTGGACGTCAGGGAACCTGGGTCCTCTCTCTGGGATGGAAGAGCTGAGCTGTTCCTGCCTCCGGATCAGCACCTCGGACAGGGACACGGGCGCGAGAGGTCCTGTGGCAGCTGAGCGCGACCCCAATTTCGTCGGGAGGGAAGGAGACCTGGTCTTTCTCCTTGACTGGCTTTCAGACATGGAATTCCTCGAGGTCCTCACAGAGCACCTGGACCGGGTGATGCTGGTCCGCGGCGGCGGCCGCGAGGTCATCACCATCTACTCCTGAGAGCCAGGACCTGCCACTCGGGCCCGAGCGCGCCCGGCCCGCGGCTCCGGAGCCCTCGCCGCGCCCCCCGCCGCTGTCACCGTTTACATACAGACCCTGTGCCCGTGTCCTGGCCCCTTATCCCGCTGCCTGAAGCCCGGAGGCCACGCCTGTCGGGGCTGACTCGGAGAGGGCGCCCCGCCGCGCGGAGACCAGAGCTCCTCAGTGCCCTGTTGGCCCGTGGGTCTGCGCTGCCCTTTTTCTAAGCCCGGCCTCGTCTCGCCGAAGGAGACGCTGCAATAAAGGTTGGGAGAAGGCGCGGAAAAGAGAGGAGCTGGGGCCTTGGGGACCCCCAGGTATTCCATGCGGCCCATTCCTCCCCTTCTCACGCCCGCCGCGGTCCTCGCTCTGCGCTCCTCCAGCGCTGCTCCCTGACTCCCGGCGGCCCGGAGGCACGCGGGGTGGGAAGGCCGCACTCGCCGTCTCCGCCGTCCCTTCTCGCCGAGCCGTGGGGCGCGGGCGGCCGAGCCTATACATAGTGTACAGGAGACATCGCGTGTATTTTTAACGTCCCCATATTTATGTGACTAGAAGCGCAACAGACTTCTCGCCACAGTCGAGCTCTCCCGCTGGGGGCACTGCTGGGAGACGGAGGCCTCGGGAAGCTGAGTTTTCCTTGACGTTCAAGTTTGAGAGCGAAAGTGCTTTAGGCCCAGGCGGGTGTCGTGGTGGTCTCGTTTCCTCGACACCTCCGTCCTGCTCTCGCCTCTTCGCCCTTTCCGCGCACCCTTGGCTTCCCACCCTCCCCTCCAGTCCTTTTCTGAGATGAGGTGAGACAAGGGTCCAACTTTTCCTGGATTCGCCTCCCAGCGGATGTGAGCTTCCACTGCGGCTGCAGAGACGCGCGCAACCTCTTCTCATCGGCTCTTACGCAAGTTGGGGCCAGGATAGGGGAGGGGCGCTCCTCAAGGGGAAGAAACAAAGAGGCCCGCGCCCCACCGAGGAAGCCCCGCCCCGGTGCCTTCGCTGGGGAGCAGGCGTCTCTCCTCAGTTGGCTTGTCGCCTGCTCCCCGTATCCCATGGCTCCTCGCCAAAGACTGAAATTGTGGAGCTGGAGGGCGCCCCCTCCCCGGAGTTTCCTCCCTGGGACAGGTGAGGGAGGAGGGGACCGATTCTGGTTTAGGGGCCGGATCCACTGGGAGGCCCCAGAGCCGCCCGTGATGTTCCCTCCCGCGTCCCCATCTGGCAGCTCCTGCCTGGCCTGGGGGACCCAGCCGCCTTCTCTGTGCCCTGGGGCCGGGCCTCGCTGCTTAGCAGCGGCCTCTAGCTCCGCCTCCCGGGGACCTGGGCCTGAGGGAGGGCTGGAGTCGCACGCGCTTTATCCTTAGCGCCTGTCTGCTCTCCTCTAACCAGGACCCAGGGCCTTTGGCTTCCCCAACTCGTCCTTGGCGCTTCCGCTCCACCAGGCTGGTCTGAGGCGTGCTCTGTCCTTAGAGAAGGCGCGTTGGCCGGGTTCCCTTCCCCTAGGGCACGTTTCTAAGGGGATCAGGCACTGCATGCTCGTTCCAGCACCATCTGGGACTGGGTACAGTACCTCCAGCCCCAGGGCCCTGACCTGCGCACCTAGACAGACATCTCACCCACCTCCCAGAGCTGGGGCCACTGAGTACTCCTGACCTCACCACCTCTTTTCCTTTGAGCCCAAGGCAGAGCTGGAGCCGGCGCCACCCAGACAGAGTCAGGTGTGGCTGGGGGTAGGTTTGAAGGTCTGCCCGTTACACCAAGTGCCCTCTGAGATTCGATCAGGGGACTGGATAGATTCTTTCAGGTAATCAGGAAGCTGGAGGTGTTAGACACCAGCCCCCTGCCTCCTTCAGTAGACTTGCCTCTGAGAACCACAGCCAGGTCCTGCCTTCTGGGGGCCTGAATATTTCAGAGGTGACGTGGTGGGCTGTGCAGAAGGGGGCTGTATCAACATCAATTAGGGAACCAAAGTTGCACTATCTGGGCCCAGATTGTCTGGTTGGCAAGAGCAAAGTTTCCGTTGATGAGACAGACATCCCACAACAAAAACCCAAGTTTTCTGTGCTACATGTGCAATATTTGTTATGAATGTTATCACAAGTCATTCATCAAGTTATCTTTATAATCACTGTAGTTAGATGTTTCATGTCCATTCAAGTGACTTTTATTCTGAGTGCAATATTTCAATAGCTTTGTAGTGATAACTAGTGTTGCTTTTGTTTTAGACGATCTATGTGCAGGGCAATGCAATGAAGTTGAAAACCCTTGTAAATAGGAGAGGTTGCAAACCAAATCAAGAGTATTTATTACTATTATTACTATTATTATTAGGCCTGCCTTTAATTTTCAGTGTAAGTGTTCAGTATTCCGCATCCTGCCTCAGTATTGATCTTGTGTTCTTTGTGCCAATATGAAAGGGAGAGGTTGGTTCTTTCCTTTCTTGTTGAATGCTCCCATTTAATGCTTTATGGCTTTTACTGTATTACTTTTTTAGACTCCCGTCTGCACAAAATGCAATAAAAATAATTTTATTATACCCTTCATGGCCTGAGATGTGCTGTTTAGACACTCCAGGGGGCCCTCCAGGAGGACCCCACACTCTTAAATCAGAAACACTGACCCCCACTGACAGAAAAGATGGGCTAATGGTCCAGGTCTGGTGATCTAATTTATCTACCGATAGCTCTGGGGCCCTGGCCTGGAGGGCAGTACTAACATCATCTCCTAAGAGACTGGCAGGCACTTACTAGGTGTCAGGCCGCACTGGCATCTTCTAGGAGGTAGTGAGCACTTTCTAAGTATAGGTGTCAGGCTGCACTGATATTCCCCAGGAGGCAGTAAGCACTTACTGGTGAGGCTCAGTGCTCTCGGCACGTTGGTCCCTAACCCACTGGAGGCCTATGCCACCCACTTCACCACACCCAACCCAAGCTATTAAATGCTCTTCAAGGCTCCTTCAGGTTCTATGAATTCTGCCAACTCCTTGCACAATGGGTAGAACAGAGGGTGGCAACTGAGACAAAATGCAAACAGGAAGTGCCCCCCGACCAATGGCCACCAACCACAAATGGTCTCATCACATCCTGTTTTCCTTTCCTAGAATAAGAGGACAAGGCTGCTGACATAATGAATGTCTACCAGAAGCAGGATGTTGAACACAGCACTGTAATTAGCCAATAGGGTTTTGCTCTGGACTGTTTAATTAAAGCCTCTAACTAGGTGAGCCACCTATGAAGAGAAGGCAGGGTTCAAAGAGGTCTGAGGCTGGATCATATGCTGAGGACAAGAGGGGACAGACAAGAGTCCTCGAGACAGGAGCCCTCACTTCTGACTTGGGGAAAGCATCCTGCAAAGAGCATATTCACATCCAAGAAAGACGAACATAGCTTTTACTTTTTTCATTTTAATTAAAAAGTAATCATTTCATTTTATTAACAACACAAGAGTTCCAAAGAGGAAAAAACAAAAAACCACTATATAACACAAACAGGTCAGAACATAAAATGCTGCCATTTGGGGACCTTGAATTTTGAAACCATTGTTTGCTTAACCACTGGCAGGGACTCAGCTGAAGTCACTGCTCCCCCTCACCCCTGCTAGAGGACCTCGAGATTGATCTACAGGGCTCTACTGAGCATAAACCCTGGGGGGAGGGCAGTTTCCTGGGGCTCCATTTAGAACCACAGCCAGAAGCCCTCCCTCTAACAATTTCATTCTGGTGCAAAAGTCATGAACAGCCGCCTATCTCGAGAACATGTCCAGCTACCAGAAGTCTGACATCAAAGTGGTCCCTACCTCCTGCTGCTCAGGAAACAGAGTAAGAGTCTAGACAAAAACAAGAGCCTGGGGTTTTGAGCCAAAAGCCCAAAACAAATCACTGAAGAAACAGGTGTTCATGGCCAGAGTCTCAGAATCGACTCCATGGAAGTGCCGCTGGAGAGGGGGATGCTGACAGAACTGGTAAGGGGGAAGAGTGGTGGGGCCCAGATTCACAGTTTGTGGTAACTGCTGCTGACTGGAGCTGTTCAGTTCATTGGAGATCTTCCAATGAAATGAAAACAAAAAAGAGAAAAAAACAAAAAACAACCTTGGCTCAGAAAGAAAAATTCTTTTTTCTGTGGCTCCATGGCCATTCCTCAACAATCCAGAGTGGCTGATTTATGAATCCTCAAGCAGACCCCAAACCTGTGGGGTGAGGGTATGATGACACTGTGCCTGCCAAGGCCAGTTTGCTTTTCTTCAACTCTAGGCAGGAGTTGCAGGCAGGAGCTTGATCTCTGGTCGATGTGTATGAAGCTGGAAAGTCTTGGTAGGTTCACAATGAACAAACGTGGTGCCTACTGACATGACAAATGCCATTCCATACTTGGCTAGCTGGGCCTGGCTCCAAATCCAGTAGATACAGGGACTGGAGAAACCCCATCAAATATAAGCCCAGACACCTGTACTGCCCCAGTGACCCCGGAGATATTTATTTTCTACAAAAAACAAAACAAAAAAAAGATACAGCCCCAAATGCAGTATAAACTTTGTGAGGAATAAGCAACACAGCCTTGGGCAGGAGAGAGAGCAGGTGGTAGAAACTGATGACACTCGATGCCGGCCTGGGAGCGCAGAGAACATCCTCCAAACAGCTCTATTTAGAACACAGTAAGTGGGAGGAGGCCAGGGGATGAGGGGACTGGGAAGAGTTGAAAGATTTAGCCTCAGTAATGCCTCTGGTAAGATCCCATGGGGGCCTGTGGCTGCCCCATCTGTGCCGTGGTCTGGCTAACCAGGTGGGAGAGAGCAGGGCCACTCTGGATCAGGGTATCCAGAGCCTTCTGTACACTTGGATTGTCAAAGTTGATACCTGTGGAAGACACGGGCCTCTGGCTAGCCATGTTGCTAGCAGGTGCCAGGCGACTGGAAGGCTGGCCAAAAAGCCCCTGGGAAGGAGCCCCAGGTCTGGGGCCCATGTTCTGAGCAGATCCTCCCTGTCCCAAAATGCTTGGAGGCTGATTGCCAGAGGCCTGTGATCTTTGTTGAGGCTGGCTGTTTGGTGCTGTGGAAAAATTCTGGTTTGGGGTGTTTCCGGCAGCAACTGAGGGGGATGCAGAGCTGCTATTGGCCGTCACCGTGCCACTATTGAAGAGGCTGAGGATTTTGGCCTGAAGCTCTTGCTGGGAGGTGGGGGGTGCAGATGGAGTGGGTGTAGCAGAGGGGAGCACTTGGCCGCTCTGGAGCGGTTGGGAGCTTGGCTGTGTCTTCAGCGAGGCACCCGAGGTCGCCCCGAGTGGTTGGCGGGAAATCGGGCCTGGAAGACAGAAGAGGGAGGTATCTGGTTCAAAGTACCCCCCAAGGGCAGGAGGCCTAGCAGCCAAAGGAAGAACAACAATCACTGAGTCACATCAATCATACAGTACACAGACTATAACATCAATTTTCCAAAGAGGCCGCTTCATGATATGTGCTGTTTACAGAAAACAATAGGCTAGTTCCCCTAGAGAACTGCTAAAAAACAAAAGGGCATCCATCCTGGCTACCAGGGAGCCAGCAATACTAGTCAATCCACCACATTAACTACAGGGATCAGCATTCAGTACCCAAATATAAAGTTATTATTAACATTATATTAGCATGGATGGCCCAAGGGATGGACTTATTTCCCTTACCCACTCCAAAGAGCCCTGGGCCTGACACCCTCCCAACAGAGCCTGGGGATTAGAGAAATGCAGAGTCAGAACTTCACCTCGGCCCTGCCACGTAGCTCACCAGGCAGAGAGTCGGTGCTGCTCCTCATTAGCCGCTCCTTCCGCTCTCGCAGGTAGTTGATGATCTTGTCAGTCTCTTCAGCAGTGAGGTACCTGTTGTCTGCCAGCAGGTTAATGAGACTCTGGATGGCTGGAGGGTGGCCCCCGCGCACTCCCTCCTCAGGGCCTCCTCTCTCTCTTTCCTGCAGGATGGCTTCATCAGCCATCTTGGCTGCCTGTCTGGCAATCTCCTCACGTTCCTTCTCCCGGCACTCATTCTTGTAGCGCTCATAATTTCTGGCCACCAGCACCATGGCATCTGCCTGGGGCATGTTGCGATGCTCTGTAGGAGGAAATGACATGAATTATTGTCTTCCATGACATATTTAAGTGCCCACCTGCTGCACTCTGTCAAGTCTTTTCTAACTTCATACCAGCAAGAAAATAATTTTGGTGACAAAAAGCCTTGAGATTGAGAGTGGGGTGGTGTGGGGGGAGAGATGAAGGGCAGGAAGGGAAGTGAATGAATACCTTTGGTGGGGACATGCACCTTTGTATACAGCTGGTTCTTTGGGGGAATTCCTAGATCACAGACTTGTAGTAAAAACCAAAGAAACATGACAGCCTCCCGCAGATTCAAACAGACCATGCGGGGAACAACCACGGGAGGCAGGCCCAACAGGCTCTAGACCAGCAGCAGGAGGCCAACAGGCCCCTCTGGAAAGACGGGCTCTCCACTGTGCTCCTCAGGACAGAGTCGCCCTACTATTTTTTAATTCAGCAGTTCAAAAGTCATGGATTAAGATCAAACTGTGACCCTAAATAACCTCCACTCCTCACCCATGGGCAACATGGTTTACTGGGTAGTGAGAGGACTCCTCAGAACTTCTGTCCTCACACATCTTGAGGACTATTCCTCAGACAAATGACCCACTGGAGTTCCTTATGTAATTGTACGGTTATGGGGGTAAAGGGTGAAGCAAACAGAGATCCTGAGTATAGTGGGGAAAGGGTTAAGTCTGTGCTGTAAGAGCGAGGAGCAGGGTTTCAGCTGGTGGAGTCTTAATCCTCTGGGCTCAATGCATGAAAAGCTACTTCTGAAAAGGACTTCGAGAACTGGGCCTGGGCCTCTATAGGGTCAGGGCCTCTTAGTCCCTCTGGTTACTTCTCATAGCCCCTTTGGTTACTTCTCCAGCACACTTACAAAAAGGACCCTAAATGCCTATTATATTCTCTGTCCTCCATTAGAAAGCTGGGCGAAGCAAGGATTTTGTCACACTCAGTGGAGTACATGACAGAGGTGTGCTGGAGCCAGATCTCAGTGGCAAGAGCCAACTGTGTACATTTCTTTCCAACTCTCCCTTCAGTGACTTCATGTTGGTGGCTTGAACTGAAACATGGTGGAGTATTTACATCATGGAGATTAGCAAATGTTACAAACGCCCTCCCCCCACACTGGAACTTGTTGTTAAACATGTGCCAGCACACCACTGTATATACCTAGGGGTTAAGTATAGTGTAACAGAGAGCCAGGCTCAGAACTGTATCCACTAAGAAACTATCAGATAAATAAATGACTACGCAAGACTCTTCCATGGTACTTAAGAGAGGAGCGCTACCATATATGAACTGAGATATAAGAGTCATTTGCCCAAAACCTGCCTCTTCTGAGTAGGGCATAAATGACTAATAATGGACTAGTGACTACCTCTGGTATTTTGACCCACTTGGGCCTCTGTACCTTGCGGGGTTCCAAACATGATGTTGACTGTGCAGGAGCGGTGAATCTGGTGTTGCTGGGTGATGACAATAGCAAAAGGAGAACCTCCCCTGCTAACATCCTCCAAGGCTTGCGACAATGACACCTCTGTGTTAAGGAAGATCAAGTCCACTACCATGCCCAGGTCTCGCACCTTCCGCCCCACAGACTCAGCATAGTCTCTGTAAAAACAAGTAAGATCTAGGTGAGCGACCAACTCCAAATATGCATTGTTGTGTCTCAAACCAGTTGTGTGTATTCCTATCGAGAACTCAAACCCTAGTCTACCCCACTGCCATATTGAGGATCCAAGGATCTAGACCAATACTCTCTACCCCGGCTCAGAACGGCTGTGACTTGTATGAGGTCACAAGAGAAGTTGCCATTAGCACAGTATGATACCCAGGTCCCTCTCTTGATACTGTAGTCCAGTGGTCCTTCCTTAACACCATCCTCCTCCCTAAGACTTGTGGCACTTATCTCTTTTTGGGTAGGCTGCATAATATAGTGGGAAAATCATGGGCTTTAACGGTAGAAACATGGGTATGGATCCCAGTCCTTAACATTTATTTGCAAAGTTGTGAAGCTTAAGCAAGTCCATTTATCTCTTACAAACATCAGTTTCTTTACTAGTAAAACAAGAGTAACATGACTCAGTTCATATGTCATTTCTTTGACCTTCCCTCCAATCTAAATTAGATCTCTGATATTCTCTTCTCATAGGACTCATCACCTGTATGCTTTTGTTACCTGCCCCATTAGGGTGTAAGCTCCACCAGTGGAATGAGGCTATACAGCCCCAGTACCTGCCATACATATAAAAGATTTGCTGAATGAATACTCATTTTATATGATTACTGTGAAGATTAAAAATAATTTATGTAAGGTGCCTAGTATGGGGTAGTACATAAAGTAGGTGCTCAGAAAATAACAGCTATTATCATGTGTCCAAAAACAGCTCTCTAGAGTTAAAAGCAGCATCTATCACTGAACAAGACAGCCAAGAGCCTGTGAACTCTGCCGACTGCTTGGTGTCTCAACACCTATTTCCCTAGTCACTGCCTTGAAATTAGCTCTTTAACCCCAAACTGCTAGAAAATACATGAAGTTATTTACTTAGTACCACCTGGGGAAAGGGAACATAGCTACAGGCAAGCCTGTAAGCTGCTATACTCCCTTCTGCTTCTCTGCTCTGCCTCTTCAGGGAGAAAATGTAAAACAGGGATGCAGTGAAACAATGCTATGAGCCCTAGCTTGGTAACATGGTCATCTAACAGTTCTGCAAGGCCATGGCACTTCACAAAGACTTGGTTCTTGGCTGACAAATGCAGAGACGTGTCTCCCAAAGTACTGGGCATTTGGGTTATCTCATGAAGGGGTTAAATACTACTCTGCTTGACCACTGCCTACACCCTCTTCCTTCCACTCTCAGTCTGCATGGTTCCACAGGGCTAATCCCACCTCTAGCTCTTGGGATGGGAACATGACTTAGCCCTGGCTAATCAGAACATCTAGCACCCCTGCCAAAGTGACAAGCTCAGGGATGGGAAAGTGAGTCAAGTCAATCTAAGAAGAATTGCAGAACTTCAGGTGGAAACACTGGGAAAGAAACTCTTTCCACTTGGCTTGCTAAGCTAAGACGACACACGTTTAGGGCCAGTGCCATTCTGCCTCTTCAAGCACAAAATCTGCCTGAGAACAAAGGCAAATCTGAGGAAAGCAGTGCTTAGAGACTAACACAGAGACTAAATCTTGATGACATGGTCTGACCCTTGATGTGGCCGTGCCTCAACTTCCCAGTTACTTTCTGCTTAAATGAAAAATGTCCCTTTTGGGCTCAATTTGAATTGAGTTTTCTGTCACCTATAACTGAAAGAACCCTGACTAACAAAGCACAGCAATGCAAGAATACACAGCTCAAATTCAATGAATAGAGGTGCTAAACAGGGGCCTGAATTTCTCTGACTCTTCTCCTTACTGGGGAGAAATATTTAAGGGTTCTTACTTTGTCTGTTTGTTGACGACAATCACAGAACAATCAACGGGCCTTTCCGCATCAAAGCGTCTCTGGATTTCCTCAAAATATTGACGATAAAGCTCTTCTCTACGCCGTTCCTCACGTTTCAAACGCTCTGCAAGACACCACCAGGGTAAACTGAAATAAGGACTGGACCCTTCTATAAAAACAAGCCACAGGCCTCATTTTAAATCCTGAGCTACTTGTAGGCAAAGGTCATCTCTGAATCAATCCTTTGGTCTATCTTCTAAGAATAGCCAGCATTAGTATTTTTTACTATTAAAAATTAACCAAAATGTAATGGCTGGATTAAAGGGCACAGCCATTTTGTTTTTGAGATGGAGTCTTGCTCTATTGCCCAGGCTGGAGCGCAGTGGTGCCATCTCAGCTCACAGAAACCTCCGCCTCCCGGGTTCAAGCAATTCTCCTGCCTTAGCCTCCTGAGTAGCTGGGATTACAGGCATCCACCACCATGCCCAGCTAATTTTTGTATTTTTAGTAGAGACGGGGTTTCACCATGTTGGTCAGGCTGGTCTCGAACCCCTGATC
>NW_012121820.1:7523218-7542267 GCF_000951035.1 Colobus angolensis palliatus | reverse complement strand
TTGGTAGTTAAATAAAGGGACTAAAAGGAAGAGTGATTTGGTGTTCAGTATGCAACTTGATAAGTGGCAGTAGTTTTTTGCCTAGACTGGCTAACATCGTTTATTTGAAAGACACATTTTGAGTTTCCTATGATGTATATAACATTTTGCTAGGTGCTCCTTGGGAATACAGAGAGCTATAAAATTAGTGTCTTCTTTTTTTTATTTTAGACAGAGTCTTGCTCTGTTGCCCAGCTTGGAGTGCAGTGACGTGATCTCGGCTCACTGCAACCTCCGCCTCCTGGAGTCAAGCGGTTCTACCTCAGCCTCCCGAGTAGCTGGGATTACAGGCGAGCGCCACCATGCCCGCCTAGTTTTTGTACTTTTAGTAGAGATGAGGTTTCGCCATGCTGGCCAGGATGATCTTGAACCCCTGATCTCGTGATCTACCCGCCTCAACCTCCCCAAGTGCTGGGATTACAGTCATCCACCACCATGCCCAGCTAATTTTTGTATTTTTAGTAGAGACGGGGTTTCACCATGTTGGTCAGGCTGGTCTCGAACCCCTGATCTCGTGATCTACCCACCTCGGCCTCCCAAAGTGCTGGGATTACAGGCGTGAGCCACTGCGCCCGGCCCAGGGCATGGCCATTTTAATGCTGCATCTGATACTTACTGCCAAGCTGCTCCGTGGGAAGGCTGGTACTAATTTACACCTCCACAGAGGTAGATCATCTAGTACCTACTTCTCCACACCTTAGTCAACACTGAGTACTGGCATTCTTTTTAAGTCTTACCAACTTGACGGATAAGAATAGTATTCATTATTATTCTAATCTGCATTTTTGATGACTTTTTTTTGAAAAAAAATCGAGTAGTAAAGTTTAAAATTAAAAATTTTGAAAGTTCTTTTTTTAAAAGAAAAAAATCAAGTAGTAAAGTTTAAAATTAAAAAATTAAAATTAAAAATGAGGTTCTTAAAGATTTCAACTTAGCCAGGTATGAAATAATTTAAGAAATTTTAAAGATGTATTGAGAAAAACCAGGCTTTAAAAAGACATATTTGTCTTCATCTAAAAAAGAGATGCTGTTAGGTAAAAGTTATACAAAACCAAAAGCCTATTTTGCATAGATAATGCAGATAGTCAGTCATAGTTATCTGGTCAGCAAGCAAAAAACAAGCACTTAATGTCTTCAGCTCCAATTTTTTGTTCATTTTTCTTTTTTTTGAGACAGGGTCTCACTGTCACCCGGGTTGGAGTGCAGTGGCACAATCATGGCTTGCTGAGACCTCAACATCCTAGGCTCCAGCGATCCTCCTGCCTCAGCCCCCCGAGTAGTTGGGACTACAGGTGTGCAGCACTGCACCCGGATAATTTCTGTATTTTTTTGTAGCGATGGGGTTTTACTATGTTGCTCAAGCTGGTCTTGAACTCCTGGGCTCAAGTGATCTGATGGCCTTGGCCTTTCAAAGTGCTAGGATTACAGGTGGTGGCCACAGTGACCAGTATTTTGTTCATTTCTTATTGCTGGAATTTCATATCTATTTCTTCTTGTTGGATGTCTAAACCAGATGATGGTACTAATTTGCATCTTAAAAATCATTTTCAAGCCAAATGCTCTTTACCCACTAATAAGCTACTTGTATTTCTTCTTTTCATACACTGCTTGGCCAAGTCACTAGCCCTTTTTCAGATGGGGTACTGGCTATTAATTTCCTTTCTCTTTTGTAAAGTGTTCTATCACTAATAGGAATAGACTGTTTCAGCTACTTTACCTTTTGCACGAGACTGACTTTCTGGGCCTGGAGGGCCTCGTCCATCAAAGCTATCTCTGTAACGGTCAAAATAAGAGTCATCCTTTCTCCTGCAATAGTCATCCATTCGTAGGTATCGGTCATAAGAGCCTTCTCTCCTGAAAAGTTAAGGAAATTTTCATAATGATAAAACTGTGTCCTATACTGAAAAAATCATCTAGAGAATTCTTTGGGATTAGACAGATGAGGTTTATATCTGGGACTCACTGCGTATCAGCTCTGTGGCTGTGATAGAGTTAACCTGTCTCACAAAATGATGGGAGGGGATGAACAGAGATGATGTACACAAAGCACTTAGCATAGTCTTTGGCATATATTAAATGCAAAATAACTGGCAGGAATTATTGATATTAGTTTTGAGGAAACATTACATGTCCCTCCCTTGTGCTTTTTTTTTTTTTTTTGAGGCGGAGTCTCGCTCTGTCGCTGGGACTGGAATGCAGTAGCCGGATCTCAGCTCACTGCAAGCTCCGCCTCCCAGGTTTACGCCATTCTCCTGCCTCAGCCTCCCGAGTAGCTGGGACTACAGGCGCCCGCCACCTCGCCCGGCTAGTTTTTGTATTTTTAGTAGAGACGGGGTTTCACCGGGTTAGCCAGGATGGTCTCGATCTCCCGACCTCGTGATCCACCCGTCTCGGCCTCCCAAAGTGCTGGGATTACAGGCTTGAGCCACCGTGCCCGGCCTCCCTTGTGCTTTTTAAAATTATACTTAAATGTATGTAACAATAATTTGCCATTTTAACAATTTTTATTTATTATTTTTATTATTTTTTTTTTAGTAGAGACGGAGTTTTGCCACGTTGCCTAGGTTGGTCTTGAACTCCTGAGCTCGGGCAATCTGCCGACCTCAGCCTCCCAAAGTGCTGGGATTACAGGCATGAGCCACCGTGCCTGGCCTAACAATTTTTAAGTATACAATTCAGTGGCACTATATTCACAATGTTGTGCAATCATCACCATTATCTATCTAAAATTTTTCATCACCTCAAACATAAATTCTGCATTTGTGAAATAATAACTCCCCTCTTTCCAGCCACTGGTAATCTTTAATCTACTTTCTGTCTCTATAAATTTGCCTATTCTTGATATTTCATATAAGTGAAATCATACAATATTTGTCTTATGTCTGGCTTATTTCACTTAGCATAATGTTTTCAACATCCTTCATGCTGTAACACAGATCAGAACTTCATTCCATTTTATGGCTGAATGATACATTATATGAATATACCACTTAAAAAAAAATCCATATCAGATGCAGTGGCTTACACCTGTAATCTCAGCACTTTGGGAAGCCAAGGCCGGAGGATACCTTGAGCTCAGGAGTTCAAGACCAGCCTGGGCAACATAGTGAGACTCCACATCTATACAAAAAAACTACCCAGGTGTGGTGGCGTATGCCTGTAGTTCCAGCTACTTGCGAGGCTGAGGTGGGAGGATTACTTAAGCCTGGGAGGTCAAGGCTGCAGTGAGCTGTGATCATGCTACTGCACTCCAGCCTGGGAAACAGAATGAGACCTTGTCTCAAAGAAAAAAAAATCTATTAATCTGCTGATAGACATCTGAATTGTTTTTACCTTTTGGTTATTATGAATCGTACTGTTATGCATATTCATGTACAACTATCTGAATCCCTCTTTTCAATCCTTTTGAGTGTATACTCAGGAGTGGAACTGATAGATTATATGGTAATTCCATGTTTAACTTTTTAAGAACTGCCAAACTGTTTTCCATAGTGGCTATACCAACTTGCATTCCTACTTGCAATTTCTGAGGGTTCAATTTCTCCATACCTTTCCAACACTGTTATTTTCTGTTAAAAATGTTTACAATCATTCATACATTCAGCAAAATTTATTGAGCAGCAGCACATCTACCACTTGACAGTCACTAGAAATATAAGGCTGATAAAATTACTGCTCTTACGGAGCTTTCAATTAGTTTAGCAGAACATACATAAAAAAGAACTTACGGAAAAAACAAGCAGAGTAACTATGTATGTACCTGTACATAGGATCTCGGGAATCTCTCATGTCTCTGTATCTGTCATACATGGGGTCTCGCTGATCTCGAAAATCCCTAGAGTCTCTTAGATCACGAAAGTCTCTAAGATCCCTCATGTCCCGAACGTCGCGCATACTCCTGCTGTCTCTGTGATCCCGCAAGTCTCTACTATGTCTGTGGTCCCGCAAGTCTCGGGGATCTCGAATGTCTCTGCTGTCCCGGGCATCCCGGCCATTTCTGCCATCCCTGGGCTCTCTCCTTGGACTTCCTCGAATTGGGGATCGATCACGCCTTGAATCTCGACTGTCTCCAAAGCCATATGGATCCCTGTGGGAGGTAGCAAGAAGATGCTAAGACAAAGAAATTGAAAGTAGCCAACCCATAAGCTCTTCATATGAGAAAGCCCCCAACCTCCAAGCATTTTTCTCTACAACAGGGCAGCCAAACAGAACATGACTAAACATTTAAGGCCAGTCATCCATTTGGTCAGCAAATAGTCTAGAGGTTCCACAATCTCAAAAGATTAGGACATCAAAACAATGCATGACCAAAAACTGAAGGTTTTGACTGGATAACAGTATTCATCAAGATTTCAAAGTGAAAGTGTCTTTCCACCAGACTTGCTTGAAAGAGACTTTACAAGGGGTAAAAAGTTGGAGGGACAGAGTAAGGAGGCAAGACTTATGAAGACAAAAAGAGCGAAGGGCACAATCTTATAATAAAAGTGATCAAAGGAACTGTCCTTAAAGTATGGAAAGTTCACTTGAAGTATCTTGGCAGGATAATAAAATTAAGGGGAAAAAAGTACTATAAGATACATACAGTAAAGGATCAAGAACAATCTGTTTCTCTGTTTTGTCAGAGCTATTGAGTAGTGGTATCTCTCAGTCTGAGGGTTTACGCAGAACCTGATTCCTTTTTGTTCAAGATGGTTTAAAAAACAAAACAAAAACCTGAACAGTGAAGTCACAGATATGCTTGGTCTACTCTGACTCAATGTTCTTCACGAGACGTTTCAACCCACTGGAAACTCCTCTTCAACATATTTAAAATTAAAACCTTCTTACTCCAACCCCATGAGCCCCATTCCCCACTTTTCCACTTCTGACAAAAATCATCTTGCAAGTTATCAAGTTTTAATTAGTTCTTGAAATTAACTATGCTTTTTCCTCCCCCATCCCAATAAAGTCACTTGTGTCCCGTTCACTTTTTCTTTCTATTCCCATTGGATTTGTAAGTCCAATCCAAGCCCTTATTTCTATTCTGACACCAACAAGTTTCCAAAATACAAAATTAAAAATCAGTCTACTAGCTTTCAATTCATTCAACACATAAATACATTAACTATCCTAAAATGCCAACTTCTATGGCCTAATAAATCTGACACCTATTACCTTCCTCTCATTTCTAATTCAACCTCCTCAGTTCTACTTAATTCTTATGCGATAACTCACAGGACATAATCTATCTCAATATTTTTATTTATATGATTTCTATACTTGGAATATTTTTCCTGTACTAATCCAAGTACCATCCAATCCACATAGGCAAGTTCATGTCCCATGTCTTCCAAGAAACCTTCCCTACTCTTCCTAACTGCTGATCTCTTCTGCACAGCTCAGAGCACTTTCTATCTGTATTACTCATCTTGATCTGGCATTTACCTTTTTACAACAACATCTTATGTCCGACCTGCTTTAAGGATTACCTTCTCTGTAAAACCTGCCCTGAACTCTTGATCTTCCCCAATAAACATGCTCCTCCTCCAGTCCTTCCCATCTCAGTAAACGGCACATCCAACTACTCAGTTACTCAAGCCACGAAACTGGATGTAATCTTTCCCTTAAAGCCTCATCCTCCCTTCCAACCACATTTCCAAATTTTCTTCATTCTTTCTCAGTTCTGTCCCCTTTCCTTTACCTTCTTTGGCACTACTGAAAGCCAGCTCATAATCATCTCACCCTCAAACCACAGCAAGAGCCTTCTAAAGCAGTCTCATTTCTGATTTTGCCTATTTTCTAATTTTTCTCCAGAAAGATCACTCTCCAGTGATCTTTTACATATGTAAAGCCCGTCACTGGTTTCCCACAGTATGTATTTATTTATTTTTATAGGGATGAGGTCTTACCTATGTTGCCCAGGCTGGAGTGCAGTGGCTATTCACAAGTGGAATCATGGAACACTACAGCCTTAAACTCCTGGGCTCAAGTGATCCTCCTGCCTCAGCCTAGCAAGTAGCTGGAACTACAGATGTGTGCCACTGTGCCAGGCTCCCACAGTATTTAGAATTCAATCTAAAACTTCTACCAATGCCATGAAGGTCCTGTATAATCTTGGCTCCTGTCTTCTTCAACCCTGTCACACCCTCTCCCTAGTTCACCACTCTTTGCCACACCGGCCTTTCAGCTATAACTAGCCAACGTCCTTCCCAATCCCTTTACGTGAGTAGCAGGAAGAGATCTACACTCATTTTCCAGGTCTCAGCATATAAATATCCCCTACTCCCTGATTCTGTTAGATTCAATCAAAGTTTACCTTCTGCCCCTAAAATTCTCTCATAGCACTTTGTTTCTACTTTTGTCATTTATATTACATATTTATTTAATGTCTGTCTGCCCTACTAGACTACAAGCGCCACAAGGACAAGAACTATGTCACTTTGATTCTGCACTACAAACCCACTATGTAGAACAATGTCTGTTGTATGACAGATGCTCTATATATATGTTGAATCAATCCTGCTCCAGTACAAACTTCTATAGCTGCACTTACCACACTGTTCTGTAATTATTTGCTTACATGGCTTCCCTACCAGATAAGAAGTTCTCTTGAAGGCTTTGTAGCTCCAGGATACAGCATAGGAGTTCAGTAAATATTTAATGAATTGAATTATTCTACTAAACTGTAAGCCTCTCAAGAGCAGGCAACATGTTTTGCTCATATTTTTGTCATCTACCATGGTGACACCCATTAGGTATTCATCATGATGTCATCAGCTTGTGGAAAACCTCACCTCAGCCACACGGGCACAGCAAAACCAATTTAAATGCCAATTTTGCTTCCATGAAAAATATTTGTTATATATTTTAAGGTTCACCAGCATTCCTGACTAGTGGGAGCAAACATATTGTAGACAAGGGACTTTAAATGAGGATAGCTAAGCATTATTTTTCTTTTTCCTTTTTTTTTTTTGAGATGGAGTCTCGCTCTGTCGCCCAGGCTGGAGTGCAGTGGCCAGATCTCAGCTCACTGCAAGCTCCGCCTCCATTCTCCTGCCTCAGCCTCCCAAGTAGCTGGGACTACAGGCGCTCGCCACCTAGCCCAGCTAGTTTTTTTGTATTTTTTTAGTAGAGACGGGGTTTCACCATGTTAGCCAGGATGGTCTCGATCTCCTGACCTACGATCCGCCCGTCTCGGCCTCCCAAAGTGCTGGGAATACAGGCTTGAGCCACCGCACCCGGCCAGCATTATTTTTCTTATTAAAGTGAAGACTAACCAAGAGTCTTACTTCAACTTTCCTTATTATATCACATAATCCTCCTAACATGCAACATCTGATGTAGTGTTTAATGTGGGTAAACACTCAAGATCCAAAGAGAAAGGACAACTGCAAAGTATTTTTGGATTAATGATCGGCAGATAAACCTGCCTTGGGGAGCAGTTAGTAGTAGTCATTAGAGGTGGAATCCAATTTCAAGTGTTCTTGGCAATCAGGGCTGAGAGATCATGATCCTGACAGACCACAGACCACACACAAAGCCCTGGGCTGGTGGAAATGGGGGTGGGGCATGTCATAGCATGTTATTTACCACTTCAGGAGTATTATAAGTGCTACGTTTGGTTCTTATTCTTTTGAATCCATCGAAAAACCTTACTTACCTGTCAGAGTCCATCCCTGCAAGTTGACTAAAACTCTAGATTCGCAAAGTCTGGGTTCAATCTTCCAGTTTGAGAGGAAGATATTTCCCTTTCCCTCAAATAATGTGAAGTACATGTGCAACAAAACTACTAATTCCCTCTCAAGTGCCTTCAGGGTAAAAATGTAGAAGAGGTGATACTCACAAAAGGAAAAAGAACCAAAGGCATGGTGGAAGTAGGGAAAAGAAGACAATAATTTTCTCAAAAGAAAAGGCAAGGCCTTTTTTCCTTTCTCCAAAAGATAAAACACTATGGTAGACTGCTGTTCTTCTGGAGACGAAAACAAAACAAAAAACCCTTTAGGGCTGCTTTAGGACCCAAACAAAGAACTCCTCAGAACAAAAGGGCTCCTGCTGCTGGTCCCAACATATTTTTCAAAACAAGACCACAGCTAACAAAAAGACAGTAGTATGCTGAAATCAAAGTGCAAAAAGACAAAGCTTCCTGTGGGAGATGCTGGACCTCAGATGATAAGTGGGTTAGAATCAGGTTTCTGGAGCATAATAAGGTTAACAATATCATCCCACAGCACCAGAGGTGTTTTACTAAAGGAACCGAATGCAGCATACCCTGAGGTACTGCATCACTAGAGGATAAAAAGAAACTGAACAGTGGTTAAATTTCAGCACAGGAGTCCACAAACTGAAGGCAGGTGGCAAACACAACTAAAATTCTGCTGTAAATTCCTCATCTATTCAGCAGAGGGAAAAAGGCAAATACTCTTTGCCTTGAGAGGAATATAGTCACATCGCTGGAAAACATTTGAGAGGTAAGGGCGAAAGGGATGAAGGGGAAAACAATGGTTCTGGTGGCAAGTGATGTGCTTCTGGTAGAATGTGTCTCTTCCTGAGGACTAAAGGGGTGTGGAGAGCACTAGGCATTTGACAGCCTACAGACTAAGAACTGACAGATGATCATCTTGGAAAACTGTGATGGGCTTTGAATTTCTCTTTGGTAACAGACTGAAACTTCATGTCCAGGACGGTTTTCTTTGGCTTTGGTTCTACAGATGGTCAGGGAGGAAGACCTCTGTCTTTTCCTTTCTTTTCTGCAAAGGTCAGCATCTCCTTTCTTCCTTTCTGTTCACTGGAATGTCTTCCTTGGGAGGGCCAGCCTCTTTCCAACCCTGAAAAAATCCTTCATTAGCTCTTCAAACTTCTGTCACAGATATACTGTCCACAAATATCGTCATCAAAATGGCTGGCTGCTATGTGATGTTGATCTTCCACCCAGGAGGGCTTCATGCTACTGTTAGAAATGGAGACAACAGGCTTGTCCAGAATATTGCCATTAGGTGGAGGAAGGATACGGGGTGCAATGAGGTACCACACCTCACAGACCCAAATTTTATACAAGTCCATGCTTTTCCTTAGGAAGCACTGATGACCTTCTCCAGCACAAACAGAACTTTCTTATTGGCAGAGGTGGCAGTTGCTGAGAACTGATGACTTCTTCAAGTGTTATTGCAGAGGTAATCAAAACCTGGAATTTTTTTGTGGCCCACCTAGAGCTAATGCTGTCTCACATCCAAGGAGCAAGCAGTAATCAAAGACATTAAGGCCCTGTGGATAAGCAGAAAGCATTTCAGGTCATGTAAGAAACTTGACTACAGCCAGGTTATTTCTGATGAGCCGATACCCAATGACTTTCACCAAAGAGATACAAGGTTTTAACATCTTTCACAAATATATGGGGAAAATCCTCTGCAGAGCTTTGGATGTAGACGAGTTAATTCTATTTGTTCTTCTTTAAGTCATTCAGAAGTACAGTCTTACTCCTAGTACCTAGAGGCCACGTCTGCATAAAGATATGCTACAAGATCTGAACTGTCAAGGTGTTGAGCTGAAGATGGTAACTGAGACATCTAAGGCACAACTGGAATCACGATCCTGTCTTTGAAGAAGGACTAATGCTTAGTATCGATGCTTGACAACTTGCATGGTAAGTATGTAAGGCACTCACAGGAGTTCAATGAAGTGGCCCTCAAGAGTTAGATGATAAGAATTCAGGCTGAAATGTGATCCAGAGTAGAGATTCCTCATGCAGAATTCTGTGCTTGGCTAAGGCCAATATTATCAGAATTATACACTGACAGCTGGAGTCATTAGGGAGGCATATTACTGAACAGAGAGCAAAGCCAGCAGAACTGTGGTTTACTGAAACATTTGAAGAGGTGATAATCCTGTGAAAACTCCCAAAGATACCTACGTTAAGTCCAGCAAAGCAAGATGTCATAAAGGTCTTGCCAGTATGCTTATACCAACATTCTTATTAAACGTAGAAAGCGCTAAAAATGTAGAGGTATAACTTAAGGAAATATTTGCCATAGGTAGTGTTTTTTATCCCCTGTGAATGATGCATCCCCTATGGCTGGGGGCACACAAAATGATTAGGGCTGTCGAATAAAGGCAGTTTGTTGTTGTCAACTATTGATACATTTGGAGTTATCTCAAGGCTTTGACTGGAAGCATGCACCTGAAGAAGGAGGTACCCAGTGTTCACCCTCAGTTAAATGATTGCCCCTTCCAGGTTAATTACTTGCTGCTCATCTTGCCTACTCTTTGCAATTTATGTCTGCCCTATTGGTATATCTTAAGAGAGAAAGACAGATAAAGTATGATCAGGACAATGATTAACATGTTAGTGCTCTCTATTTTGAATACAATGTTAAACTTGTCTTTTTTTTAGGTAAAAAACTGGGATTCTGAATACAATGTTAAATTTGTCTTTTTTTTTTTTTTTAAGGTAAAAAACTGGGACTCTTAGCTCGGTTTTTAGATGGGATTACTAACTGCGACCATCATTTCCTGAAGCAAATAAACATGACTGTATGGAACTTCATCATGTTAAACAACATGCTGAGGAACCCAGCTAGGGAAATATCACCAAGGGGAAGACAGACTGTTAATGGAATTTGAATTAGTCTAGCTGTCCCTCCTGTTGATTGTAAATAAAGCAGGAAGTCACTGCCCTATCCACACCACCAAATGACCTCATTTTACAATTGATTTCTAAGGAAGGTGATATTTTAAAAGGCATACAAAAGGTGACCTATATATTTATATAGTTGGTAAGGAGCTCATTTTATTTTTTGAGACAGGGTCTCACTGTTGCCCAGGCTGAAGTGTAGTGGCGTGATCACAGCTCACTGCAACCTCAACTTCCTGCATTCAAGTGATTCTCCTGCTTCAAAGCCTCCCCAGTAGCTGGGAGTACATGCAAGAGCCACCACGCGTGGCTATTTTTTGTAGAGATGGAGTTTCACCATGTTGCCCAGGCTGGTCTCGAACTCCTGAGCTCAAGTGATCCGCCCACCTTGTCCTCCCAAAGTGTTGGGATCATAGGTGTGAGCCACTGTGCCTGGCTAGAAGCTCATTTTATAAGGCCCTCTCTAATGTTGTCTGTATGTTTGTTTGTGCAGGGACTATTATTAAAAAAAGAGAAAAAAAGCATAAAACTATTTCTAGATTGGGGTGACATTAATATTTTTAATTTAATGCTCTGGCAATGGCTATTACTGGGTTCCAACCAGGGAAGTTGGTCATTCCCCAACACTGCAATGTTTGTTGAATATCTACAATCAACTGGAAATGTTAAAAGCATTTGGTTAAGTATCATCAACAGGATGATATAAAACACCCTTCTCAATCCATAACAGAAACAGGATCTACTCTCTGTTCTGCAATGTGGCTTGTTTGTTGTTGTTACGGTTTTTTATGCCTGTGGAAACACACAGACATTATCCAGAGATCACCAAAGATCACCAAGTATCATGGAGACAACACAAGAAAGGGAGGATTTTACTAGTGGAGTCAGTGTCTTTTATAGTTACAAATTCCACACTCCTGGTAAGTCACCAGGAAACACACATGTTAGTGCTCTTTGGAAACTGGATACACACCATATCTCCTTTCAAGCCACCTGACAACTAAAGCTTCCAATGGGAACCCTGTACTTCTGACCATTAGATGCAACTCTTATCCACCTGTATTCCATTCTGTACTGGGACAATAAGATAGGACTGCCCAAGATCTGTGGCACGGTTAGATGAAGGCTAATGAAAGTAGACATTATACGGAACTGCTGAAGTTCTGCAGGATTTGTTTATGTTCTTCAGGATACTCACACACACACACAAATCAACCAACAGAGTATTTACCTGCAAGCTGCAGGCATTCCTTAGAGAGAACAGACAGAATACCAATTTACATGTCCACTTCCGCAGAGAAACCAACGAATGGCCAGAGAATCCACACGACAGCTGTGGTACAGCTGCAGCTATGGTATTGGACTCAACTCTGCTGCACAGGCAGAGTGGACAAAGACTCCACCTGAATGAAACCAGCAGCACTACTTTGCCCTTAGGGTCTGCTTAAACTCTGCAGAGTGGGCATGCGTAATCTATTCCCAGTAGCTAGAACTTCACATCCAAGTAGGAGTATATACATGAAACACACAGCAGACATTCTTTCCTACAAGTAGGTAACAAAATACAGGTGTTTTTGTCCAAAAGCAGGACAGCTCTATGTTACGCGTAATGCTCAGTTAGCTGAGTTCACAAGGTGACCAGTGGAGCTACTAGTACAGATGAGGATTCACTGTATGCAGCACTGTCCAGTTCACCATAGGAAATGCAGTTTACTGTGGTACGTAGTTTAGGTATGTTTCTGGGGAAAACTGGCTTTTTAACTTAGAGGCAAGGCAAAATCCATTAATCCATTTGGGCCCTGAAGAGACATCAGATATGAAATATATCATATCTGTCTGCCCTCTACACAAAACTGCATCCATTTGTGTGCTGTTATGGGGCCAGAAAACTGAATACGATATCTTTATTTATGGTATAAATGGTACCATTAATAAAGCTCTTCTTTGAGAGAAGGGACCAATTTAATATGTATCTTGAGGGTACGCACCAGGATTATCTCTTTTGTATACACTGGAAGGAAGAATACATTGGGAAAACACCCTCGATTTCCGTGAAAGCTAAGAAAAAGGGAGACTTTCGAGAGCTGGAGTGTTTTGCCCTTTTTATTTCCCCTCAAACAGGTAACCCAAGTATGTGAGCAAACAGGGGATCTGCAGCACAGGCACAGCGGCAATCTCTCAAGCAGCACTTTCCGTAAACCTGGGTTAACATCTGGACCGGCAGCCATTTGGAATGAAGAGTCGAATCTCTGCTGCCCACTGCAGTGCAGCATGGCATACACCAATGGCTCTGGGGCACTCCTTCTGCTCTGGAGGCTCCCATTGACACGTGAGCTGGGGACAGACAGAGGTTTATCCTCTTCCAATTGCCTGCAACTCATGTTGCAAGCTGAACTTGCTGGATTTGCCACCGAAAACACAAAGCTTCCTCTGTATCTCCTGATGTATGTTTAAAAAAAGCAGCAAGGCCCTTCACACAGGGTTCATGTTCTTATTGTTTGCTTGAGCGTTTCACTTGTTGGGGGGAAGAAAAGACCTTTGGTGTACGAAGCTGGGCTTAACTCCCCAGAGCCCAACTCTCCCAAGGTAACTCACGGCTTCAGGGTACTTTACCTTCGTGTGGGGCTGGGTCTTGATGGAGCCGTATTCATATTTCTTCCTTCCGCTGCCTTATTAATATCTGAAAAGAATAATCAACCCATCTGTTCAATGCTACGGAATAAAAACAAGATCATCAGCACATTTCAAATGAAAGCAACAACAAAAAACTACAATGACAACCAGATGGTGTAAGAAAAGCCATTCAGCAGAGACACACTGTCACTTGGGCAATTTTTATTATTGAGTTAAGGTAGTACATTGTCACAGCTTGGTAAGAAATGTCCCTTCGTTTTCTAGTTAACACGTAATTTGACTTAAACTAATTACGTCAATGCTTTAACACCCTGCCAAGCCCTAGACCTGACACGTTCCCTCCAAGGGGAGGAAAAGGTTGTTTTCTAAACTCTTAGAAAGCAGTTGTAAGATTCTTTTTGTGAGGAAGAAAAGTGGGGGGGAAGATAAGGAGAGTTTAAAAAACAAAAGGGCAAAGGCAAATAATTCTATTTAATGTTACTAAGAAGTAATAGCTGGATTTCATTGTCTTAAAACTTCCAATATCCCATGAAGCAGGGCCTCCTGTTAGTGTGTCTTGTGTTGAATTCCATTGGATAGAATCTTCCGGAATAACATGCAGGAAAGAAAACTGTTATTACCATTTTTAATAAACAAAGAATATGACCTGTTAATATCTACAACCTTCACAGACAGATAACCAAGAATAAGGACTGGCATATGGTATATAGTAGAGTTAGGTAATAAAACACTACTCATAAGTTGTTCTCATTAGAGAAGGCTGGCATATAGAACTAGATATGGGAGAAAAGCAGAATCACACAAACTTAAAGAAAAGCAAATTTGTATAGTTAAAGCCTGCTTTGCTAAAAACAAAAAATACCTGCTTTACAAAAATTGAAGTGAATAATAAACACCATGTATTAAGAAATCTATGCCCCAATACCTGACAATTTTCATATGATTTAAAGCTAAATAAATACATTACAAATTTCATACTTCAGATGAATGAAGAAATAAAACTGCTTTCTGCTGTATAGTTTGTTCCCCTTTTTCCGTATTAAACAATGGCGTATCTAATGACATCAAATGGTATTAAGTACTCACATAATTCGAGTGCTTTAAAATAATAATTATGTATTTTAAAAATCCCAATCAGATTCCTATCACATGAAAGACAACAGCAATAACAAGAAACTTAGAGGTCTGGTACAGATTTTATGCTATGTTGCCAACTTTTGAGTTCCTGTTCAAATGAGGGTAATCTTCAATTCCATTTTAAATCAGAAGTCTCTAATTTCTCTAGAAAAATGGCTTCTGACAAAACTGAAGCTAATATAAAGCTAAAGAGTGAAGTATACCCTAAATTGATTCCTACCTTTTCAATTAAGCAGACACTAGATATAATCTATTTTAAAAAAACCTGAAAATATTTTCTATGTAAGACTTGGCCAATAATATCTGACCATAGCTTTGCTACTGCATGCAGTACTTTCACAATTTACAAGTCTTAAAGTTTATAATGGTCTAAATTACAAATTATACAATGACAGGCCTTACAGGGAATATCTAGCTCTATTATACGTAATTGTGAAAAATACTAGTTCAGGTTTACGACTTACTGGGTCTGTTCCCTTACTGTGTACCACTTTCTAATTATATAGGTTGGCTATGATTCAGAGAGAAATATAGTATCTTTGAGTATTTTAAGTAGTTTTCAAGGTGTCTCTGGAATACACTGGGTGTGTATTAAGATTAAAAAATACATATAACGTAATTTCAGCAGGAGTTCATATATTATTAAATCGTCTTGTGAATAAAGAAAACTCACATCTAAACACTGACTAGACTGGGCAAACATTCAGGTGAGAGTACAACGCATACAGTATTACTTTAATTGGTAGGTTTCTATTACTAATCATTTGCCCTCTACATATGAAAAGAAGTATTACACTGCGTAATTATAGCCAGTTTTGTGAGTACCTACATACAGGACAGGGGAAATCACACGGTCAGGTATACTATATCTTTGGGACAAAACCAGTTCTAGTTAGAATGAAGGACATAAGTATTTTACTTTGAAGCTGGTGGAATCTTTTTGTAATTACTTGAAAGATTAAAGAACATTCAAGATTATATCTTTAAACCATTTTGATTGTAATTAGCCTCCTAGTATCTATTTTCATTGGTAGTCCAAAGTATTTATATTTGATGGCATGGGATGTTGGGATGTTTTCTTCTGCAAAAACAATAATTCTCAGATCATTGTCTCATTTTAGGGTTTAAACCTTTAGCGTAGTATGTCAAGTGTTTGTTTATTCATCTCTGTTTAAGAGTTACTTAAATTTCCATCTTGGCTGATGTATGGAGAAAATAAGACCCAGGTTTTTTTTCCCCCTATCTAATAGAACTGCTCAGATTAGGGTAGGGCTGGGGAGTTTTGAGAGTTGTAAAAACACAACCACCACCGTTACTGCCAATTCCCATACACCCAAAAAATCCTAACACACGTGCACATAGAACTTTTGGGAAATCCACGAGTTCAGAAATACATAAGAATAAATAACTTTAGGGAGTTAATCACGGAGAGCAAAGATTTAAGAAGAAAAAACTTGCCTCATCCTAATTTTTTGTCACAGAATTTGAAAACCTGTCATTTGGAGGCAGGGGATTCATTTAAATAAGTTTTTCTTTGAAAATGCAAATATTTGGGCTGCTAAAGCACCAACTCAGGGCTTTAAATTAAAGGAAGAAACCAGAAAACAATCCAGAAAACATGCAGGAAATGGCAGAACCATTTTAAATCACAAAAGAATGGGTTGAGGAATTCCCAAAGACACAGTATCTAATCTATAGTTTTATTGTGTATTAAATAACCAGATTATTTTCTAAATCCTTAAAGAGAGAGATAATCAACATCAAGGAAATAGAAATGGTATGGTGTTAATGTAAAGAAGGGAAAAAAGGTAGAAAGACAATTTGGAGATCTTTCTGGACATTAGATGGGGAACCATGACTGGAGAAAAATTAATCAACAAGAGGGAAGTGGCAACTTGGGAATCTCTTCCAAGGGGAGGTGTAATGTTTCCTCTGAATAGAAAAGGGAAGAAATGGTACTTCTTTCCCCTTCTGCTATACTTTATTCTGGCCAACTGCCCTTAAGACCAAAAGTCATCTCTCAATGTCTTCTTCACTTCAGTTTAGGTGGTACTTCTATACTTTGTTAACTATATTAGCAATGTGAATATCATTCAAAATCATCATAATCACCACGAAGTGCTTTATCTTGGCCTGAATATCTACAGTTTCCAAGTGGTGGTCTGAAAACAGTTAAAAGCACTTCTCAGCTAAGAATTTTTTGACAAGAAAAAGAGCTTTACATACAAGGAAAAAAACTGGAAAATAATCTAGAAAACATGCTGGAAAAGGCAGAACCATTATAAACCACAAAAGAATGGGGTGAAGAACTCCCAAAATATACAATATTTAATCTACAATTTTATTTTAGACTAATATGTCAGACAAGGTTTATAAAATGGTCCTTGGATAATGCTATAAATAAAAATGCATGCTTATTTCACTCATAGTACCAAGAACTACTTTGTTCTACCTATTTTTTAATTGTACAATCATAAAACAACTCTTTTTATCTTAAAACCAGATTTTATAGTTCACAAGCCACAGCCACAGAAACAATGAGGACTAGGAATAACAAGAGTGGTGTTAAAGAAAATTTACAGGAGGCCATTGCTTTGGACTGAGCTCCTGAAATAGGCCCAAAGACCAAACCAAACTCATGATGAAGTTTCACGCTATCAAGTCAAGACGAGTATCTTTTTACTGACGTTCTACAAAATCAGGAGATAAATGATGGCCAAATCCACAAATAGGCCAGTTTCAGCCAGCATGATAAGGAAGTCTGCTCTGCTTTACCCTTCATGAGAAAAGTAACTTTGAAATGACCAATCCACTTTTTGTTCCTTGTCTCTGCTTTCTTCAGCTCCCTTTTCTGTTTATAAGGCCAAACTCCTCTGCTCAGCTCATTGGAACACTTGTTCTATTTTACAGAACGAGGTGTTGCCCCATTCTAGAGTTACAAATAAAAGCCAATTAAGATCTCTAAACTAAGTGTGCTGTAATTTTGTCTTTTGACAGCCACATGAACCACGACACTGAGTGACAGTACCACCACTAGCTGTTCAAAGAACCCAGAAGCCTATACTGTTTTAACAACTGACGACAAATGACATGCAACTCTCTAAAAGGCTTAGTTGAAAACCAACTAACAATCAGGAATTACTAAAGTGGAATTACATGCTGATAAAGACAATGCCACTTGGAAAACCACACTGTTGACAAGACAGCGAATATCACATATTAAATCCCCCAAATGGGGAGGGGAAATGACAGGACTTCTCACTAAACTATATTTATGAAGACAACTGTGATGATATATTGCAACATCAGGGATACTGTAATGAGTTATATTGTAACAAGTCAGGGATAAGAGAATGCTATGCTTGCTCTTTCTAAATCAACCCTTTAAGTTCACTTTGAATACTATACTTTCCCTCATATTTGATTATCTCCTTTATTCTCTAATTAAAATAATTATTACACCTTTAACTGTATTAGAATCTTATTCCTGGGAACAGAAATAGGGGAAACAATAGTTTATACCTTACAGAATGCTTACTTTGTTCCTGAGCCTGTGTTCTAAAAACATTATATGTATTATTTCATTCAATCCTTTTACAACTCTTGGAGTTAAGTACTACTATAATTTCTACTTTGCAAATGAGAAAATTTGAAGTTTAGAGAAATTAAGCGACAGGCCACACAATGATCAGGAGGCAGAGCTGAAAGACCCAGGTCTTTCTCACACCAAAGTACTTAAACATTATGCTATGCTGCCTCCAACAGGGAGTGGAAAGACATACTTTCCATTTAGAATATTCTTGCTATGACTCCCTGATCAAATACTGATGGAACCTGGAAAAGGTCCAGTCTATGCTAGACACTCCATTGCTTAAATGCCCCAGAGACACCCAATAGGTTAGAACCTACTTATTCAATGACTACTTCAGTTTCTATTACCTCAAACTACAATGTTTCTGGGGTTTGCTATTAACATTCACCACAACTCTTCCGACAAAAATTATCAACATTTAATTTCCTACCCTTCTTATTCTTTTAAGGAAAGGGTATTTGGCTGGGGATAGCAAATCTGAGCTGTGGTCCTAACTTTGGGAAATTTACTCCAGTCATTTGATTTCTCTGAATCTGTATTTCCTTTCTGACAAAATGGATATTCTGCCTGTGTTGGCTATGTTGACTCAAGGAGAAAAATCAGCCGAGAAAAAACTATTTTGGATTTGCAAAGGTTGAGCTAATCTAAACTACAAAAAGAGTCTGAGCTGCAAAAATTTTAAAATACAGGTTTATTTAAAACCAGCAAATTTTCAACTAAACTGTACAAGTGGAGAACAAGCGATGAATTTGAAAAGGATAGCTTATAATACATTAAATGCTTCACTGATTCATAATGTCAAATGCCTACTATGTGTCACACATGTCCCATGCCTTACACATATGGAAATGACATGGCTAAAGTCCTTGCCTTAAAGAAGTTCATTTTTACAAAAGACAGGGTCTCAGCTCTGTTGTCCAGGGTGGAGTGCAGTGGCTCGATCATAACTACTGCAGTTCTCAAACTCCTGAACTCAAGCGATCTTCCTGCTGCAGCCTCCTGAGTAGCTGGCACAAGACGCATGCACCACCACATGCAGCT
>NW_012121820.1:7518613-7523168 GCF_000951035.1 Colobus angolensis palliatus | reverse complement strand
ATTTAATCTTAACCACTATCTGATGAAGTAGGTACCATTATTAACCCCATTTTACAGACGCAGAAACTGAGTCAGGAAGTGCTTAAGTAATACATACCACCACATGCAGCTATTTTTTTTTTTTTTTTTTTTGAGATACGGTCTCCCTATGTTGCCCAGCCTGGTCTTGAAATTCTGGGCTCAAGTGATCCTCCCACCTCAGCCCCCAAAGGGTTGGGATTACAGGCGTGAGCCACCATGCCTGACCTGGAGTTCACTGTGTATTTAACAAAGGAGAGGCACAAGTACACAGATAATTACAATATCATCTAAAGTGGGATTATGGCAGAGATAATGGAGTCCTAATTTTGTGTATGTGTGTGGCAGGTGAGAGGAACGCAGCAGAGAGGAGACTGGGAAGAATGTGTATATGAGGCGGGTGGCGGTGAACGGGAGGGGGAGGAGGCAGGGAAGGCTTAAAAATAACATTTAAACTGGGTCCTGAGGAATCAGTGGGAGGTTATCAGAAAGAGAAAAGTCATCCCAGAACGTACAAAGGTAAAGGATTAGAAAAACTACAGGAAATTTGGTGTTGGGAACTTGGGGATAGGAGGAAGAAAAGAGAGAGGAATGACATGAAGCCAGAGTTAGACTAGATCCAGACTGCAAAACATTTTGCTATGGACAAGGAAGAATCTAATGGCAAGAGGGTCTATTGGGGGCTATAAACTGAACTATCACAGAGTCTCAATGAAGCCAAATTAACAAAACTTTATGTATATTATCCCCAAAATATGGTGAGGGAGTATTTAAATGTAAGACATTCAAAATACTGCCCATTTTAGTAACGTTCTTCAAAGACCATTGGTATGACACTGAAGGAGAAAAAAATTGAAAAAGTCATGATTTTACTTTCAATAAATGGCTCCCAAGTAGCTAGGAAACAGATGCATGCACCACCACCCTGGCTAATTTTTTTTTGTAGAGACAGGGTCCTCACCATGTTGCCCAGGTTGGTCTCAAACTTCTATCAAAAGGGACCTTCCCACTTCAGCCTCCCCAAATGTTGGGATTACAGGTGTGAGCCACTGTACCCAGCCTTAAGATACTTTACAGAGCTAAAGGTATAAGACAAGACATTCTGTTTTCTAATGCAACTTAAGCTACCCTGATCCTTGCCTAAAGTTGTCTGGTCTCTACACAGGATCTCTGGAAAAGTTCTGATTCTTATGAGGTGAACTCTTTCCTTAACATAAAATTGGTCCAGTTGACCTATTATCTCTTTTTTTAAATGAAAGGATAAAGAATGAAGATGACCATCCCCATAAATATTCATATCTAGTGGTAACAAAACCACCATTTAAAAAGCAGCACGCATGCTAGTATTATATATTTAGCTGTCAATATACTTCATATTTCTCTAATGTACTGCTGCTTGAGACAGTGGCTTTACCCTGATCCTGCCATTAATGACTCTCATTAATAAGAGTAACATAGAGGATAATTCTGTTAGTCACTGCTCTTTTAACTTTTTGACAGTTTAACTCTGCTTAAGCAGAATGGTCCAAACATATGTGCTGTTCACACAACAACTATTTTGGCACAAAAGAAGCTGATATTGAGCTTTAAAAGCGCTTGTCTCAAAGATATGCAGTAACCATTAATAAACCACAAGGTACAGAGAGGAAATACAGCGTAGTAGAAAGAGTAGTCAGTTCTGAGGAACACTATTACTTCAAAATATACATGGGAGGACAGCAGGAGAAAGGCATCATGATAACTTTCTCTCTCGGATATTGACATTGCACATATTTAGCATATAAATGCCTCTGAGAAGTTCTGGAGTAAGGACACCACTGTATCTCAACATTTCCCAATTTTGCTTGACCCTGAAATCAATTATCTCCAACGATGTCTTGAATATGTTCTACTAATTATGTGATCTGGGGCAAGAAATCTAAACTCTTTGAGTCATCATTTCCCTGTATGTAAAAAAAATCATACTAGTTTATCAGTCTCATAAGATGACGGGCAGGAGCAAATGAGTATTTACCATATGCACTACTGGCTGTAATGTTATCATTATCATTACTACTAAGAGTAACAGTGACTTCAGGACTAGACGTTTCATTCTTCATGTGCGGAGTCAAAAACAAAAGAACAATGTAAACTAAAGGGAAGAAAAAGTTTAATATATTTCCTGTGAAGATTTTCCATTCTTAAAAGCACAACTAAATTTTATTAATCCTCACAGTAGTAGAACATTACACAAAGGCACTGCCATCTGCAGGTCATAAACATGGACTGCTTGTAACGATTATTTAAAATGAAGTTTCAAACCATTAAATCTTTTTTCATTATACTTCTAAAGTCTTTCCAAAAGTTGTTTATTGTGGCTGGACGCGGTGGCTCACACCTGTAACCCCAGCACTTTCGGAGGCAGAGGCGGGCGGATCACCGGAGGTCGTGAGTTTGAGACCAGCCTGACCAACATGGAGAAACCCCGTTTCCACTAAAAATACAAAATTAGACGGGCATGGTGGCGCACGCCTGTAATCCCAGCTACTTAGGAGACTGATGCAGGAGAATTGTTTGAACCCGGGGGCCAAGATCGCGCCATTGCACTCCAGCCTGGGCAACAAGAGCAAAGCTCCATCTCAAAAAAACAAAAACAAAAACAAAACAAACAAGTTGTTTTTTCTTAGCTTTCAAGCACTGGTAGATGAGTTTCCATTTGCTGAAGTTCTGAAACGGACACCGGGCTTAAATCAAATTCTCAGAAATGTGAAGAAAATGACCTTAGCCTTACGTAAATTCTACATTGTGATCATACCAAGGTAACCCCAAAGTAACATGATTTTAACAGGGGGAGATACATATATATACACACGTATATACACACATATATACATACATAAATACACACACACATATATACATATATACACACACACACATATGTATTTTTATGCAGCCTTCGAGGGGAGGGGAAGAAAACTTGAATAAGCCTGAACTGACTGATTCGACTTTCCTGTCAATGAATTAAATTAAATCTGCTCTTACATTCACATAAACAGATCTTATGAACACACTATTAACTTACAAATAAGTTAATCTGTCAATGCCTCCTTTAAACTTGTGGTGTTCACAGGTATGCAACGTTGAGCAAACTGAATCTAGAAAAACTTCTAATGAGCCCTGCAATATGGATTCGCTAGTATACTCTACAAGGAAAATCAGTGTTTCCAAGTTTTAGGTTAAGAGAAGTGTCAGAGGTTTCAAAGGCCATCTGAAGAGCGACAGATGAGCTCAAGGAAAGGCAAAGAAATTACAATAAAGGAAGAAATAGATGTTAACAAATAGTCAGGTGATTTCTAATATCCACAATGCAAAGCACGGGCTTAACTGGTTGCAAAAAGTCGACACCAAGTTAATTTTCACACCCAGACTGACTCAGAGAAAACATTAAATTAAGAGTTGTCAAAACTCACAAAAGCTTCCCACCATTTGTAGAAACATCTTTTTATGAGCCATCAGGGGGCTATGACATCACAACGCTGTAACTGAGGCACACCGGGTGCACTTGAGTGGACAGTTCTTGCAGTTCCCTGGGACTGACACTTTTAAGTCAACAATGAGAATAGTTTACAACAAGAAAGCTGTTACAGGGCATTCAGAGAATCTGCTTTGTCTCAGGGAAAAATTCTGTGCACAGGGTTTGTGCAAGCCAGAAGAACCACAATTAATCAGATACTCCTCGGGCAGCGTTTCCCAAAGTGTGGAACGCAGAATAATTTCAGGAGGAACAAGGACGCACTGTTTATTTCAACAGACAGATATTTATTTTTTATAAACATTAGAATAATAACTGGCTTTCCAGTACCCGGTTTGTGATTGAAGTTGCCGCCTTAAATATATTTAAGGAGAAAAAAAGAGTCAGTTTGAATTTTTTTAAAAATGTAACATTTGGTGAATAGCAGTACAGATGGTCCACGGACATAAAGGTGCAACGCGAGACTGAAACGTGGGCAACGCCGTCCTAAGAAAAGCCCCTCGCCCGCTGGCGGGAAGTGGATAGTGCCCCGCGCCGGAAGCCTGGAAAGCTGGCCGGATCGGACGCTGGCGCTGAGCTACGTAGTAAACCCGGGCACAGTTCCTTTCCCCGTTCTCTGGGCCCGAGGTTCGCGCCTACAAAACGCGTGGGGTGTCACACGACAAGGAGACACCCCGAGAATGCAGTCAGGGGCCGCCAGGCGGTGACGTGGGACAGCGCTCCGTACACCGCTCGGCGCTGCACGTCTGGAGAACGCCTGGTGCCACGGACCGCCCCGGGGCCGGTTCGAATCCCGACTGCGCCACTGACTCGCTGAGGACCCGCGGGCGAGCGACTCCACTGTTTCGACAAGGGGGTGCGGGGTGTGCGGCTCAACCAGACAGAGAAGCCTTGCGGACTCCTAGTGACCGACCGTTCGTGCACAGACAGGCGGCTGCGATGCGACGCCGCCGACCTGCGTCCACCACAGAAAACCACAGGCCGCCTCGGCCGGCCGGGCCTGGGCCTGACGGGAGCCGTAGG
>NW_012121820.1:7509462-7518313 GCF_000951035.1 Colobus angolensis palliatus | reverse complement strand
TAGGACAAAGGCGCCACCAACCGACCGGCGCGGGCACGAGGCAATGGCGGCCGGGCGGAGAGTGGAGATGGGGGCAGAGGACGCGCACGTAGCGGCAGGCGCGGCACTGTCGCAAGACCGCGCGTGTTTACGGCAGGGCTGAGTTGGGGCGTCGATCTCCTTGGCAATGAGGGCCGGGAGTTGGCTCTCGGGCGGGAGTGGAGAACGCAAGGAGTTGCCTAGCAACAGCGTCCCAGGCTGAGGATGGGCCCCGTGGTGGTTCCCCCAGCCCCCGCCCCAGAGTACTTTCCTTCTGTTTTCGGAGCACATTCCTTCCTCCCTAACTGTGGGAACCGAACATTCAAATCCCCAAATACCTTGATTTAGTCTTGCATAAAACTGAAAACAAAAACCCCAAGTCCCTGTACACGCGTGTATTGGAGAATATACATATACATATACATATATAGTCCTGTAACCTCCGGATCACAAGGAACTGAAAACAAAAACCCCAAGTCCCTGTACACGCGTGTATTGGAGAATATACATATACATATACATATATAGTCCTGTAACCTCCGGATCACAAGGAACAAAGAGAGAAGAAAGGTAGAGAAAATGTATTTAAATTTATATTTAAATAGGCTCTGTACTCTTATTAGTTTCACTGACAAGCGGCAAAAGGTTTCTGGAGATATAGTCACAGGTTCTTCTTGAGTTATTTGTTCTTGGAATATTCGTTCAACGTCAAAAATTTCCCAGAATGTAACTGTTGACCGTGAAGCCTGTAAAATGTTGTATTGTTCATTTCATCACAGGGAATAGGATTTGCTCACACAATAGTAAATGCACTCTATTAATCACAGCCATAGCTATATGAAACAAGTACTTTTTTATTAGTGTTGGAAACGCCTCAAACTCCATGGGGTCTAGTTTTTCTCCTCGTGACTATTGCCTGCTAAGAAAAAATGGTGCCTGTGGAATTTAAACACTACAAGAAGCCAGATTTCTTTGACATCTACCCCCGTGCTCACTCCACTCATTTATTCACTGAATGTTTATTACATACCTACTAGGTAGCCCTATACTTATTATATGCCTGCTTGTTAGGCACTGTTCTGAGCAAATGCAGACCCTTCTCTGCTACCTTGGAGATTACAGTCTAGTGAAAGATAGCATTAGGCAAATAATCACACTTGAGTGTGTGATTGCAAACTGAGATAAACGCTGTGATGGAAAGAAATAGGGATTCTCAGTGGGTGTAACTAGAACTTTACTCACAGGCAAAGTGGGTTATTCCAATTCCCACTTTATAAGACTGTATGAAATTAGAAATAAAGGCATAAAGTCTGTCAAATAATGGATAGCCAACAAATGTTCATTCTTATTCCTTCCCCTCCAATATAGATCCTAATACTATGAAAATTTAAGAAGAATCATATTAATTAGATAATTAAGATAACCAAGCTTAGGGAAAAATGTTGGTTTAGAGATGACTGGCAGTACCTCAAGTGGGTAGTGGACTTTAGCCAAAAGATGTATTCAGTGACTTGTGTAGTAAGCGTTTAATGAGTGTTTTCTATACACTTGGTTTTGTGGAGAGTAGAGGGTAAGGTAGCCAAAATCCTTGTGCTTAGGGAGCTCATGGCCTATTAGGGAACACAAGCAATAAACAAATGATAATATATAATGTTTGATGAGTATTTTTGATAGAGGAGCAAGTTAATTTTATGAAGAAAGATTCTTGTATGGAGGCAGGTGCTCAGGACTTGGTGACTTCTCATTTAGATGTTTGCTTTACATAATAGGTAACATCTATTGTGTGCCTACCATGTGCTGAATCCTTTACAAATATCATCTCATTTAATCCTCACAATAACCCTATAATATACGTACTATATTCCTATTTTACAGATGTGGCAATTGAGGCCAGTTAATTTGCTTGTGGTCCCACAGACAGTATGTGGCATGGCCAGACTCAAACCTGTGCGGCCTGATGCCCAAACATGCTATTTTAACCACAAGTGATACTGTCTTCTGGGATAAGAAGTTCCCTTCCAAGTCAAGGGGTACCTGATTGGTGTATAAGCCTCTAACCCTTCAGAGGTGGGCACCAAAGTTTGACCAGTGGGTAAAATGAAAGTCTGCTACGATGGAGGCCGTCTGATTTCTGTCAGATGGATCTTTGAGCTCACTGGCTGTTAAAATTTGGTGTACAGTGGGTTACCCCTAACTGTAAGGGAAGAAAGATACAGTTTAATGTGTGGCCAGTACTAAAGAAAGATTGTGTGTTTCCTAGAACATATGAGAACTTGGCCTTGTGATTTACAGGACAGCCAGGAGAGGGCAATTAGCAATTCCACTCAAACAGCAAACTGGAGGGGGCAGCATTTGGTGCTCAGCAAATACCTGTTGAATGAAGAAAAAAAAAATTAAGAAAGGAAGAGTAAATTCAATAGCATATTCAATAGTGGAGAAATTTTTTTTTGAGATATCAATTTGGTTTTATTTTAATCTGGTATTTTTCTTAGTATTTCAGACTGCTTTATAGGATGAAGCCAGACACGTTTAGGGTAATTAAGTGATGATTAAAAAGTATCTAAGCAATGGGCTCAGGAATATCCCTGGAGGGAGAGCCAGAGGGCCTATGATAAAGAAAACATGTAGTTTTTTTTTTTTTTTAAGACAAGATTACTGCAGAGAATCAGAAAGTAAGATCAGAAGGCAATCTTGAGTAAAACCCTTCCATCTTGACAAATGCAAGGCATAATATAGCCTCTTAAAATTTTACTTTTGATTTTTTAAAATTAATTAATTAATTAATAGAGACAGTCTCACTCTGTCAAGGTGATCAAGCCTTGACCTTCCAGGCTCAAGTGATCCTCCCACCTCTGCCTCCTGAGTAGTTGGGACTACAGGCATGTGCCACCATGCCGGGCTTTTTTGGGTAATTTTTGTACATGGTTTCATCATGTTGCCCAGGCTTGTCTCAAACTCCTGGGTTCAAGTCATCCTCCCTCTCGGCCTCCCAAAGTGGTGGGATTACAGGCGTGAGCTACCCCGCCAAATCTCACTTTTGTATTGGTGATGAACAGGCTGGCATAAAGACCTATTCTAAACACCAGCAGCACTCAGATGCAGCCTGAGTTTGCAAAAACACTTTCAGGAATACTTTGCATATTATCTGACACAACCCAAGAGAGAAGAAACCTGTACTTAAGAGTGGCAGCTTTGGTCACAGATGTCAGAATAGAGGTTAACTCTGGGGGCATAGCCTGGGAAGGAGCTTGAAGGAACTTTCAGGGAGATGGAAATGTTCTATATCTTGATCCCATAGTGGTTACATGGAATATATACACAGGTAAACGTTTATAGAGTTATGTGTTTAAAATTGTGCATTTTACTGTATGTAAAGTATACGTCAATAAAAATTTAATTAGAAGAAAAAAGGTGAAGATTTTGAAATCAAAATGATTTGGGTTCAAATCATGGCTCTGTCCCTTAATATAGCTATGTGAGTTTGGGTCTTCTTTCGTACATTTGATATGTATTGAGTACCTCCTAGGTTTACCATGCTAGACACAAAGGACACAGCAGTTAACAAGAAAGTGACGGTCCGTGCTTTTACAGAGCTTCAAACAAGCCATGGGTACCTGACTTGAGAATAGTGATACTAACACCTTCCTCATGAGGTAATTGTGAGGATTAAGTGAAATCATGCACGTAAAGTTCCTGAAATATAGTTGGTACTCACAAACAAACCCAAACATCTTATTTTTTTATTTTTTTGAGATAGAGTCTTGCTCTGTCGCCCAGGCTGGAGTGCAGTGGCATGATCTTGGCTCACTGCACACTCCGCCTCCCGGGTTCATGCCATTCTCCTGCCTCGGCCTCCTGAGTAGCTGGGACTACAAGCGCCCGCCACCACGCCAGGCTAATTTTTTGTATTTTTAGTAGAGACGGGGTTTCACCATGTTAGCTAGGATGGTCTCCATCTCCTGACCTTGTAATCCGCCCACCGCAGCCTCCCGAAGTGCTGGGATTACAGGCGTCAGCCCACCGTGCCCAGCCTCCAATCATCTTATAGAGTGTGAGAAACCTGATGCTTAGGTTAAGTGACTTATCTAAAGCCACACATTTACTAAGAAGTCACGTGGAAACTAGAACTCAGAACCCAAGTCTTCATTCAAAGTCCTATATTTTTTCAATTACAACCACATTTTCCTGTTATATCTTTCATTTGTATGAAAGGAAAATACTTTACATACTGTGCACTATAGCTAATGTTTATAAAGATCCCTGAGTGACACTGAGGTAGAGTTGTCAGATTTAATAAATACAAGTAAAATAAACTAAACATTTTGGGCCAGATATGGTGCCTCATTCATATAATTCCAGCACTTTGGGAGGCCAAGGCAGGAGAACTGGTTAAGCCCAGGAGTTTGAGGCCAGCCTGAGCAACACAGAGGGACCCCTGGCTCTACAAAACATAAAAAAACTAGCCGGGTGTGGTGGCATGCACCTGTAGTCCCAGCTATTCAGGAGGCTGAGGTGGGAGGATTGCCTGAGTCTGGGAGGTTGGGGCTGCAGTGAGCCATGATCGGGCAACTGCACTGCAGCCTGAGTGACAGAGTGAGAACCTGTCTCAAAATAAATAAATAAACAAAAATTACGTTTTTAAAAAAGTATGCCCCATGCAATATTTTGGACATATTTATACTAAAAAATTATTTATTGTTTTTCTAAAGTTAAAATTTAACTGGATGTCCTGTATTTTTATCTGGCAACTCTAAACTGAAAGAATCATTGAATTTTAAATAGATGTTTCTTCATTAGAAGCGATCTTAGTTTCTAACAGATTCATGTAAAGAAAAAGACTGAAAAACATTTAGAGGTTGAGGTGCTTGTTTCTTTTCTTTTTTTTTTACTTTTGAGACAGGGTCTCCCTCTGTCACCCAGGCTGGAGTGCAATGACATGATCAGGGCTCACTGCAGCTTCAACCTCCTGAGCGCAGGTGATGCTCCCATCTTAGCCTCCTGAACAGCTGGGCCCACCGGCACACACCACTAGGCCTGGCTAATTTTTGTATTTTTTGTAGAGATGTGGTTTCATCATGTTGCCTAGGCTGGTCTCACACTCCTGGGCTCAAGTAAGCCTGCCTCCTTGGCCTCCCAACATGTTGGGATTACAGTTATGAGCCACTGCACCTGGTCTGGTATCTCTTAATTTAAGTTTTTAATTATTATTTTTCTGGTTACATATACAGGGACAGAGATTCTGTGACCCAACTTCATCTTGCCATCTTTACCCAGAACTTTCACATTACCTCGTTTACACAGCAACCCTGTGTAATGAATGCTAAATGATTTAAACTTTAAACATTCCTTAACATTTCAAACATACATCACATACATACCTTTCTACTCACCACTGTGATGAAACAAATGTAAACGCTTTTGCTAACGTGCTTTAGAAATGAAGTGATATAAAAGTTGGCTGGGCGCAGTGGCTCACGCCTGTAATCCCAGCACTTTGGGAGGCCAAGGCAGGTGGATCACCTGAGATCAGGAGTTCGAGACCAGCCTGGCCAAAATGGTGAAACCCTGTCTCTACTAAAAATACAAAAATTAGCCTGGCATGGTGGCGTCTGCCTGTAATCCCAGCTACTCAGGAGGCTGAGGCAGGAGAATTGCTTGAACCTGGGAGGTGGAAGTTGCAGTGAGCCGAGATTGCACCATTGCACTCCGGCCTGGGCAACAAGAGAAAAACTCTGTCTCAAACAAACAAACAAAAAACAGCTAAGACCCTTCTATCACCCTCATCTCCCTCCAGGTAATCACTCCTCTGAAATACATTCCCATGTATATTTTGTACTTTTAATTTAATTTTATTTTTAACAGACAGAGTCTCACTCTGTTGCTCAGGCGGGAGTTCAGTGGTGCTCTTGCTCACTGCGGCAGCCTCCCTAGCCTCCCAAGTAGCTAGGACTACAGGTACATACCACCATGTCTGGCTAATTTTAAAAATTGCTTTTTTGTAGAGACAAGGTTTTGTTTTGTTGCCCAGGCTGGCCTCAAACTCCTGACCACAAGGGATCCTCTCACCTTGACTTCCCAAAGCACTGGAATTACAGGCATGAGCCCAGTTATAGGGTGCCCAGCCCATATTTTATACTTTTATCGTAAAAGATATATCCATAAACTATATAGTGTTGTTTAATAGTGTTTAGACACAGTTTATATATCCTTTTATGACTTTTTTAAAAACTGTACTAGGTTTTTAAGATTTAAGTGTGTTGAAACATGTAACTAGTTTACTGGTTCTTAAAGTGTAGCCCCTGGACCAGCAGCATCAGCAACATCTGATAATTTGTTAGAAATGCAAATTTCCACTGAATGAATCAGAAACTCTAGGGGTAGGACCCAGTCATATGTGCTTTACCAAGCCCTTCTGATGATTTCGATATACCCTGAAGTTTGAGAACTACTGCTCTACTGTATTTATTTCATTTGTTGTCTAGTATTGTGTTGTATGAATCAGTCACAGTTTATGTATCTGTACTAAGGAAGTTAGGTTTTTGTTTTGTTTTGATTTTTGTTGTTGTTGTTGTTTTCGCCCTGTTGCCCAGGCTGGAATACAGTGGCGCGATCTCAGGTCCCTGCAATCTCTGCCTCCTGGGTTTAAGTGATTCTCCCGCCTCAGCCTCTTGAGTAGCTGGGATTACAGGCGCCTACCACCACGCCAAGCTAAGTTTTCTATTTTTAATGGAGATGGGGGTTTCACCCTGTTGGCCAGGCTGGTCTCGAACTCCTGACCTCAAGTGAGCCACCTGCCTTGGCCTCCCAAAGTGTTAGGGTTACAGGTGTGAGCCACCACGCCCGGCCCTGCTTCTTTTTACAAATGGTGCTACGTTGAACCTGCTAGTGCGTATCTCCTTGGGTACCCATTTCAGAGCTTTCCAGGATACTCATTTAGGAGTGGAATTGCTATCTTTGTAGTAGATCACATTTTAAACTTTACAAGATTTAGCAAGATTACTCGCCAAAGAAGTATTATTTAAAGAAGTATATTCCTGCCAGCAGTGTGTAAGTACCATTTGTAAATTTCCTTGCCAACTTTTGATATTTTCAGACTTTATTCATTTATTTATTTTTGACTACGATGATGGCTGTGAATGATATATTTGTGGATTTCATTTTAATTTTCTTGAATTGAGCGATATTCAGCACCTTATCCTACAGCTATCCAGGTTTCTTTCTTTGTGAATTGCCTGTTCACATTTCTGGCCCATTTTTCCATTAGGTTTACCTATGGTTTCAAAAAATTCGTTCATAGGAGTTCTTTACGTATTCTGGATACTGATCTTGTGTCCGGATTGAGTCTTCTCTCTGTGGTTTGTCATTTTACTTTGTTAATAGTGTCTTGTCATTCAAAAGTCTTAAATTTTAATTCAAATGTTTCAACATTCCTCTTTATGGTTCGTATGTAGTGTCTTGTTTAAGAACAGTGTCATATAGATATCTCCCTAGTAAATACTACCATGATGTCAATTTGGTAGATGAGTCAACTGAGGCACTGAGAACTTAAATGACATGCTCAGGGTTACAGACCACTGGAGATGAGTGGCTTGAGCTTTTGGTCCCTGGGTTGCACTGCACTCCACAGTTTCAGAACGTTTTGCCATCCTGTTCTGCGGTTTGTTTCACGAGAACTCTTGTCAGTCTTTTTCTGTAGGTAGAGAGGGTGTGCAGAGCTCAGAAACGATGCAGGTTTGGTGCAGTTTTTATTTACTCCATAATGAAGCACCCATAATGAAGCACCTGGCTCTAGACTTTAGGATTTTTAAAAAGATTTAAATTATTTCAAATAATTTCAGATTTACAGAAAAGTTTCAAAAAATAGTATAAAGAATGATCGGCCCAGCCTAGTGGCTCACGCCTGTATTTTCAGCACTTTGGGAGGCCGAGGTGGGTGCATCACTTGAGACCAGGAGTTTGAGATCAGACTGGACAAAAAGTGAGACCCCGTCTCTACAAAACAAACAAACAAAATTACCCAGGTGTTGCTTCCGCTTGGCTGTTTTCCTGCACAGGAGGGCAGTAGGCACCCATGGCGCCCAGCCGGAATGGCATGATCTTGAAGCCCCACTTTCGCAAGGACTGGCAGCAGCGCACGTGGTTCAACCAGCAGGCGGGGAAGATCCGCAGAGTCAGGGCCCTGCAAGCCAAGGCGTGCCGCATCGCATCAGGGACCAGCCAGCCCATCGTGAGTCCGTACCACACGGAGGCAAGCGTAGGCCAGGGCTTCAGCCTGGAGGAGCTCAGGGTGGCCGGCATTCACAAGAAGGTGGCCCGGATCATTGGCATTTTTGTGGATCCGAGGAGGTGGAACAAGTTCACTGCTGTCCCTGCAGGCCAAGGTACAGCGGCTGAAGGAGTACCTCTCCAAACTCATTTTCTTCTTCAGGAAGCCTTCGGCCCCCCCAAGAAGGGAGACAGTTCTGCTGAAGAACTGAAACTGGCCACTCAACTGACAGGACCGGTCATGCCCACCCAGAATGTCTACAAGAAGGAGAAAGCTTGAGACGTCACTGAGGAGAAGAATGTCAAAGCCTTCACTAGTCTCCGCATGACCCGTGCCAACGCCCGGCTTTTCGGCATACGGGCAAAAAGAGCCAAGGAAGCTGCAGAACAGAAGAATGTTGAAAGAAAAAATAAAGCCCTCTTGGGGACTTGAGATAAAAAAGAAAACAAAATTACCCAGGTGTGGTGGTGCGCACCACCTGGTAGTCCCAGCTACTTGGGAGGCTGAGGCAGAAGAATTGCTTGAGTCCAGGAGATTGAGGCTGGGCTGAGCCATGATTGCACACTG